>NC_080377.1:18149977-18490795 GCF_014773155.1 Arachis stenosperma
ATCCATAGATGTGTGCCTAAAGAAGAAGCAAGAAGATCCTTTGGCATTGCCATGGATCACAGTATGGAGGACATTTTGGAAGTGAGCGAACAGCCAAAGAGTCCTCCAAAGTGGCTTCTACTGGCCTACTCTCTATAAAGATTCCCGAGCATTTGTGCTTTATTGTGACAGTTGCCAAAGATCAGGCAACCTACCTCACAGTTATGCCATGCCTCAACAAGGAATCTTGGAGATTGAGTGTTGATGTATGGGGCATGGACTTCATGGGACCTTTCCCACCATCATACTCAAACACTTATATTCTGGTGGCAGTGGATTATGTATCCAAATGGGTGGAGGCTATTGCAACACCCACTAATGACACTAAAACAGTGTTGAAATTCCTCAGAAACATATCTTCAGCAGATGTGGTGTCCCTAGAGTGGTTGATCAATGATGGGGGCACTCATTTCTGTAATAACAGCTTTACTCTGCTCTGGTACGTATGGAGTCAACCACAGGGTAGCTACTCCATATCACCCACAAACTAATGGGCAAGCTGAGGTCTCAAATAAGAACTCAAAGAATCCTGGAACGGAATGTAATTAACCGTAGAAGGATTGGGCAAGAAGCTTGGATGATGCTCTGTGGGCATACAGAACAGCATTTAGACCCCTATAGGGACCTCTCCATACCAGCTTGTGTATGGAAAGGCGTGTCACTTGCCAGTGGAACTGGAACACAGGCCTACTGGGCAACCAGATTCCTGAACCTTGATGCCAAGTTAGCTGGAGAAAGACGATACTCCAGTTAAATGAGTAGAGGAATTTAGACTCATGCTTTCGAAAATACAAAAATTTACAAGGAGAAAGCAAAAAGATGGCATGATAAGAAATTGTCATCCAGAGTCTTTGAGCCAGGACAGAAAGTTCTTTATTTAATTCAAGGCTCAAATTATTCCCTGGAAAATTAAATCCCGGTGGAGAGGTCCATATGTAATTACAAGGTATCACCATATGGATACTATACTTCAGGATAGTGACTCTAACAAAAAGTTCATTGTTAAGGACAGAGAGTTAAACATTATCTTGAAAGTAACTTCGAGCAAGAATGCTCAAAACTGAGACTTGATTAGAGCTCAGTGGTAGTCCAGCTAAAGACAATAAAGAAGCGCTTGCTGGGAGGCAACCCAGCCATTCACAAAGTTTATTACTAATTAAATAAATTTCCTTTTTTACAGGTATGTGTCCAAGAATCTTCAAAGGTAAAATAGCAAATTGGTTGAAGTCACAGAGTTACAGGGAAATTGGAAGCTTACTAGCATGAAAAAGCCAGTAAGAAACACTTTGGGCGTCAAACGCCCAAAAGAAGCACCCACTGGGCGTTTAACGCCAGTAAGGGTAGCCATTTGGGCGTTAAACGCCAGAAAGGAGCATCTTCTGGGCGTTAAACGCCAGAAAGATGCACCTTCTGGGCGTTTAACGCCAGTCTGCTAGCATCCTGGGCGTTCAGAAAAACGCCCAGTGACAAAGGACTTTTTGGCGTTCAACGCCAGAAAGAAGCACCAAATGGGCATTGAACGCCCAGGAGAAGCAACTGTTGGGCGTTAAACGCCCAACACATGCATCATGTGGGCGTTTAACGCCAGGATGGTGGGAGGAGGTACAATTTCGTTTTTAATCCTAATTTTTCTAAATTTTTATGTTTTAATTCATGATTTCTTGCATAAACATATTTCAAATTATCATCCCTCAATTCAAAATTAGTGTTCTAAAAATCCTAATTTCTAAAATCCCTTTTTCAAAAATATCAAAGGTATCTTAATTCATAAACACAAATCTTTTTCCAATCCAATTCTTTTTCAAATATTTTTTAATTCTTCTCATATCTTTTTCAACTCATCTTATCTTTATTTGAAACTGCCTTTCCTTCTACTCCTCTCCTTTCCTTTCTTTTGCTTGAGGACAAGCAAACCTCTAAGTTTGGTGTGATTTGCCATGATCACTGAGCTAAAACTCATTAAGATCATGGCACCTAAGAGAACAGGAAGAGCAAGGATGTGAACTTAAGGGAGCTGAAGCGTCAGAAATTAATTCTTGAAGGCACCCCACAGACTAAAGGAACATCCACTTCCCAAATTACAGGTTGTTAAGTTCTAATTCCAGCTTTAACTCTGTGATAGTATTATTATAGGATTTTACCTTAGGAGATATATAGTAGTAGTAGTAATTAGTATGTCTATTTTGATTTTATTTCCAATTAAGCTATAAGTTATTTTTCTCATCATCATCAGGCATAAATAAAGTAGTAGAATTTTTTTTAGAATAAAGAAGTAATCTATATTTATGAGTTCTTAGTAATAAAGACTATAATTAATTATATGTGGTGGCAATACTTTTTGTTCTCTGAATGAATGCTTGAACAGTGCATAAATTGTACCTTGAATTTGATGAATATTGGCTCCTGAAAGGATGAGGAACACGAAAAATATTATTGATGATCTGAAAAATCATGAAATTGATTCTTGAAGCAAGAAAAAGCAGTTCAAAAAAAAATATTTACAATCAAAAGGAATAAAAGCCAAGCAGCCCTTAAAACCAAAAGGCAAGGGTAAAAAGGATCCAAGGCTTTGAGCATCATGGAGAGGAGGCCCAAGGAAATAAAATCCAGGCCTAAGCGGCTAAACCAAGCTGTCCCTAACCATGTGCTTGTGGCATGCAGGTCCAAGTTACAAACTTGAGACTGAGTGGTTAAAGTCGTGATCCAAGACAAACAGAGTGTGCTTAAGAGCTCTGGACACCTCTGACTGGGGACTTTAGCAAAGCTAAGTCACAATCTGAAAGGTTCACCCAGTTATGTGTCTGTGGCATTTATGTATCTGGTGGTAATACTGGAAAACAAAGTGCTTAGGGCCACAGCCAAGACTCATAAAATAACTGTGTCAAGAATCAACATACTACACTAGGAGAGTCAATAATACTATCTGAATTCTGAGTTCCTAAGGATGCCAATTATTCTGAAAATTTAAAGATACAGGGGGATGCCAAAACTGTTCAGAACAAAAAGCTACAAGCCCCGCTCATCTAATAAGAATATGAGCTTCATGTTAAAACTCTAAAATATATTACTTCTTAATTTCTGTTAAAACCTATTTTATTTATCTAGTTGCTTGAGGACAAGCAACAGTTTAAGTTTGGTGTTGTGATGACGGATATTTATACGCTTTTGGGGGTAATTTCATGTAGATTTTAGCATGTTTTAATTAGTTTTTAGTTAAATATTATTAGTTTTTAAGCAAAAATCATATTTCTGGACTTTACTATGAGTGTGTGTATTTTTCTGTGATTTCAGGTATTTTCTGGCTGAAATTGAGGGAGCTGAGCAAAAATCTGACTTAGGCTGAAAAAGGACTGCTGATGCTGTTGGATCCTGACCTCCCTGCACTCGAAATGGATTTTCTGGAGCTACAGGAGTCCAATTGGCGCGCTCTCAACGGCGTTTGAAAGTAGACATCCAGGGCTTTCCAGCAATATATAATAGTCCATACTTTGCGCGAGGATAGACGACGTAACTTGGCGTTAAACGCCAAGTTCATGCTGCTGTCTGGAGTTAAACGCCAGAAAAACGTCATGATCCGGAGTTGAACGCCCAAAACACGTCATAATCTGAAGTTTGACGCCAAGAAAGGCCTTTACACGTGGAAAGCTTTAGTCTCAGCCCCAGCACACACCAAGTGGGCCCCAGAAGTGGATTTCTGCACCAATTATCTTAGTTTATTCATTTTTCTGTAAACCTAGGTTACTAGTTTACTATTTAAACAACTTTTACAGACATTCCTTGTACCTCATGACATTTTCAGATCTGAATTACATACTTTGTGACGGCATGAGTCTCTAAACTCCATTGTTGGGGGTGAGGAGCTCTGCAGCGTCTCGATGATTTAATACAATTCCTTTGTTTTCCATTCAAACACGCTTGTTCTTATCTAAGATGTTTATTCGCGCTTAATTGTGAAGAAGGTGATGATCCGTGACACTCATCACCTTCCTCAATCCATGAACGTGTGCCTGACAACCACCTCCGTTCTACATCAGACTGAATGAATATCTCTTAGATTCCCCAACAAAATCTTCGTGGTATAAGCTGGATTGATGGCGGCATTCATGAGAATCCGGAAGGTCTAAACCTTGTCTGTGGTATTCCGAGTAGGATTCTGGGATTGAATGACTGTGACGTGCTTCAAACTCCTGAGGGCTGGGCGTTAGTGACAGACGCAAAAGAATCAAGGGATTCTATTCCAACCTGATTGAGAACCGACAGATGATTAGCCGTGCTGTGACAGAGCATAGGAACGTTTTCACTGAGAGGATGGGAGGTAGCCATTGACAACGGTGACACCCTACAGAGAGCTTGCCATGGAAGGAACCTGCGTGTGAGAAGAGGATTTCAAGGAAGGGTTGAAGTCAAAGGACAAAGCATCTCCAAAACTCCAACATATTCCTCAATCCTTTATAAACAAGTAACTCTATTATTCCCTATTATTTTAACTTACAATTTTAAGTAGTTTGTAGTTTGGCTTTTTACAAGTAAATCCACATAACTTCATTAGCCTCCTGACTAAGATTAATAAAATAAGTATTTATTGCTTCAAACCAATAATCTCCGTGGGATCGACCCTTACTCACGTAAGGTATTACTTGGACGACCCAGTGCACTTGCTGGTTAGTTGAATGAAGTTGATCTTGGACCAGACTCTATTGTCATATTCTATAAAGAGATACAATTTCGTCCACCAGGGGGGAAGTGGTGTTTAGGTTTTGTGAAAATGAAGGGGTGAAGAAGGGTATTTATAGGAGAGAGGGGAGATGGGGTTCGGCCATATTGGGTGGGTTTGGGAGGGAAAGTGGTTTGAATTTGAAGGGTGAGGTTGGTGGGGTTTTATGAAGGATGGATGTGAGTGGTGAAGAGAAAGATGGGATTTGATAGGTGAAGGGGTTTTGGGGAAGAGGTAATGAGGTGATTGGTGAATGGGTGAAGAAGAGAGAGAGAGTGGTGGGGTTGGTGGGGATCCTGTGGGGTCCACAGATCCTGTGGTGTCAAGGAAAAGTCATCCCTGCACCAAATGGCATCAAAAATCACGTTTTGAGCCATTTCTGGCGTTAAACGCCGGGCTGGTGCCAATTCCTGGCGTTTAACGCCAGGTTCTTGCCCTTTTCTGGCGTTTAACGCCAGTCTGGTGCCCCTTTCTGGCGTTAAACGCCCAGAATGGTGCCAGACTGGGCGTTAAACGCCCAACTGCTAGACTCACTAGCGTTTAAACGCCAGTGAATTCTTCCTCCAGGGTGTGCTGTTTTTCTTCCTGTTTTTCATTCTGTTTTTGCTTTTTCAATGGATTTTGTGACTTCTTATGATCATCAACCTACAAAAAAAACATAAAATAACAAAAGAAAATATATAAGATATAATCATTGGGTTGCCTCCCAACAAGCGCTTCTTTAATGTCAGTAGCTTGACAGAGGGCTCTCATGGAGCCTCACAGATACTCAGAGCAATGTTGGAACCTCCCAACACCAAACTTAGAGTTTGAATGTGGGGGTTCAACACCAAACTTAGAGTTTGGTTGTGGCCTCCCAACACCAAACTTAGAGTTTGACTGTGGGGGCTCTGTTTGACTCTGATTTGAGAGAAGCTCTTCATGCTTCTTCTCCATGGTGACAGAGGGATATCCTTGAGCCTTAAACACAAAGGATTCTTCATTCACTTGAATGATCAGTTCACCTCCATCAACATCAATCACAGCCTTTGCTGTGGCTAGGAAGGGTCTGCCAAGGATGATAGTTTCATCCATGCACTTCCCCGTCTCTAGGATTATGAAATCAGTAGGGATGTAATGGTCCTCAATCTTCACCAAAACATTCTCTACAAGTCCATGAGCTTGTTTTCTTGAGTTGTCTGCCATCTCTAGTGAGATTCTTGCAGCTTGTACCTCAAAGATCCCTAGCTTCTCCATTACAGAGAGAGGCATGAGGTTCACACTTGACCCTAAGTCACACAGGGCCTTCTTGAAGGTCATGGTGCCTATGGTACAAGGTATGGAAAACTTCCCAGGATCTTGTCTCTTTTGAGGTAATTTCTGCCTAGACAAGTCATCCAGTTCTTTGGTGAGCAAAGGAGGTTCAGTCTCCCAAGTCTCATTTCCAAATAACTTGTCATTTAGCTTCATGATTGCTCCAAGGTATTTAGCAACTTGCTCTTCAGTGACATACTCATCCTCTTCAGAGGAGGAATACTCATCAGAGCTCATGAAAGGCAGAAGTAAGTCCAATGGAATCTCTATGGTCTTATTTTGAGCCTCAGATTCCCATAGTTCCTCATTGGGGAACGCATTGGAGGTCAGTGCACGCCCATTGAGGCCTTCCTCAGTGGCGTCCACTTCCTCTCCCTCCTCTCCAAATTCGGCCATGTTGATGGCCTTGCACTCTTCTTTTGGATTTTCTTCTGTATTACTTGGGAGAGTACTAGGAGGGAGTTCAGTAACTTTCTTGCTCAGCTGTCCCACTTGTGCTTCCAAATTCCTAATGGAAGACCTTGTTTCAATCATGAAACTTTGAGTGGTTTTGATTAGATCAGAAACCATGGTTGCTAAGTCAGAGGGGTTCTGCTTAGAATTCTCTGTCTGTTGCTGAGAAGATGATGGAAAAGGCTTGCCATTGCTAAACCTGTTTCTTCCACCATTATTGTTGTTGAAACCTTGTTGAGGTCTCTCTTGATTCTTCCATGAGAAATTTGGGTAATTTCTCCATGAAGAATTATAGGTGTTTCCATAGGGTTCTCCTAGGTAATTCACCTCTTCCATTGAAGGGTTCTCAGGATCATAAGCTTCTTCTTCAGATGAAGCATCCTTAGTACTGCTTGGTGCATTTTGCATTCCAGACAGACTTTGAGAAATCAAATTGACTTGTTGAGTCAATATTTTATTCTGAGCCAATATGGCATTCAGAGTGTCAATCTCAAGAACTCCTTTCTTCTGATTAGTCCCATTGTTCACAGGATTCCTTTCAGAAGTGTACATGAATTGGTTATTTGCAACCATTTCAATGAGCTCTTGAGCCTCTGTAGGCGTCTTCTTCAGATGAAGAGATCCTCCAGCAGAGCTATCCAAAGACATCTTGGATAGTTCAGAGAGACCATCATAGAAAATACCTATGATGCTCCATTTAGAAAGCATGTCTGAGGGACACTTTCTGATTAATTGTTTGTATCTTTCCCAAGCTTCATAGAGGGATTCTCCATCCTTCTGTCTGAAGGTTTGGACTTCCACTCTAAGCCTACTCCATTTCTGAGGTGGAAAGAATTTTGCCAAGAAGGCATTGACTAGCTTTTCCCAAGAGTCCAGGCTGTCTTTAGGTTGTGAGTCCAACCATATTCTAGCTCTGTCTCTTACAGCAAAAGGGAATAGCATCAGTCTGTAGACCTCAGGGTCAACCCCATTAGTCTTGACTGTGTCACAGATTTGCAAGAACTCAGCTAAAAACTGATGAGGATCTTCCATTGGAAGTCCATGGAACTTGCAATTCTGTTGCATCAGAGAAACTAACTGAGGCTTAAGCTCAAAGTTGTTTGCTCCAATGGCAGGGATAGAGATGCTTCTCCCATAGAAGTCGGGAGTAGGTGCAGTAAAGTCACCCAGCACCTTCCTTGCATTGTTGGCATTGTTGTTGTTTTCGGCTGCCATGGGTTCTTCTTCTTTGAAGAATTCGGTCAGGTCCTCAACAGAGAGTTGTGCCTTAGCTTCTCTTAGCTTCCGCTTCAAGGTCCTTTCAGGTTCAGGGTCAGCTTCAACAAGAATGCCTTTGTCTCTGCTCCTGCTCATATGAAAGAGAAGAGAACAAGAAAATATGGAATCCTCTATGTCACAGTATAGAGATTCCTTGAGGTGTCAGAGGAAAAGAAAAATAGAAGAAAGAAGAAGGGGAAGAATTCGAACTTTAATTAGATGAAGTTCGAATTGTGCATTAAGAAGGAGTAGTACTCCATAAATAGAAGGATGAGGGAAGAGAGGAAGAGGATTTTCGAAAATTCAATTAAAAAGATTTTGAAAACATTTTGAAAAATTGATTGATAATTTTCGAAAATTCAAAGTGAAAAGAAATCAAGTGATTTTTGAAAAAGATTTTGAAATTAGAAGTTAAGAAGATTTGATTGAAAACTAATTTGAAAAAGATGTGGTTAAGAAGATATGATTGGTTCTAAAAAGATGTGATTGAGGAGATATGATTTGAAAACAATTTAAAAAAAAAAAGATATGATTTGAAAACAATTTTTAAAAAGATTTGATTTTAAAAATTAATGACTTGCCTAACAAGAAAAGATATGATTCAAACATTAGACCTTTCTCAACAGAAAAGGCAACAAACTTGAGATGTTCAATCAAATCATTAATTGTTAGTAAGTATCTTTGAAAAAGGAAAGAAATTGATTTTGAAAACATTTGATTGAAAAGATATGATTTGAAAAAGATTTGATTTTGAAAAACTTTGAAAACTTGAAAAAAATTGATTTTGAAAACAAAATCTTCCCTCTAGTGCCATCCTGGCGTTAAACGCCCAGAATGGTATCCATTCTGGCGTTTAACGCCCAAAATGCTACCTTTTTGGGCGTTAAACGCCCAACCAGGTACCCTGGCCGGCGTTTAAACGCCAGTCTGTCCTTCTTCACTGGGCGTTTTGAACGCCCAGCTTTTTCTGTGTAATTCCTCTTCTGCATGTTCTGAATCTTCAGTTCCCTGTACTATTGACTTGAAAATAGAACCAAGCTCAAATAAACAAGGCATGCAAGACACCAAACTTAAAATTAAACACTAGACTCAAACAAGAAACATAAAGTATTTTTGGTTTTTATGATTTTGTAAATTTTTTGTGCTTTTTTCGAAAATTATATGAAAATAGAAAATGAAGGTTTCAGAATTCTCAATTTGAATTTCCAGGAATCATTGCAATGCTAGTCTAAGACTCCGGTCCAGGAATTAGACATGGCTTCACAGCCAGCCAAGCTTTCAAAGAAAGCTTCGGTCCAAAACACTAGACATGGCCAATGGCCAGCCAAGCCTTAGCAGATCATCGCTCCAATAGCAAGATTGATAGAGATCAACAAGCTATTGTGATGATTAGTTAAAACCTCGGTCCAATAAGATTAGACATGGCTTCTCAGCCAGCCAGATTTCAACAGATCATCATGAAACACTAGAATTCATTCTTAAGAACTCTGAAGAAAAAAAATACCTAATCTAAGCAACAAGATGAACCGTCAGTTGTCCATACACAAACAATCCCCGGCAACGGCGCCAAAAACTTGGTGCACGAAATTGTGATCAATACTTTTCACATCTCAAATAATCCCTAGTAATGGCTCCAAAAACTTGGTGCTCAATACCATGGCATAAACACAACTTCGCACAACTAACCAGCAAGTGCACTGGGTCGTCCAAGTAATAAACCTTACGCGAGTAAGGGTCGATCCCACGGAGATTGTTGCTATGAAGCAAGCTATGGTCACCTTGTAAATCTCAGTCAGGCAGACTCAATTGGGTATAGTGATAAACGAATAAAGCATAAAGATAAAGATAGAGGTACTTATGTATATCATTGGTGAGAGCTTCAGACAAGCGTATGAAGATGCCTTCCCTTCCGTCTCTCTGCTTTCCTACAGTCTTCATCCAATCCTTCTTACTCCTTTCCATGGCAAGCTCATGTAGGGTTTCACCGTTGTCAGTGGCTACCTCCCATCCTCTCAGTGAAAATGTTCCCATGCTCTGTCACAGCATATGGCTAATCAGCTGTCGGTTCTCGGTCAGGCCGGAATAAAATCCATCGATCCTTTTGTGTCTGTCACTAACGCCCCGCCTGCTAGGAGTTTGAAGCACGTCACAGTCATTCAATCATTGAATCCTACTCAGAATACCACAGACAAGGTTAGACCTTCCGGATTCTCTTGAATGCCGCCATCAGTTCTCGCCTATACCACGAAGACTCTGATCTCACAGAATGGCTGACTCGTTTGTCAGGCGAGCACTCGGTTGTTAGGCGATCAACCATGCATCGTGTATCAGGAATCCAAGAGATATTCACTAAGCCTCGTATGCTTGTAGAACAAGAGTGGTTGTCAGTCACCTTGTTCATAGGTGAGAATGGTGATGAGTGTCACGGATCATCACATTCATCAAGTTGAAGAACAAGTGATATCTTGGAACAAGAACAAGCGGAATTGAATAGAAGAACAATAGTAATTGCATTAATACTCGAGGTACAGCAGAGCTCCACACCTTAATCTATGGTGTGTAGAAACTCCACCGTTGAAAATACATAAGAACAAGGTCTAGGCATGGCCGAATGGCCAGCCTCCCAGTGATCTAAGAACTAGATGTCCAAAGATGATCAAAGGATCTAAAAATAATCCCCAGATGAAAATACAATAGTAAAAGGTCCTACTTATAGAAAACTAGTAGCCTAGGGTGTACAGAGATGAGTAAATGACATAAAAATCCACTTCCGGGCCCACTTGGTGTGTGCTTGGGCTGAGCAATGAAGCATTTTCGTGTAGAGACTCTTCTTGGAGTTAAACGCCAGCTTTTATGCCAGTTTGGGCGTTTAACTCCCATTTAGGTGCCAGTTCCGGCGTTTAACGCTGGAATTTCTTGAGGTGACTTTGAATGCCGGTTTGGGCCATCAAATCTTGGGCAAAGTATGGACTATCATATATTGCTGGAAAGCCCAGGATGTCTACTTTCCAACGCCGTTGAGAGCGCGCCAATTGGGCTTCTGTAGCTCCAGAAAATCTACTTCGAGTGCAGGGAGGTCAGAATCCAACAACATCTGCAGTCCTTTTGAGTCTCTGGATCAGATTTTTGCTCAGATCCCTCAATTTCAGCCAGAAAATACCTGAAATCACAGAAAAACACACAAACTCATAGTAAAGTCCAGAAAAGTGAATTTTAACTAAAAACTAATAAAAATATAATAAAAACTAACTAAAAGATACTAAAAACATACTAAAAACAATGCCAAAAAGCGTACAAATTATCCGCTCATCACCAACATCCAAATTTGATGGAAGAAGCATCTCCATTCCTGCCATTGGAGCCAATAATTTTGAGCTTAAGCCTCAACTAGTTGCTTTAATGCAACAAAACTGCAAGTTTTATGGACTTCCATCTGAAGATCCTTATCAGTTTTTAACTGAGTTCTTGCAGATCTGTGAGACTGTAAAGACGAATGGAGTTGATCCTGAAGTCTACAGACTCATGCTTTTCCCTTTTGCTGTAAGAGACAGAGCTAGAATATGGTTGGATTCACAACCCAAGGATAGCCTGGACTCTTGGGATAAGCTGGTCACTGCCTTCTTGGATAAATTCTTTCCTCCTCAAAAGCTGAGCAAGCTGAGAGTGGATGTTCAAACCTTCAAACAAAAAGATGGTGAATCCCTCTATGAAGCTTGGGAAAGATACAAGCAGCTGACCAAAAGATGTCCATCTGACATGTTTTCAAAATGGACCATATTAGATATATTCTATTATGGTCTCTCTGAATTTTTGAAAATGTCATTGGACCATTCTGCAGGTGGATCTATTCACCTAAAGAAAACGCCTGAAGAGGCTCAAGAACTCATTGATATGGTTGCAAACAACCAATTCATGTACACTTCTGAGAAGAATTCCGTGAATAATGGGATACCTTAGAAGAAAGGAGTTCTTGAAATTGATGCTCTGAATGCCATATTGGCTCAGAACAAAGTGTTGACTCAACAGGTCAACATGATCTCTCAAAGTCTGAATGGATGGCAACATGTATCCAACAGTACTAAAGAGGCAGCTTCTGAAGAAGCTTATGATCCTGAGAACCCTGCCATGGCAGAGGTTAATTACATGGGTGAACCTTATGGAAACACCTATAACTCATCATGGAGAAATCATCCAAATTTCTCATGGAAGGATCAACAAAAGCCTCAACAAGTCTTTAAACAATGGTGGACGCAATAGGCTAAGCAATAGCAAGCCTTTCCCATCATCTTCTCAGCAACAGACAGAGAACTCTGAACAAAACACTTCTAATTTAGCCAATCTAGTCTCTGATCTATCAAAGGCCACTTTCAGTTTCATGAGTGAAACAAGATCCTCCATTAGAAATCTGGAGGCACAAGTGTGCCAGCTGAGTAAGAAAGTCATTGAAACTCCTCCCAGTATTCTCCCAAGCAATACAGAAGAGAATCCAAAAGGAGAGTGCAAGGCCATTGATATAGTCAATATGGCCGAATGCACAAGGGAGGAGGAGGACGAAAATCCTAGTGAGGAAGACCTCCTGGGACGTCCCTCAAGCAAGAAGGAGTTTCCTATTAAGGATCCAAAAGAATTTAAGGCTCATGTAGAGACCATAGAGATTCCATTAAATCTCCTTCTGCCATTCATGAGCTCTGAAGACTATTCTTCCTCTGAAGAGGATGAAGATGTGTCTGGAGAGCAAGTTGCTCAATATTTAGGAGCTATCATGAAGCTGAATGCCATGTTGTTTGGTAATGAGACTTGGGAAAGTGAATCTCCCTTGCTCATTAGTGAACTGGATACCTGGATTCAGCAAATTTTACCTCAAAAGAAACAAGATCCTGGCAAGTTTTTGATACCTTGTACCATAGGCACCATGACCTTTGCAAAAGCTCTGTGTGATCTGGTGTCAGGGATAAATCTTATGCCACTCTCTGTAATGGAGAAGCTGGGGATCATTGAGGTACAACCTGCCTTGTTCTCATTACAACTGGCAGACAAGTCATTGAGACAAGCTTATGGAATAGTAGAGGACGTGTTAGTAAAGGTTGAAGGCCTTTACATCCCTGCTGATTTCATAATCTTAGACACTAGGAAGGAAGAGGATGAATGCATCATCCTTGGAAGACCTTTCCTAGCCACAGCAGGAGCTGTGATAGATGTCAACAGAGGTGAATTAGTCCTTCAATTGAATGGGGACTACCTTGTGTTTAAGGCACATGGCCATCCCTCTGTGACAAAAGAGAGTAAGCATGAAGAGCATCTCTCAGTTCAGAGTCAAGAAGAACTCCCACAGTCAAACTCTAAGTTTGGTGTTGGGAGGCCACAACCAAACTCTAAGTTTGGTGTTAAGACCCCATATCCAAACTCTAAGCTTGGTGTTGGGACTATACAACATTGACCTGATCACCTTGTGGCTCCATGAGAGCCACTGTCAAGCTATTGACATTAAAGAAGCGCTTATTGGGAGGCAACCCAATTTTATTTATCTAATTTTTATTTTATTTTATTTTATTGTTATTTTGTGTTTTATTAGGTACATGATCATGTGGAGTCACGAAAAAAATATAAAAATTAAAAACAGAATCAAAAACAGCAGAAGAAAGATCACACCCTGGAGAAAGCACAGGCTGGCGTTCAACGCCAGTAAGGAGCATCTGGCTGGAGTTCAACGCCAGAACAGAGCATGAAACTGGCGCTGAACGCCAGAAACAAGCAACATTCTGGCGCTGAACGCCAGGAATGTGCCTAGAAGAAAAGCTGGCGCCGAACGCCAGTAACAAGCATGAAACTGGCGTTCAACGCCAGAAACATGCTTTACATGGGCGTTGAACGCCCAGAACGTGCACCACTTGGCGTTTAAACGCCAGAATGGTGTGCAAAGGCATTTTACATGCCTATTTGGTACAGGGATGGAATTCCTTGACACTTCAGGATCTGTGGACCCCACAGGATCACCTTAGGATCTGTGGACCCCACAGGATCCCCACCTAACATATTTCCACCTTACCTCCTAATCCTAGTTTTACTCTTCCCCATATCACACTTCCCAAAAAAAAACCCTTCACAAATCACCTCAGGATCTGTGAACACCACAGGATCCCCATCTACCTCACCCTCTCTCTCCATTCATGGTCATCCCTTCTGTTTTTTTATTCACCATCTACATCTATCCACTCTTCTCCTTACACCCCACCTACCTTTAAAATTCAAATTATTTTTCCCACCCAATCCCACCCATATAGCCGAATACACACATCCCTCAATCTCCTCCATATCTTCTTCTTATTCTTCATCTTTTCTTTCTTCTCTTGCTCGAGGGCGAGCAATTTTCTAAGTTTGGTGTGGTAAAAGCATAGCTTTTGCTTTTCCATAACCATTAATGGCACCTAAGGCCAGAGATATCCAAAAAAAAAGAAGAAGAGAAAAAAAGGGAAGACAAAAGCTTCCACCTCTGAGTCATGGGAGATGGAAAGACTCATGTAAAGGGTTTATAGCTCAGTGGTAGAATATTTGACTGCAAATCAAGAGATCCCTGAGATACCTCAGGGGATAAATTGTCCTCCACACAATTATTGGGAACAACTAAGGATAGGAACACCAAAATTACTAGAAATCATGCAACAGAAGCAAGGAAGAGACATAAAGGAGCTCAAAAAGCACCATTGGACCTTCAAGAAGGCGCCACCCTCACTCAGGTGGATTCATTCCTTGTTCTTATTTCTTTCTGCTTTTCGGTTTTTATGCTGTGTTTATCTATGTTTTGTGTCTCTACTTCATGATCATTAGTAGTTAGTAACTATGTCTTAAAGTTATGAATAATTCCATGAATCCTTCACCTCTCTTAAATGAAAAATGTTCCAAAATCAAAAGAACAAGAAGTACATGAATTTCGAAATTATCCTTGAATTTAGTTTAATTATATTGATGTGGTGACAATACTTTTTGTTTTCTGAATGAATGCTTGAACAATGCATATTTTTTATCTTGTTGTTTATGAATGTTAAAATGTTGGCTCTTGAAAGAATGATGAACAAAGAGAAATGTTATTAACAATCTGAAAAATCATGAAAATTGATTCTTGAAGCAAGAAAAAGCAATGAAAAAGCAAAAGCTTGTGAAAAAAAAAGTGGCGAAAAAAAATAGAAAGAAAGAAAAAAAAAGCAAGCAGAAAAAGCCAATAGCCCTTAAAATCAAAAGGCAAGGGTAAAAAGGATCCAAGGCTTTGAGCATCAATAGATAGGAGGGCCCAAGGAAATAAAATCCAGGCCTAAGCGGCTAAATCAAGCTGTCCCTAACCATGTGCTTGTGTCATGAAGGTCCAAGTGAAAAGCTTGAGACTGAGTGGTTAAAGTCGTGATCCAAAGCAAAAAGAGTGTGCTTAAGAGCTCTGGACACCACTAACTGGGGACTTTAGCAAAGCTGAGTCACAATCTGAAAAGGTTCACCCAGTTATGTGTCTGTGGCATTTATGTATTCGGTGGTAATACTGGAAAACAAAGTGCTTAGGGCCACGGCCAAGACTCATAAGTAGCTGTGTTCAAGAATCAACATGCTTAACTAGGAAATTCAATAACACTATCCGAAATTCTAAGTTCCTAGAGAAGCCAATCATTCAGAACTTCAAAGGAAAAAGTGGGATGCCAAAACTGTTCAAAAGCATAAAGCTACAAGTCCCGCTCATCTAATTATAATTAATATTCATTGATATTCATGAATTTATAGTATATTCTCTTCTTTTTATCCTAATTGATTTTCAGTTGCTTGGGGACAAGTAACAATTTAAGTTTGGTGTTGTGATGAGCGGATAATTTATACGCTTTTTGGCATTGTTTTTAGGTAGTTTTTAGTAAGTTCAAGCTACTTTTAGGGATGTTTTCATTAGTTTTTATGTTAAATTCACATTTCTGGACTTTACTATGAGTTTGTGTGTTTTTCTGTGATTTCAGGTAATTTCTGGCTGAAATTGAGGGACTTGAGCAAAACTCTGAAAAAGGCTGACAAAAGGACTGTTGATGCTGTTGGAATCTGACCTCCCTGCACTCAAAATGGATTTTCTGGAGCTACAGAACTTCAATTGGTGCTCTCTCAACGGCGTTGGAAATTAGACATCTAGAGCTTTCCAGAAATATATAATAGTTCATACTTTATTTGGAAATTGACGACGTAACTTGGCGTTGAACGCCAAGTACATGCTGCTGTCTGGAGTTAAACGCCAGAAACACGTTATGATCCGGAGTTGAACGCCCAAAACACGTTATAACTTGGAGGTCAACTCCAAGAAAAGCCTCAGCTCGTGGATAGATCAAGCTCAGCCCAAACATACACCAAGTGGGCCCCGGAAGTGGATTTATGCATCAATTACTTACTCATGTAAACCCTAGTAGCTAGTCTAGTATATATAGGACATTTAACTATTGTATTAGACATCTTTTTGATCACTTTAGATCTAAGGAACATCTGGGGGCGCATAGTTCTCAGATCATGGGGGCTGGCCATTCGGCCATGCCTGAACCTTTCACATATGTATTTTCAACGGTGGAGTTTCTGCACACCATAGATTAAGGGTGTGGAGCTCTGCTGTACCTCAAGTTTCAATACAATTACTATTACTTTCTATTCAATTCTCTTTTATTCTTATTCCAAGATATACGTTGCACAACACTTTGATGAAGGTGATGATCCGTGACACTCATCATCATTCTCACTTATGAACGCGCGTGATTGACAACCACTTCCGTTCTACTCTAGGCCGGGCGCATATCTCTTAGATTCCCCAACAGAATCTTCGTGGTATAAGCTAGATAGATGGTGGCATTCATGGGGATCCAGAAAGTCTAACCTTGTCTGTGGTATTCCGAGTAGGATCCCGGGAATCTGGAAAGTCTAACCTTGTCTGTGGTATTCCGAGTAGGATTCCGGTATTGAATGACTGTGACAAGCTTCAAACTCCTGAAGGCTGGGCGTGATGACAAATGCAAAAGAATCAATAGATTCTACTCCAACCTGATTGAGAACCGACAGATGATTAGCCGTGCTGTGACAGAGCATTTGGACCATTTTCACTGAGAGGATGGGATGTAGCTATCAACAAGGGTGATGCCTCCAGACAATTAGCCGTGCAGTGACAGCGCATAGGACCATTTTCCCGAGAGGATTAAAAGTAGCCATTGATGATGGTGATGCCCTACATACAGCTTGCCATGGAAAGGAGTAAGAAGGATTGGATGAAAGTAATACGAACGTAGAGATTCGAAAGGATTCTAGCATCTCCACACGCCTATCTGAAATTCCCACTATTAATTTACATAAGTATTTCTATCCTATTTTATTTTCTGTTTATTTTTATTAATCATATTTGATTTTCGAAACCCATAACCATTTAATCTGCCTAACTGAGATTTACAAGGTGACCATAGCTTGCTTCATACCAACAATCTCTGTGGGATCGACCCTTACTCACGTAAGGTATTACTTGGATGACCCAGTACACTTGCTGGTTAAGTTGAACGGAGTTGTGAGCTTCTCTAACAGTGCCTGGAACTCTTTGATCACAATTTCGTCCACCAGTCTCCTTTAAGTTATTTTTTGTAGTCCTCTTTCTTGGATCTTTGTCAGATCTCTTTCAGGGACTACTTGTATAACTTTTTAGTTTTGGGCTGACTTTGTTATGTCAGGCCCTTCTAAGTTAAAGTAATCCTCTTTAATAGGGTTGGCCAGACCTCTTTCCAGGGTTTACTTATAACTTGGGTTGACTTGGTCCGACTTCTAAACGTCGGCCAGTCTTTAAGTTAATATATTAGCTATCCGTAAGACCTCGTCAGGTTCCTTTTTTTTGGATTGCTTTCGATAACTTCTTACATTATTCTGTGTTCATCTTTGCCGATTTGTAGAAAATGGTTGGTGTCTTTAGATCGTCCTTTGGGTGAATCGCGTTTTCACCTTTATCGGACGATTGTCTTTATCGTGGTCGCATAGTGAGTTTGTTTTTCACTTTCTGCGGACCTGTTGCTTCATAATCGGACGATGAATACTTCAGATTAATGCGTCTTGGAATCTTGTAGAATATCTAAATAAACTTTATTCAAAGAAAAAAATGCAAATATATACATGTGGGAGTTTCCTTGTCCCTTTAAGTCGGGTATGATCTAGGTCTTTACATAGTGCCTCATTAAAAAACCTTTTCAGGAAAAAGAGCGCATCCATTTAGTGAGATCCTTTACCTTTTCTAACTGTAGTACCTTCTTAGGTTGCAGGCGTGCCATGATTGGGGAAACTCTTGTCCATCAAGCTCGGACAGTCTGTAGTAGCCCTTCCCCAGTACTTCAATGACTCGGTAGGGTTCTTTCCAGTTTGCTGCTAGCTTTCCTTCTCCGGGTCGAGTTGTTCCAATGTCATTTTTGATTAGGATGAGATCATTTTCTGCAAAACTTCTCGGCACTACCTTTTGATTATATCTGGAAGCCATTCGTCGCTTTAGAGCTTCTTCCCTGATCTGAGCTCTTTCTTGGATTTCGGGTAACAAGTCGAGCTCTTCTCTCTAAAGTTGGGAGTTTGCTTGTTCATTGTAGTGGACTATTCGGGGAGATCCTTCTTCGATTTCTATTGGAATCATTGCCTCCACTCCGTATACTAATCGGAATGGTGATTTGTTTGTAGTAGAATGGGGGGTTGTTCGATACGCCCATAAGACTTGTGAAAGTTCCTCGGCCGAAGCTCCCTTTGCTTCTTGTAGCCTTCGCTTTAGTCCGGCCAATATGACTTTGTTGGCCGCTTCGGCTTGTCCATTGGCTTGGGGATGTTCGACGGAGGTGAACTGGTGTTTTATGTTCAAGTCAGCCACCAATTTTCTGAAGCCTGCCTCTGTAAATTGGGTACCATTGTCCGTGGTGATGGAGTATGGTACCCCGAACCTCGTAATAATGTTCCTATATAGGAATTTTCAATTTCTTTGAGCGGTGGCGTTGGCTAGGGGTTCTGCCTCGATCCATTTTGTGAAATAGTCTACTTCTACTCTGAGAAATTTTACTTGTCCCGATCCCTGTGGGAAGGGTCCGAGAAGGTCGAGTCCCCATTTCGCAAATGGCCAGGGTGAGGTCACGCTGATGAGCTTTTCTGGTGGGGCAATGTGAAAGTTGGCATGCTTCTGGCATGGTGGGCATGTCCTCACAAATTCTGTAGCCTCCTTTTGTAGAGTTGGCAAAGAGAATCCCGCCCGAAGTATCTTTTTGGTGAGAGCTTACGCTCCGAGATGATTACCACAAATGCTGCTGTGCACTTCCTCCAAGACTTCCTTTGTGTTAGAAATCGGTACGCATTTTAGTAAAGGTGTTGATATCCCTCTTTTGTATAGTGTGTTGTTTATGATAGTGTAGTACTGTGCCTCCCTTTTCAGCCTCTTTGCCTCCTTTTCATCTGTAGGGAGTGCTTCTATTTTGAGGTAGTTTATTATGGGGGTCATCCATCCTTGATCCCGACCTATTATGGCTATGACTTTTTCTTCTTCCGCTATTGACGGGTTCTGTAGTATCTCCTGGATGAGGCTTCTGTTTTTGCCCCCTGGTTTGGTACTGGCTAATTTTGAAAGGGCGTCAGCTCGGGCATTTTGCTCACGACGTATGTGGTAGATTTTATATTCCCCGAGTTGTCCGAGCTGTTCTTTGGTTTTATCCAAATATTTTTTCATGGTCGGATCTTTGGCTTGGTAGCTTCCTGTTATTTGTGAGGTAATGACTTGTGAGTCACTGTAGATGTTGAGTTTCCGAGCTCCAACCTCCCTAGCCAGCTTCAAACCAACTAATAGTGCTTCGTATTCTGCCTGGTTGTTTGAGGCTGGGAATCCGAATTTAAGGGAGAGCTCAAGTTGAGTTCCTAGGTTGCTTTCGATTATCACACCCGCACCGCTTCCTGTTTTATTCGAGGATCCGTCCACGTATATGTTCCACTCTGTGGGGATTTCCAGGGTGTCTGTGAATTCTGCGATGAAGTCGGCCAGGTGTTGTGATTTGATGGCTGTCCGCGCCTCGTATTGGAGGTCGAACTCAGACAATTCGATTGCCCATTATAGGATTCTTCCTGCTAGATCTGTTTTCTGCAATATCCCTTTTATGGGTTGGTTGGTCCGAACTTTAATGGTATGCGCTTGGAAATATGGGTGAAGCCGCCGGGATGTGAGGATCAGAGCGTAGGCAAACTTTTCTATTTTCTGGTAGTTCAGCTCAGATCCCTGTAGCGCTTTGCTAATGAAGTAGACGGGTTTTTGCCCATGTTCGTCTTCTCTGACTAGTGCTGAGGCTATTGCCTGGCTCTCTACTGCGAGATATAATATGAGCGGTTCTCCTTCTCGTGGCCGAGATAGGATAGGTGGCCGTCCTAAGAACTCCTTGAAGTCTCGGAAGGCTTGTTCACATTCTGTCGTCCATTCGAACTGTTTTCCCTTTCTTAAAGTAGCATAGAAGGGAAGAGATCTTATCGCAGCTCCTGCTAAGAATCGGGATAGAGCGGCCATCCTCCCGTTGAGTTGTTGTACTTCTTTGACACAGGTTGGGCTCTTCATGTTGAGTATGGCTTGACACTTGTCTGGATTTGCTTCAATCCCCCTTTGTGTGAGCATGAAGCCCAAGAATTTGCCTGCTTCTACTGTGAAGGTACATTTTGCGGGATTGAGCCGCATGTTGTGTTTCCTGATAGTGAAAAACACTTGAGTCAGGTCAGATAATAATGTATCTTTGCTTTGTGTCTTTATCAACATGTCATCTACATAAACTTCCATGATTTTTCCGATGTGATCTGAGAAAACTTTATTCATTAGCCTTTGATAAGTAGCTCCTGCGTTCTTGAGACCGAAAGGCATCACGATGTAACAATAGTTTGCTTTCGGTGTTAGGAACGAGGTCTTTTCTTAATCTGGTGGATACATGGGGATTTGGTTGTACCCTGAATATGCGTCCATGAACGAGAGATACTTATATCCTGATGAAGCATCTACTAGAGCATCAATGCTTGGGAGTGGGTAAGGGTCTTTTGGGCAGGCTTTGTTGAGGTCGGTGTAGTCGGTGCACATTCGCTACTTCCCATTTGACTTTTTCACCAAGACGACGTTTGCTAGCCATAGTGGGTATTTAACTTCCCTTATGAACCCGGCCTCTAGTAGCGCCTGTACTTGTTCTTCTACAGCTTGAGCTCGTTCTGGTCCGAGTTTTCTTCGTCTTTGTTGTACCGGCCAGGATCCCAGGTAGACTGCCAATTTGTGGCTCATTAGTTCGGGATCAATGCCTGGCATGTCGGCAGCTTTCCATGCAAAGAGATCAACATTATCTCGTAAGAACCGTATTAGTGATTCCTTTGTATCTCCTTTCAGGATCGTGCCAATATTAGTTGTTTTATCCGAGGTGTCTCCGATCTGGACTCTTTCTACTTCTCCTTCGGGTCGTGGTCGGAATTCTTCTCGCCTCTGAACTCCACCGAGCTCGATTGTGTGGAACTCTCCACCTTCGCCTCAGAGGTTTAGACTTTCGTTATAACAGCGATGTGCCATCTTTTGATCTGCCTTTATTGTAGCTATCCCTTCCGCAGTTGGGAATTTCATACATAGATGTGGAGTTAAAACTATTGCGCGGAGTTGATTTAACGTTGTCCGACCTATTAAGGCATTGTAGGCTGAGCTTACATCAACCACAATGTAGTCTATCTTGAGTGTTCTAGATTGGTTCCCCTTTTCGAAGGTTGTATGCAGCGATACGTATCCCAGCGGTTAAACTGGCCATCTCCTAGTCCAAACAGGCTATTCGGGTACGCTCTTAGCTCTTTTTCTTCTAGGCCGAGTTTGTCGAAGGCAGTTTTGAATAAGATGTCGGCAGAGCTTCCCGGGTCAATTAGTGTACGGTGAACGTTGATGTTTGCCAGTATGATCGTAATGACCATGGGGTCGTCGTGTCCCGAGATGATTCTGGATGCGTCTTCCTTGGTAAATGTGATTGCTGGGATGTCTGGGGCTTCCTTTTTTCCTTCGACGTGGTACACCTCATTGAGGTGTCGCTTGCGGGATGATTTGGAGATTCCTCCTCCAGCAAATCCGCCGTGTATTACGTGAACGTGTCTTTCCGGTGTGCGAGGTGATCGTTCAGATCGTCCGACATCCTCATCCCTTCTTCTTTTCCTTGGTTCGTCATCCCGATTGGCCAAAAACTGATCTAGCTTTCCTTCTCTTACTAGTTTTTCTATGACATTTTTCAAGTCGAAGCATTCGTTGGTGGAATACCCTCGAAGTCGGTGATATTCACAGTAGTCATTCCGATTTCCTCCTCCTCTTTTGCCTTTAAGTGGCCGAGCTGGAGGGATTTTCTCTGTATGGCAGACTTCTTTGTAAACATCTACCAATGATACCCTAAGAGGAGTATAGTTATGATATTTTTTATTTTCTCTCCGGAGCGATCTTCCTTTTTCTTGGATTCTTTATCTCGGTAGGCAGAACCGAACCTTGAGGCTTTGCCAAGTCGAGAATTTTCCTCCATGTTGATGTATTTCTGTGCCCGTTCTTGCACTTCGTCCAATGATGTCGGGTATATCTTTGATATAGATTGGCTAAATGGTTCTTCTCGTAGGCCATTTATGAGGCCCATAATGGCAGCTTCTGTTGGTAGACTTTGTATGTCCATGCATGTTTTGTTGAATCTTTCCATGTAGTTGCGAAGGCTCTCCCGATCTCCTTGCTTGATCCCTAGTAGGCTAGGTGCGTGTTTGGCTTTGTCCTTTTGTATGGAGAATCGGGCCAGGAATTTCTTGGCCAGGTCGTCGAAACTCGAGATGGATTTTGGAGGTAGGTTGTCAAACCATTTAATGGCTGTCTTGGTGAGAGTTGTTGGAAAGGCTTTGCAGCGAATTGCATCTGAGGCATCAGTAAGGTACATTCTACTTCTGAAGTTGCTGAGATGATGGTTGGCGTCCGAGGAGCCGTCATACAGAGTCATATCCGGAAGCTTGAAATCTTTTGGAATTTTGGTCTTCATAATTCCTCTGGTGAATGGATCTTGATCTTTCTGAGAGCTATCCTCTGTAGATGGTCGAGTAGCTTTAGTTTTGAGATCAGCTTCGAGTTTTATAAGCTTATCTTCTAATTCTTGGCGCCGCCTTATCTCTCGGTGTAGATCTTCTTCTTTTTCACGTCGATGTTGGGCTTCTTTCTCAAGTTGCTCCAATCGATTTTGAAGTGCTTCTATTACTCCTAGATTTGATGAATTTTTGTCTCCGTTGGTTTCTGGAGTATCTTTGAGTATTGTGTCCGCGTTTTTATGCGGCGTTCTGTCTTCCAAACCTGAATCGTGGTCGTTGTCATGGTCATCCGCCATGTTAATGGGATGACTTCCAGGTTCCCCGGCAACGGCGCCAATGTTCCGAGGGTTACCTGAAACTGTAGGTCGATCTCGGATGAGATCTTCTGTGTTGGTCGGAGCCGACGTGTCCAGCAGGTGTACAGCGGCCGGAGCTGGTGTGTCCGACTTGTTGGACTTGGTGGTGGTGCTGATCCTTCGTCCCCGGAGGGTGGGGGTACCTGCAAGGGACTCCGATGCTTAAGTTAGCAAGGGTATTAAGCAGGTATTGAGTAGAATCAGAGTATGAGTTATACCTGGGTGCTCCAGTGTATTTATAATGGTGAGATGTGGCCTCCTGTGGATAAGATAAGTTAGTTATCTTTATCTTATCTTTATCTTATCTCTTAATGAGGTCATCTTTAAGGGAACCGCCTTTATCTCTACGGGCTTGGGCTGCCCTTGGATTTGGGACGTGTTCCTTTATTTGGGCCCTTTGTTTGGGCTTTCCTGTGACTTGTCCGAGCTCTTTGAGAAGAGGTCGGGTTGTCCTGACCTGAAGAGGTCGGTTGCTTTATCTGTAGAACATCCCGGGTCGGACAGATCGATCCAGGGTATGAACACATAGCATCAAGATTCAAAGTATGCATAAAAGATAACTGCTCAGATGAATGTTGTCCCACTAATGCATTTGCAACATCTATCACATCTCCCTCAACTATTGTATCATCTTCCACATCTTCAACTAGACCAAAAGTTTGATCATTACCTTTAAACTCTTCATCGCTTTCAGTATTATAGCCCATCCATTTTATGTTAGGTTCTTGAAAATCAACATCATCAATTTTCTCGAACTCAATATTTAACTCAATATTTGAAGCTTGTGCTCTAGTTTGATGGTAGCTCGATAACATTCCTTGCATACTAGCTTCATCAGTGATGTAGAATAAATGTCGGTCTATAATTTCTCAAAGGAATTTCGTTGCAAGCATAGTCCAAACCAACAATTTATCCACCAATCAAAGGTTAAAAAGGTTTGTCACAATACAAATCAAAATAACCGGGAGTATTAATCTCGGGTCATTCTCCCTAGGAATTGCAATGAAGTGCTCAATTATTGGCTATGAGGGGATATTGGGGGGTTAAGGCAGTGATTGACAAGAAATGTAAATAACAAGAACTAAATGACAATTAACAAACAAAGAAAAAGAAAACTCAAATGGTAAAAAGGTCTTGGCAAGGGTTGATAGTTAAGGATCACTATCCTTGTTACTAACCACAACATGATAATTGTAAGGATCAATCCCATTTAGTCATCCTCTAACAATTGAAGGAAAGTCAAATGAGCTTCATCAATCCTAATCCATAATTCCTAGTAATTCACTAATTGAATTAGTGAAGACTAGTGTCAATAGACACCAATTATCAATCACTTGGACATTAACAACTCAAGGTCACCTAAGTTTGGTCCCAAGCTATTCATACCCTGGGTCGAGCTGAACGACCCGGAGTGATCAAAAACACAAGTGACCGACCTCTTCAGGTTGGGTCACCACTGACCTCTTCTAAAAGAGTTCGGCTAAATCACCATAGAGGCCCAAGCAGGCACAAACAAAGGAACGCAGTCCATTCTAAAGGTGGCAAAGCCAAGAAAGATAAGGCAGTTCCCCTAAAAAGATAAGATAAGATAACTATCTTATCTCAAAGAAAGGTCACTCCACACTACTATAAATACACTGAAGCACCCAGGTATAACTCATACTCTGATTCAACACTAAATCCTGCCTAAAGCACGTGCTAACTATCGGAGTCTCTTGCAGGTACCACCACCCTCCGGTGATCTAGGATCAGCAGCACCACCAAGTCCAACAAGTCAGACATGACAACTTCGGCCACCACCGTAGATCTCATCCGAGATCGACCTTCAGTTTCAGGTAACCCTCGGAACATTGGCACTGTTGCCAGGGAACCTGGAAGTCATTCCATCATCATGGCGGACAACCTTGACAACGACCATAATTCTGATTTAGAAAATAGGACGCCGCATAAGAACGTGGACATCACACCGAAAGATACACCTCAACAAAACAGAGACATGCATTCTCCAAACACGAAAATTTTAGATGCCCTCTGAGAACATTAGGATCGTCTCAAACAGCTCAAATAAAAGGCCGAACACCAGCATGAAGCCGAAAGAGACCTTCGGAGGGAACAAGACGATGCCGAGAGCTAAAGGACAAGCTCCTAAAGCTTGAGGCCGACCTCAAATCTAAAACCATTTGATCTAATCAAGAAGATAGCCCCCACAAAGATCAAGACCCATTCACCAAAGAGATCATGAAAACTAAAGTCCCAAAGGACTTCAAAGCTCCTGACATGACCCCATACGACGGTATATCGGATCCAAGCATCATCTCAACAATTTCAGAAGTAGGATGTATCTCACGGATGCCTCAGATGCAATCCTTTGTAAAGCTTTCCCAATTACTTTAACCAAAATGATAATAAAGTGGTTCGACAGCTTGCCACCAAGGTCAATAGCAAGCTTCGATGACCTCGCCAAGAAATTCCTAGCCAGATTCTCCATCCAAAAAGACAAAGCCAAGCATGCCCCTAGCATGTTAGGGATAAAGCAAGGAGATTGAGAGAGCCTCCGAAACTACATGGAAAGATTCAACAAGGCGTGTCTAGACATACAAAGTCTGCCAACAGAAGCAGCCATCATGAATCTCATTAATGGTCTGCGAGAAGGACCCTTTAGCCACTCTATATCAAAAAAGCATCTAACAACTCTAAACGAGGTACAAGAACTGGCAGAAAAGTATATTAACATGGAGGAGAACTCTCGACTAGGAAAAAATTCAAAATCTGGATTCTCCTACCCTCCTCGGGACAACGGTAAAGAGTCTGGGAAAAAAGAAGACCAGCCTACTGAAAAACCTAGAAAATACCACAACTACACTCCACTAAGAGTATCTCTTGTCAACGTATACAGGGAGATATGCAACACTAAGAAGATCCCACCACCTTGCCCGATTAAACACAAAAAGGGAGGAGGAAATCAGACAGAGTACTATGAATACCACCGAATCTATGGGCACTCTACCAATGAGTGCTTTGACCTAAAGAATGTCATAGAAAAATTGGCAAGAGAAGGACGACTAGATAGGTACCTAACCAATAAAGCAGAGGAACCGAGGAAAAGAAGAAGAGATGAAGAAGTCGGACGAGTTGAACGCCCACCTCACACCCCTGAGAGACATGTTCATATAGGATTCACAGGAGGAGGAATCTTCAAATCATCTCGCAAAAGACACCTTAAAGATGTATATCATGTCGGAGAAGGGGGTAGGTCACCCGACCTCCCCACTATTACCTTTACCCAAGAGGACGCAACAGGCATCATCCCAGGGCATGACGATCCCATGGTCATCACCATCATACTGGCCAATGCTAATATCCACCGAACATTGGTAGACCAAGGGAGCTCCGCAGACATCTTGTTCAAAGCCGCCTTCGACAAGCTCGGTCTACAAGAGAAAGAGCTCAGAGCATACCCAAATAGCTTGTTCGGACTAGGGGACACTCTAATTCAACCACTAGGATACATCTCACTACATACAACTTTTGGAAAAGGAACCCGGTCAAAGACACTAAGCATAGACTACATTGTAGTTGACGTGACCTCAGCTTATAACGCCCTTATAGGTCGGACAACGTTGAACCAGCTCGCCGCAGTAGTCTCCACTCCACATCTATGCATGAAGTTCCCAACTCTAAAACGGATCAACACGATAAAAGGAGACCAAAAACTCGCTTGACGCTGTTACAACGAAAGCCTGAATCTTACAGGCAATCCCGACGGGAAGAAAATCAACACTATCAAACTCGGGGGAATTCGAGCTCGTGAGGAACTTCGTCCACAACCCGAAGGTGAGACCAAAGAAATCCAGATCGGGGATGCTCAGGATAAAACAAAAAATGTAGGGGCAACCTTGGAAGAAGCCTTAATGGAGCCACTGATACAACTCCTAAAGGATAATGTCGATCTCTTTGCATGGAAGGCAACGAACATGCCCGGCATAGATCCCAAGCTGATGTGTCATAAGCTGGCTGTATATTCTGGATTTTGGCCCGTGCAACAGAAACGCAGGAAGCTCGGCCAGAAAGATCTCAAGCTGTGGAAGAACAGGTGCAAGCTTTACTGGATGCAGGGTTCATAAGGGAGGTCAAATACCCATTATGGCTAGCCAACATTGTCTTGGTGAAGAAGGTAAATGGCAAGTGGAGAATGTGTACTGACTACACCGACCTCAACAAGACCTGCCCAAAAGATCCTTACCCGTTCCCAAACATAGATAATTTAGTGGATGCCTCTTCCAGATACAAGTACCTTTCCTTCATGGACGCCTATTCAGGATACAACCAAATCCCAATGTACCCACCTGACCAAGAGAAGACCTCGTTCCTAACCCCAAAGGCAAACTATTGCTATATAGTTATGCCCTTCGGACTCAAGAACGCAGTAGCTACCTACCAAAGACTGATGAACAAAGTCTTTGCTGACCACATCGGGAAACTCATGGAAGTCTACGTAGATGATATGCTGGTAAAAACACAAAGTGAGGAATCATTGTTTTCCAACCTCACCAAAGTGTTCGACACCATAAGAAGGCATGGTATACGGCTTAATCCCGCAAAGTGCACCTTTGCAATAGAAGTTGGCAAATTCTTGGGCTTCATGCTCACACAAAGAGGAATTAAGGCGAACCCGGATAAATGTCGGGCTATACTCGACATGAAAAGCCCAAGCTGCGTCAAAGAGGTACAACAGCTCAATGGAAGACTTGCAGCCCTGTCCAGGTTTCTGGCCGGATCAGCCATAAGATCTCTCCCCTTCTACACGACATTAAGGAAGGGAAAGAGGTTTGAATGGACAATAGAGTGCGAGTAAGTATTCCAAGATTTCAAAAAATTTTTGGGGCAACCACCCATTCTTACCCGACCACGGGAAGGAGAAACACTCATATTATACCTCGCAGAGGGAAGCCGGGCAATAACCTCCGCATTAGTCAAAGAAGGTGAAAGTGGGCAACAATCCATTTACTTCATCAGCAAGGCTCTACAAGGGGCCAAACTAAACTATCAAAAGATAGAAAAGTTCGCCTATGCCCTCAGACTCACTTCTCGACGACTCCGCCCATACTTCCAAGCTCACACTATCAAGGTTCGGACCAACCAGCCTATAAAAGGCATCCTAAAGAAAACAGACTTAGCTGAAAGAATCTTACAGTGGACAGTCGAGTTATCTGAATTCGATCTTCAATATGAAGCTCGAACAGCCATCAAGTTATCCGAATTTCATTGCCGAGTATACTGACATCCCGGAAACTCCCACAAAATGGAGTCTCTACGTGGACGGCTCTTCAAACAAAACCAGGAGTGGCGCAAGTGTCATAATAGAAAGCGATCAGGAAACCCAAATCGAACTCTCACTAAAATTCGAATTCCCTGCCTCAAATAATTAGGCTGAATATGAGGCATTGCTGGCTGGTTTAAGGCTGGCTAAGGAGGTAGGAGTTCAAAAGCTTGCCATCTTCAGTTATTCACAAGTAGTTATCTCTCAAATAGAGGGGAGCTACCAAGCTAAGGATCCCACCATGAAAAAATATCTGGACAAAACTAGAGAACAGCTCGGACATATCAGGGAATATGAGGTCCAACATATACCTCGGGAACAAAATGCCCGAGTTGATGCACTTTCAAAATTAGCCAGCACCAAACCAGGGGACAACAATAGAAGCCTCATCCAAGAGACGTTACAAAGTCCATCAATCTCGGAGGAAGAAAAGGTCATAGTCATATCAGGTCAGGATCAAGGATGGATGACCCCCATAATCAACTACCTCAAGTCAAAGATACTTTCCACAGATAAAAAGGAGGCAAAAAGGCTAATACGAGAGACACAATACTACACCATGGTGGGCGACATCTTATATAGGAGAGGGATCTCAACACCCCTCCTAAAATGTGTGCCGACCTCCAATACGAGGGAAGTCTTGGAAAAAGTACATAGTGGTATGTGTGGCAACCACCTGGGGCACGAGCTCTCTCTAAAAAGGTACTCCGAGCCGGTTTCTTCTGGCCAACCTTGCAAAAAGAAGCAACAGAGTTCGTTAAAACATGCCCACCATGTCAGAAGCATGCTAACTTTCATATCACTCCACCAGAAGAGCTCATTAGTGTAACGTCGCCCTGGCCATTCGCAAAGTGGGGGCTTGACCTCTTCGGACCCTTCCCCCAGGGGTCGAGACAAGTCAAGTTCCTCATTGTAAGGATAGACTACTTCACAAAGTGGATAGAGGCAAAGCCCCTAGCTACTGGCACTGTCCAAAGAAGTCAGAAGTTTCTATATAGAAATATTATCACAAGGTTTGGGGTTCCTTACTCCATCACCACAGATAATGGCACTTAATTCACTGACGCAGGTTTCGGGAATTTGGTAGCTGACTTGAAAATAAAGCACCAATTTACATCTGTAGAACACCCACAAGCCAATAGACAGGCAGAAGCTGCCAATAAAGTCATGCTGGCCGGGTTAAAACAAAGACTACAGGACGCAAAGGGAGATTGGGCTGAAGAGCTCCCACAAGTCCTATGGGCATATCGGACAACTCCACACTCTACCACAATAGAATCACCCTTCCGACTTGCGTACGGGATGGAGGCAATGATTCCAGTGGAAATAGAAGAAGGATCCCCCAAGATAATCCTCTACAATGAAGAGGCCAACTCCCAAATTCAAAGGGAGGAGCTCGACCTACTCCCAGAAGTCCGAGAAAGAGCTCGGATTAAAGAGGAAGCACTAAAGCGTCGAATGGCCTTGAAATATAATCAGAAAGTAGTCCAAAGAAGCTTCACCACCAACCTCCTTATCTTAATCCGAAATGACATCGGGGCATGTCGATCAGGGGAAGGGAAGCTAGTAGCTAACTGGAAAGGACCCTACTGAGTTGTCAAACTACTAGGGAAAGGTTATTACAAGGTGTCCGACCTCGAAGGGCGAGAGCTACCAAGGTCACGGCATGCTTGTAACCTAAGAAGGTACTATAGTTAGAAAGTAATAAAGATCTTAGGTCAAGGTGCACTCTTTTTCCTGAAAAGGTTTTTTAATGAGGCGCCAGGCCAAGATCTACAAAATTGCCCGATCTAAAAGGGTAAGCACTCATATGTATATACTTCTATTTATATTCCTATTTTATATTTGAATAAAGTTTTTCAGATTCCCTAAAAAGTTTCCTACAAAGACGTATTAATCTAAAGCTCATAAAATGCAAAAATTCATCGCCCGATTATAAAGAGGTTGGCAAGGTGAAAACCAAATTCATCGACCGATTACAAAAAGGTCGACAAGGTGAAAAACCAAATTCATCATCCAATTACAAAGAGGTCGGCAAGGTGAAAACGAGAGAAGCGGATTAATGCAAGAAATTATGAAAGAAATCCATAAAAAGCAACATGACGAGGTCTGACTAAAAATGGATTACTAAAAATAACTTAAGAAGGCCCGACAGAGAAATCGGACCAATGAAAGGATCACTAAAAAAGGACCAAGATATCTCACAAAGGCCACAGAAAGGCCAGGAATGCTTTGCTGAAGGGTACGAAGTCTTGAAAAAAGACACTACTTAAAAAGCAAACGCACAAAGCAAAAACAGAGCTAAAAAGTCTTTCAAACAAACTAGAAAGAAAAGGTTCCTCCTGGGAACGCTACCTAAAAAGTTGTTGGAATAGTACTAAAAAGCCCGGGAAGTGAAGACAAACAGATCGGCACCCAAGAAGGCATAACCTAAAGAGGCAAATTCGACCTCAGCAAAAACAAGTGAAAAGCCATAAAGGTTGAAGAACAACTTAAAGGCTCAAAAATGTGTGCTAAAAGGAACACAACTCTATCCAAAAAAGCCACGATTCCAAGAAAAAAAAGGTTCTACTCAAAGAACACTAGAAAGTTGTCGGACAAGCTACTAACAACAAACTGCAAGGATAAATTTTGCCAAAAGCAAAGGGTTGACAAGAACTCAAAGCGGGGATGATTCAAAAGAGGCCGGACATAAAGGTATCAGCTCTCTATAAAAATCCGCAAAGGTTTCAAAGGTACGATCAAACAAATCAGAAAAAGCATATCCATCAAAATAAAATATTAAGGACTCAAAAGGCCACCTAAAAGGCAGCCTCAGAGTTTAAAAATGTTTTGTTTTTCCAAAATGAAGTTGCATAGAAGCAACTAAATGTCAAGAGAGCCAACCATATAAAAAGGTACAAAAAGCTAAAGTTTCAAAAGTCCACAAGCCGAACTATACAAATACACAGAGATCATAAGGTGTCCAAAGTCGCTCTGGTAGCAGCATCCTGGGCTAAAGGAGGAGGAATGGTCTTCAAAAGGGTTGCATCCACAGTCCCATCCTCCCGGCTTAAAATTTGAACATCAAGATCAGACTCGGGACGGCCTACCTCAGCTGAAGGAGTTGAAGAAGTCGAGGCAGCAGAAGCTTTGGCTAGCGGTGCAGGGGGAGGTCCCTCATCTTCATCTTCTAGAGCAGGCACAATCTTGCCATCCTCCACGACATTGTCTAGACTAAATAAAGTCAGGTCAATCTCAGGGGTAAGAACTCGGACTTGAACCTTCAAATTCTTGTATGCATCAGTCACACAGCCCACGAGATGACCTTGCAGCTCGGCATAGTCGGCCAGGGTAGATTGAAGCCTCTCTCGAGTCTCCAGCAACTCGCCATAAGTACGAGTATAGCTCTCCTTATATTTTGCCTTCGCCTCCTCATCAAGGTTTGCGGCAGCCTCCGCAGTCGTAGCTCGGGATTTCTCCTTTTCCAGATTGAGCTCCAGCTTAGCTACCTTAGCATCAAGCTCATCCTTCAAACCCTTGATTCTATTGAATTTAGACTTGGCATCCTTTATAAAGGCTTTAGTCATATGGACAGGAGAATCCTGGACTGTACAGAACAAAGCCGCACCCATATGAGCCATCCGAATACTATTGCTGGTGATGAAATCTTTTCCGAGGGTTACCTAAAACTGTAGGTCAATCTCGGATGAGATCTTCTATGCTGGTCGGAACCGACGTGTCACACAGGTGTGTAGCGGCCGGAGCTGGTGTGTCCGACTTGTTGGACTTGGTGGTGGTGCTGATCCTTCGTCCCTGGAGGGTGGGGGTACCTACAAGAGACTCCGATGCTTAAGTTAGCAAGGGTATTAAGCAGGTATTGAGTAGAATCCGAGTATGAGTTATACCTGGGTGCTCCAGTGTATTTATAATGGTGAGATGTGGCCTCCTGTTGATTGATGATTGGATTTTTGACGGTTTAGGTTTAGAATTTTACAAATGAAATCTCGTCGAAGTATAGTCTCTAAACCAACAATAATTCTCTCATACAAAAATTGGGTTGTCACTAAGTGCAAACCACTAAAATTAATAACCGAAGTATTTAAACCTCGGGTCGTCTCTCAAAGGACTTGCAGGGTAGTGTTCTTGTTATTGGTTATGGATTTATTTATTTTGGGGTTTTAGATGAGAAAAATGAATAGTAAATGGTAAGAAAACTTTATTAACAAAATGGTCTTGGCAAGGTTTGGTTGTCAAGGGTCTTCATCATTATCACTAGCCACAAGTATGGTAGTTGCAAGGATTAATCCCACTTAGTCATCCTTAAATCAATTAACAAAGGAAAGTCAAGTGAGTTATATCAATCCTAGTCCATAAATCCTAGCTTTCCACTAATTGGATTAATGAAGGCTAGAGTTAATGGCTATCAACTAGCAATCAATTGGACACTAGTGACTCAAGAAATCCTAAGTTACCTTCTCAAGCCAAGAACATAAAATTCTAGTCTAACATCCTCTCAAGCATTTCATCAAACACTTGGAGTGTAATGAAAGAAAGCATTTTTATTTGTAAGGAAAAAAGGAATCAACAACTAACAATTACAAAGAATTAACAAAACAACAATCAACAACATCACAATCATATGAATTATCTCAAATTGCATTATTGAAAGAAAACAAAAGAACAAAAATATCTCAATTACAAAACCTAGAAACAAAACAAGGGAAATTACAATAAGAGGATAGGGATAGAAAGAAGAACCAAAGTGTAGCAATCATCAATTGAAGGTAGAAGTAGAAGGAGACTTGAATTAAACCTAGAACTATGAGATCCTAATCTAACCCTAATTCCTAATCCTAGAGAGAAGTGAGAGCTTCTCTCTCTAAAACTAACTCTAACTCCTAAAACTAAGCTAATGATCAAAAGTATCTAAAGTATGTTGATTCCCCTTCAATACTTGACTTAAATAGCATCAGAAATGAGTTGGATTGGGCCCACAAGGCTCCTAAAACCGCTGGGGACGATTTCATTAAAGTGGGCCACGGACAGAATCGGCACGCGCGCAAAGTGCGCGTGCGCACCCCTGAACACGAAGCAACATATGGCAAAATTTATATCATTTCGAAGCCCTGGATGTTAGCTTTCCAACCCAACTAAAACCGCATCATTTGGACCTCTGTAGCTCAAGTTATGGTCGTTTAAGTGCAAAGAGGTCGGCTTGACAGCTTTCCGGTTCTTTCATTTCTTCATGAGTTCTCCAACTTTACATGCTTTTTCTTCATTCCTTTAATCCAATCTTTGCCTCCTAAATCTGAAATCACTTAACAAACATATCAAGGCATCTAATGGAATCAAGGTAAATTATATTTATCTATTTTAAGACCTAAAAAGCATGTTTTCACTCTTAAGCACAATTAAAGGAGAATATACAAAACCATGCTATTTCATTGAATAAATGTGGGTAAAAGGTGATAAAATCTCCTAAATTCAATACAAGATAAACCGTCAAATTGGGGTTTATCAACCTCCCCACACTTAAACCAAGCATGTCCTCATGCTTAAGCCAAGAGAAAGCAAAGGGCATCAACATTTATTCTATGTAAATGAGCTATATGCAACCTAAACTATATGCAACTAAATGCAAAATGGTTTTACCTACTTGGTTAAAAATAAATCAATCCTCCAAGTGCATGTATAAACGGGTAGGGCTAAGGTCATATGACGATTCATGAATCCTACCAATTCAAGTGTGGAAATGAAGTTCAAATAGACTTGCGAGAAGAACGCTCATGAAAGCCGGGAATCAAGGAATTGAGCATCGAACCCTCACCGGGAGTGTTTGCACTCTAGTCACTCGGTGTTTGGGGTTGATTCTCTCAATTCTCCCCTAATCATGCTTTCCAAGATTTGTTTTTCATCTAACAATCAACAATTATTCAATGCACGCATACAATTATCATGAGGTATTTTCCTTAGGTTGTAATGGGGCTAGGGTCAAGGTAGGATCATATATGGCTAGCGGACTTAGGATTTGAATCTTTGATTAACTTAAACTTTCCCACCTAACCTATATAATGACCTATACAATTAAGTACTAACCTAACTACCCATTCCTCACTTTTTCACATACTCATGCATTTTCTTTCATTTCACAACACTTATGCATTGATTCTTATTGAGCTTCACTTTGGGGCATTTTGTCCCCTTTATTGCTTTTCTTTTTCTTTCTTTTTTCTATATACATTTTCTTTTCTTTTCTTTTTCTTTTTTTTTCTTTTTAACTTTTATTTCTTTTTTTTTTCAAACTATATACAAGAACATCAATGCATAAGGTCTATACATTTAATCAATACATGAGCATGTACCCAATTCCCCAATATAAAAATACAAAACACAAACACCCTTTTATCCCAACCAATGTCCCAAAGTCTTCCCACTCTTGGATGACACTCACACTCACTAGCCTAAGCCAATCAAAGATCCAAATAAAGGACATTCATTGTTTTCCGCTTTAAGGCTTGTAATGTGCTAAAATAAGAATAACTGGGTTAAGCGTAGGCTCAAAGTTGGCTAACAAAGGAAGATAAAAGGTAAGGCCATTTGGGTAAGTGAGCTAATGAAATGATGGCCTCAATCATATAAATGCATGAATACACAAAATAATGGATATAAAGAATCAAACAAATCGAAGGTTACAATCATAGGAAGAGAATAATGCACACAAGAAGGAAAAATAAGTGGTTATAAGATATAACCACATCATTAGGCTCAAATCTCACTTGCTTGTGTTCTTAGCTTAAAACCATGTTCCAAAATACATTCTCTCAAGCGAGTTCAACAAAAATTTTTCTTTTTCAAATTGGTAGGGTGCCCTAAAACAGTTTCTTGGAAAAGAAATCATCACCCTAACCAAGTAGTCCTAATAGGAGAGAAGTGGTAAAATATGTATAAATTCTAACTTAACATGCAACCTATCATGCAATGCAATAGCTAGCTAACATTGGTGTTGAAAAAGGAAATTGTTACCCATGGAGATCGGTCGAACGACCTCCCCACACTTGAAGATTGCACCGTCCTCGGTGCATGCGAAGAAGAGCAAGGTGGACGGGTTGCTACAATTGATGAGCTCCTTCAAAAGGTTGTGCGGATGACTTGTTTGTTGCCCCATTTAGAAACTCTTCCTTTTTCCCTTTGCTGGTGGCCAACCTAAAAGGAAAGAAAAGGAAAGAAAATTAAGCCTATAACAAGGATATCAAGGCAATTAGAGCATATGCGGGGGCTAATGCCAAATAAGAGTATGATTCTCACACTACATGGTAGGTAAGCATGTAAAAGAGAAAACAATATAAGCCAATGGCATATTAACTAATACTTGATGCAAGAGTAAAGTTAAAGCATGGAGAGTATATTGAGCATCAAGATCAAATAAGAATTGATACAAACAAGATTAGTGATACGAATGAAAAGCATTTGATTCTATCCTAACTCAATGATGAAGCGGTACAAGAAAAAAACAAAGGGTAATGAATTAGGAAGGACTAAAGCACTAATCTTGTGTGTTGACAAATATTACAATTAATGTAACAAGTCATGAAGCACCAAAACAAATGCAAGAAATTCTCAACAATTGAGTGAGAGAATTCAACACCATTATTAAAATGAGAAATTTAGAAAATAAAATGAGAACAAATTATAGAAACAAAATTAAAATGCAAAGAATAAAAGTATGCAAATGTAATAGACAAAAGAAAATGGAAGAGGAGAAAAAAAAATTTTTTGTATATTTTTAAAATTTTTTTTTAGTATTTTATTTATTTATTTATTTATTTATTTATTATATATTTTTTATTATTAAAAAATTTTTTTTTCTTTTTTTTTATTATTAAAAAAATCCCCTAAATTCAATACAAGATAAACCGTCAAATTGGGGTTTGTCATTGATAAGATAAGTTAGTTATCTTATCTTATCTTTATCTTATCTTTAAGTGAGGTCATCTTATCTTCAAGGGAACCGCCTTTATCTTTCTGGGCTTTGGCTGCCTTTAAATTGGGCTGTGTTCGTTCGTTTTGGGCCTGCTTTGGGCTCCTTTGGCGATTTGGCCGAGCTCTTTGAGAAGAGGTCGGGCATTGGCCGAGCTCTTTGAGAAGAAGTCGGATAGTCTGACCTGAAGAGGTCGGTCGGCTTGTCGCTAAACATCCCGGGTCGGACAGCTTGACCAATGGTATGAACAGTGCCCCTGCTTGAGTTCGATCTTTTCGTGAGATCGTGCTTTTCAGAGCTTCGATCTCTTTGGAAGTCGTGCTCAAGCATCTGTCTGGCTTGTTTCTTCATTGCTTCACAATCTTTGCAGATTTTCTAGAGGTTTGGTACTTCATAGTCCAACCTCTTTTGAGTGGTAGTGTGGGTTTTCTACCCTTGCCTTCTGGATCACGCCTTGCTTTAAGTTTTGTGTTGACAACCTTCTGCTTTGGCAAAGTTATCCTTGCGGCCTGATATCCGAGCTTTTAGTGACTTGTCCCATGACTTTTTAGTGTTCTTTATATAGAACCTTTTATTTAGTCTTGGATGATGTTCGTAGCCCTGTTTGAGATTGTGCCTTCTTTGAGTGGAGTTGTATCCTTTTTGGCTAAGCGCATTTGAGCCTTAAGTTGTTTCCCAAGCTTTTGGCTTGTTCTTTTTTGAAGTCGTACTTGCGCCTCTTCTTTAGCTGACATCGACCTGTATGACTTTGCCCCTGCTTGAGTTCGGACTTTTTCCGTGAGACCGTGCTTTCAGAGTTTCGATCTCTTCGGGGAAGTCGTGCTCAAGCATCCTGACTTTGGTCGATCTTTGAGTAGTTTCTCCTTGTGCGAGTCTGGTATTGCCCCTTTTAGTTTGTTGAGGGGACTTTTCAGCCTTCTTCTGACTTGTTTGTCTTCACTGCTCGGGCTTTTTAGTCATAATCCAACAACTTTTTAGGTAGTGTTCCGATGGGGAACCTTTTTATAGTTTGTTTGGATGACTTTTTAGCGCCTTTTGATTTGTGCTTTTGCTTTTTAAGTATTGTCTTTTTTCAAGACTTCGTACCTTTTAGCAAAGCATTCCTGGCCTTCGTCTGGCCGTTTGCGAGATGTCTTTGTCCTTTTTTGTGGATCTTTGTAGAATGTCGGTACTTTGTTGTCTGACCTCTCTTGATCACTTCTGGTTTTGTCCACTTTCTGCTTGGTCGAGGTGGTTCTTGGGGCTAACTTGTTCGACGACTTTTTAGTGTTCTCGTAGAACACTTTTTAGTCATTCTGAACAATTTTGATAGCCTTGTCGTGAAGCCGTGGCTTTTTGGGCTGAGCTATGTCCGTTTTAGTGCACATTTTTCGTTGGTCCGACTTCTTTTTGTCGGTCCGAGCTGTAGCTTTTGTTAGTCCGACTTCTTCTTGTCGGTCCAAGCTGTAGCTTTCGTTGGTCCGACTTTGTCGGTCCAAACTGTAGCTTTCGTTGGTCCGATTTCTTCTTGTCGGTCCAAGCTGTAGCTGTCATTGGTCCGACTTCTTCTGTCGACCCTTCTTTTAGCTTTTGTTGGTCCGACTTTCTCTGTCGGTCCAAGCTTTTAGCTTTTGCTGGTCCGAATTTCTCTTGTCGGTCCAAGCTGTAGCTTTTGTTGGTCCGACTTCTGCTTGTCGGGGCTCTCCTGAGTTATTTCTGTAATCCTCTTTCTTTTTGTTCAGGTCTCTTTCAGGGATTACTTTTATAACTCTTTCGTCGTTTGGGCCGACTTTGTCATGTCGGGCTCTCCTTAGTTATTTCTGTAATCCTCTTTCTTGGACCTTTGTTCAGGTCTCTTTCAAGGATTAATTTGATAACTCTTTAGTGGTAGGAGTCCGACTTGGTTATGTCGGTCTCCTTTAAGTTATTTTTTGTAGTCCTCTTTCTTGGATCTTTGTCAGATCTCTTTTAGGGACTACTTGTATAACTTGTTAGTGGTAGGAGTCCGACTTGGTTATGTCGGTCTCCTTTAAGTTATTTTTTATAGTCCTCTTTCTTGGATCTTTGTCAGATCTCTTTTAGGGACTACTTGTATAACTTTTTAGTGGTAGGAGTCCGACTTGGTTATGTCGGTCTCCTTTAAGTTATTTTTTGTAGTCCTCTTTTTTGGATCTTTGTCAGATCTCTTTTAGGGACTACTTGTATAACTTTTTGTTTTGGGCTGACTTTGTTATGTCAGGCCCTTCTAAGTTAAAGTAATCCTCTTTAATAGGGTTGGCCAGACCTCTTTCCAGGGTTTACTTATAACTTGGGTTGACTTGGTTTGACTTCTTAACGTTCGACCACTCCTTAAGTTATTATTTTAGCGATCTGTAAGACCTCGTCAGGTTCTTTTTTAGATCACTTTCGATAACTTCTTACATTATTCTGTGTTTATCTTTGCCGATTTGTAGAAAGTGGTTGGCATCTTTAGATCGTCTTTGGGGTGAATCGCGTTTTCACCTTTATCGGACGATTATCTTTATCGTGACCGTGCAGTGAAATTGTTTTTCACTTTCTGCCGATTTGTTGCTTTATAATCGGACGATGAATGCTTCAAATTAATGCGTCTTGATTGAGCAGTGAATTTTGATTTTCACTTTGTCGACCTTTGTCGAAATCAAACGATGAATTTGGTTTTCATCGTGGTCGGGCGGTGAAGTTGGTTTTCACCTTGCCGACCTGTCGCTTTGTAATCGGAAGATGAATTTGGTTTTCATCTTGCCGACTTTGTCGTGATCGTGCGGTGAATTTGGTTTTCACCTTGCCGACCTTTGTCATGATCGGGCGGTGAATTTGGTTTTCACCTTGCCGACCTGTCGTGATCGGATGTCTTGGTAGGAAACTTTTTAGGGAATCTGCGAACTTTTAAACACTAAAATGAAGATATGAATAAGAATATGTACATGTTAGTGCTTACCCTTCTAGGTTGGGCAATCTTTTAGATCTTGGCCTGGCGCCTTTTGCAGGCATGCCATGACCTTGGTAGCTCTCACCCCTCGAGGTCGGACACTTTGTGGTGGCCTTTCCCCAGTACTTTCGTGACTTTGCAGGGTCTTTTCCATTTAGCTGCTAGCTTTCCCTCTTCCGGTCGACTTGTTCTGATATCATTTCGGATTGGGATGAGGTCATTATTGGTGAAGCTTCTCTGTACTACCTTTCATTTGCACCTTGAGGCCATGCGATGTTTTAACGCTTCTTCCCTGATCTGAGCTCTTTCTCGGACTTCTGGGAGTAGGTCGAGCTCTTTCCTTTGGATTTGGGAGTTGACCTCTTTATTGTAGAGGATCATTCTAGGGGATCTTTCTTCGATCTTTACTGGGATCATTGCCTCCACTCCGCCAGTCAATCGGAAGGGTGATTCCCCCGTGGTGAAGTGTGGAGTTGTCCGATATGCCCATAGGACTTGTGGGAGCTCTTCAGCCAAAGCTCCCTTTTGATCTGAAGAACTTTGGTTCGTTCTGCAAAAAGTTTGCGTATTCGCCTTTGAGAAGAATGTGTGCTTTGCTTAGGATTTGGTTACTGTTCCTGTTTCTTTTCATTGTTGCCTGACTCCCTTTGTACAAAAGGTTCTAGCTTTTGTTTTGACCTTTTGTTTGAGAGGTGTTCCGACTGTTTGGGTATAGATTATCGGCTTCTCTTCTCTGTGTTCTTGCCCTGTTGTTACCTCCAAAGGGTACCCCTGGACTTTCGTGTGAGTCCTGGGGTTTCCCTTTTACTGCTGTATCTGACACTTGATATTTTGCTGTTATTGTCCGAGTTGTTTCCATTATTTGTCCGAGTTGTTTGGTAATAACCTCATGGTTGACCTATGTCTTCTTGAAAAAATATTGCTGAGATGTCTACTAAGATCCCGGTCGGCATGTCTGATTGACTGGATTCCCTAGTTGTAATGCGTGTTACTGTGGCTGACCCTGAGTACTGTGTGTGACTTAGGAGGTTCCTCTGAATTTGTAGGGATAGGGATGAGAAAAAGAATTATGAGCTGGTGTCGCCGGACTCTGAGGAGAGGGTTTGTTTTCCTTCCTTGTTGTGGTCTTGTAATGTGGTATGGATGAGGCTTCTGTTATTGCCCCCTAGTTTGGTGTTGGCTAATTTTGAAAATACATCAGTTCGGGCATTCTGCTCCCGAGGTATGTGTCAAACTTCATATTCCCCGAAATGTCCGAGCTGTTTTCTATTTTTGTCCAGGGTCCCCTGAATTGTCTGAGCTGTTCTCTGGTTTTGTCCAGGGTCCCCCAAATTACCCGAGGTATTTTTGTGGTGGGATCCTCAGCTTGGTTGCTCCCTTCTATTTGTGAGGTGACTACTTGTGAGTCATTGGACATGGTAAGCTCCTACCTTCTTGGCTAGCCTTAAACCAGCCAGTAGTGCCTCGTATTCAGCTTGGTCATTTGGCTTGATTTGGCTTCCCTGATCGCTTTTCTATAATTACACATGCACCACTCCCGGTTTTGTTTGAAGAGTCATCCATGTAGAGTTTCTATTTTGTAGGAGTTTCCGGGGTGTCAGTGTACTCTGTAATGAAGTCGGCCAAATACTATGATTTGATGGCTGTCTGAGCTTTATGTCGAAGATCGATTTTGACTGCCCACTGTAGAATCTTTCCTGCTAAGTCTGTTTTCTTGTAGGATGCCTTCGATGGGCTGGTTGATCCAAACTCTAATAGTGTGAGCTTGAAAGTATGGGTGGAGTCATCGAGAGGTGAGTATGGGGGCGTAGGTGAACTGCTCTATCTCTTGATAGTTTAGTTCGGCCCCTTGTAGGGCCTTGATGATGAAGTAGACGGATTGTTGCCCACTTTTGTCTTCTTTAACTAGTGATGAGGCTATTGCCAGACTTCCCACTACGAGGTATAATATGAGCTTTTCACTTTCCCTTGGTTGGGTAAGAATGGGTGGTTGCCCCAAGAATTTTTAAAATCCCGGAAGGCTTGTTTGCACCTCGTAGTCCTATTCAAACCTCTCTCCCTTCCTTAATATACCTCTTTAAGGTGTCCTTTGCGGGATGATTTAGAGATCTTTCCTCCTGCGAATCCTCCATGAACATGTCTCTCAGGGGTGTGAGGTGGACGTTCAACTCGTTCGACCTCTTTGGTGTGAGACGTTCGACTTGTCCGACCTCTTTGGTATGAGGTTGACCTTCGACTTGTCCGACCTCTTTGGTGTGAGGTAGACCTTCGACTTGTCCGACCTCTTTGGTGTGAGGTTGACTTTCAACTTGTCCGACCTCTTTGGTGTGAGGTGGACCTTCAACTTTGTCCGACCTCTTTGGTGTGAGGTGGACCTTCAACGCGTCCGACCTCTTTTGGTGTGAGGTGGACCTTCAACTTTGTCCGACCTCTTTGGTGTGAGGTGGACCTTCAACGCGTCCGACCTCTTTGGTGTGAGGTGGACCTTCAATGCGTCCGACCTCTTTTGTTTTTGATTGGGCGAGTTGATGGGATCTTCTCAGTGTTGCATATTTCTCGGTAGATATCCACAACAGATACCCGAAGGGGTTGTAATTGTGGTATTTTCTAGGCTTCTCTCCATGTTGATCTTCTTTTTTCTTGGACACTTTATCCTTATCCCGAGAGAGGTAGGAATGTTCGGTTTTTGAGATCTCTCCTAGGCGAGAATTTTCCTCCGTGTTGATGTACTTCTCTGCCCGTTCCTATACCTCATTCCGAGATGTTTGGGTGCTTCTTGGATATTGAGTGGCTAAAAAGTCCTTCTCGTAGACCATTGATGAGACCCTTGATGGCAGCTTTTGTTGGAAGACTTTGTATGTCCATGCATGTTTTGTTGAATCTTTCCATGTAGTTGCGAAGGCTTTCCCAATCTCCTTGCTTGATCCCTAGTAGGCTAGGTGCGTGTTTGGCTTTGTATGGAGAATCGGGCCAGGAACTTCTTGACCAGGTCATCGAAACTTGAGATGGATTTTAGAGGTAGGTTGTCGAACCATTTAATGGATGTTTTGGTTAGAGTTGTTGGAAAGGCTTTGCAGCGAACTGCATCTGAGGCATCAGTGAGGTACATTCTACTTCTGAAGTTGCTGAGATGATGGTTGGGGTCCGAGGTGCCGTCATATAGAGTCATATCCGGAAGCTTGAAATCTTTTGGAATTTTGGTTTTCATAATTTTTCTGGTGAATGGATCTTGATCTTTCTGAGAGCTATCCTCTTTGGATGGTCGAGTAGCTTTAGTTTTGAGATCAGCTTCGAGTTTTATAAGCTTATCTTCTAATTCTCGGCGCCGCCTTATCTCCCGATGTAGATCTTCTTCTTTTTCACGTCGATGTTGGGCTTCTTTCTCAAGTTGCTCTAATCGATTTTGAAGTGCTTCTATTACTCCTGGATTTGATGAATTTTTGTCTCTGTTGGTTTCTAGAGTATCTTTGAGTATCGTGTCCGTGTTTTTATGCGGCGTTTTGTCTTCCAAACCTGAATCGTGGTTGTTGTCATGGTTATCCGCCATGTTAAATGGGATGACTTCCAGGTTCCCTAGCAACGGTGCCAATGTTCCGAGGGTTACCTGAAACTGTAGGTCGATCTCGGATGAGATCTTCTATGCTGGTCGGAACCGACGTGTCCGGCAACTGTGTAGCGGCCGGAGCTGGTGTGTCCGACTTGTTGGACTTGGTGGTGGTGCTGATCCTTCGTCCCCGGAGGGTGGGGGGTACCTACAAGAGACTCCGATGCTTAAGTTAGCAAGGGTATTAAGCAGGTATTGAGTAGAATCAGAGTTTGAGTTATACCTGGGTGCTCCAGTGTATTTATAATGGTGAGATGTGGCCTCCTGTGGATAAGATAAGTTAGTTATCTTATCTTATCTTTATCTTATCTTTAAGTGAGGTCATCTTATCTTCAAGGGAACCGCCTTTATCTTTCTGGGCTTTGGCTGCCTTTAGATTGGGCTGTGTTCCTTCGTTTTGGGCCTGCTTTGGGCTCCTTTGGCGATTTGGCCGAGCTCTTTGAGAAGAGGTCGAGCATTGGCCGAGCTCTTCGAGAAGAGGTCGGATAGTCTGACCTGAAGAGGTCGGTCGGCTTGTCGCTAAACATCCCGGGTCGGACAGCTTGACCCAGGGTATGAACAAAATCCAAGTGACGAAGGATGGACACATCGTCCATTGGAAGATGGCCATAAGGGGCAATATGATTATCAACAAACCCCACGGCGTCAAAATCATGGGCATTCAAGTCATAAAGACCAACAGTCTTTTGCTCTTTTGGAGGAGGACCAGTAGTAGGGGAAGAGGCAACACCAGAAGTCGGCTAAAGAGGATCGGAAGAAAACACATGAACTTGCGGAGTGGGAATCACCCTCCTCGGCCTGGAAGTATCCGAGGTCGGCTTCTTCGGAGGAACTTGAGAAGATCCTTCTCCAGAGGCCTTCGCCGAGATGTTTTGAGTAGTGATGAGCGGATAATTTATACGCTTTTTGGCATTGTTTTTAGGTAGTTTTTAGAAAGTTCAAGCTACTTTTAGGGATGTTTTCATTAGTTTTTAAGTTAAATTCACATTTCTGGACTTTACTATGAGTTTGTGTGTTTTTCTGTGATTTCAGGTAATTTCTGGCTGAAATTGAGGGACTTGAGCAAAACTCTGAAAAAAGGCTGACAAAAGGACTGCTGATGCTGTTGGATTCTGACCTCCCTACACTCGAAATGGATTTTCTAGAGCTACAGAACTCCAAATGGCGTTCTCTCAATGGCGTTGGAAAGTAGACATCCAGCGCTTTCCAGCAATATATAATAGTCCATACTTTATTCAGAAATTGATGATGTAAAGTGGTGCTCAACGCCAAGTACATGCTGTTGTCTGGAGTTAAACGCCAGAAACACGTCATAACCCGGAGTTGAACTCCAAGAAAAGCCTCAGCTCGTGGATAGATCAAGCTCAGCCCAAGCATACACCAAGTGGGCCCCGGAAGTGGATTTATACATCAATTACTTACTCATGTAAACCCTAGTAGCTAGTCTAGTATAAATACGATAATTTACTATTGTATTAGACATCTTTTGATCACTTTAGATCTAAGGAACATCTGGGGGCGCATAGTCCTTAGACCAAGGGGGCTGGCCATTTGGCCATGCCTAAACCTTTCACTTATGTATTCTCAACGGTGGAGTTTCTGCACACCATAGATTAAGGGTGTGGAGCTCTGCTGTACCTCAAGTTTCAATACAATTACCATTACTTTCTATTCAATTATCTTTTATTCTTATTCCAAGATATACGTTGCACTCCAAACTTGATGAATGTGATGATCCGTGACACTCATCATCATTCTCACCTATGAACGCGCGTGACTGACAACCACTTCCGTTCTACTTTAGGCCGGGCGCATATCTCTTAGATTCCCCAACAGAATCTTCATGGTATAAGCTAGATAGATGGCGGCATTCATGGGGATCCAGAAAGTCTAACCTTGTCTGTGGTATTCCGAGTAGGATCCCGGGAATCCGGAAAGTCTAACCTTGTATGTGGTATTCCGAGTAGGATTCCGGTATTGAATGACTGTGACGAGCTTCAAACTCCTTAAGGCTGGGCGTTAGTGACAGACGCAAAAGAATCAAGGGATTCTATTCCAACCTGATTGAGAACCGACAGATGATTAGCCGTGCTATGACAGAGCATTTGGACCATTTTCACTGAGAGGATGGGATGTAACCATCGGCAAGGGTGATGCCTCCAGACGATTAGCCATGCAGTGACAGCGCATAGGACCATTTTCCCGAGAGGATGAAAAGTAGCCATTGAAGACGGTGATGCCCTACATACAGCTTGCCATGGAAAAGAGTAAGAAGGATTGGATGAATGTAATAAGAAAGTAGAGATTCGAGAGGATTCTAGCATCTCCACACGCCTATCTGAAATTCCCACCATTAATTTACATAAGTATTTCTATCCTATTTTATTTTCTGTTTACTATTAATTTTCGAACTCATCATAAAACATTTAATCTGCCTAACTGAGGTTTACAAGGTGACCATAGCTTGCTTCATACCAACAATCTCTGTGGGATCGACCTTTACTCACGTAAGGTATTACTTGGATGACCCAGTACACTTGCTGGTTAAGTTGAACGGAGTTGTGGAAAGAAAGTGCTGAGTTAATTTTTATGCACATGCCAAAGAGCCATTATTGTTGATCACAATTTCGTCCACCACGTTTTTGGCGCCGTTGCCGGGGATTGTTCGAGTATGGACAACTGACGGTTCATCTTGTTGCTCAGATTAGGTAATTCTCTTTTCAAAAATCTTTTTCAAAATTTTTCTTTTCTTTTTCATTTTTCGAAACTTTATTTTCGAAAAAAAAATTAATAAAAATACAAAAAATTAGAAAATCATAAAAACCAAAAATATTTTGTGTTTCTTGTTTGAGTCTTGAGTCAATTTTTAGTTTGGTGTCAATTGCATGCTTTAAAAACTTTTCTTGCATTTTTCAAAAAAATCCATGCATTCATAGTGTTCTTCATGATCTTCAAGTTGTTCTTGGTAAATCCTCTTGTTTGATCTTGATGATTTCTTGTTTTGTGTTGTTTGTTATTTTTCATATGCATTTTTCGTTTGTTAGAGTCCATGCATTAAAGATTTCTAAGTTTGGTGTCTTGCATGTTTTCTTTGCATCAAAAATTTTCTCAAAAATATGTTCTTGATGTTCATCATGATCTTCAAAGTGTTCTTGGTGTTCATCTTGACATTCATAGTGTTCTTGCATGCATTAAGTATTTTGATCCAAAATTTTCATGTTTTGGGCCAGGTTTGTGTTTTTCTCTCTCATAATTAAAATATTCAAAAATAAAAAAAAAATATCTTTTCCTTATTTTTCTCATAATATTCGAAAATTTGAGTTGACTTAGTCAAAAATTTTCAAAATTAGTTATTTCTTACAAGTCAAGTCAAATTTTCAATTTTAAAAATCTTATCTTTTCAAAATCTTTTTCATTTTTTTTTCTATTTTTCGAAAATTTCGAAAATCTTTTTCAAAATTTTCTTAAAATCTTTTTCTTATCTTTATATCTAATTTTCGAAATTACACTAACAAGTAATATGATTGATTCAAAAATTTGAAGTTTGTTACTTTCTTGTTAAGAAAGGTTCAATCTTTAAGTTCTAAAATCATATCTTTTAGTTTCTTGTTAGTTAAGTAATTTTAAAAATTAAATCTTTTTCAAACATATCTTTTTATCTTTTATCTTATCTTTTTTATTTTATCTTTTATCATATCTTTTTCAAAAAATTTTATCTTTTTCAAAATTTGATTTTAAAAATATCTTATCTAACTTCTTATCTTCTTATCTTTTCAAATTTGATTTTAATATCTTTTTCAACTAACTATTTGACTTTTTGTTTGTTTCTTATCTTTTTCAAAACCACCTAACTACTTTTTCCTCCTCAATTTTCGAAAATATCTCACCCTTTTTCAAAATTCTTTTTAATTAATTAATTAGTTTTAATTTAAATTTAATCTTATTTCTTATCTCTAATTTTCGAAAATTTCTAACCCCTTTTAAAAATTATTTTCGAATTTTCTATCTCTTCTTCTTATTCTCTTTAATTATTTATTTACTAACACTTCTCTTCACCTCCCCTATCCTTACTCTTTATACAGACTATTCATTCTTCTTCACTCTTCTTCCCTTTCTTTTTCCACTAACATAAAGGAATCTCTATACTGTGACATAGAGGATTCCTCTTCTTTTCTTGTTTTCTTCTCTTTCATATGAGCAGGAACAAGGAAAAAGGCACTCTTGTTGAAATTAATCCTGAACCTGAAAGGACACTGAAGAGAAAACTCAGAAAAGCTAGATTACAACAATCTAAAGGTAACCTTTCAGAAATATTAGAGCAAGAGAAGGAGATGGCAGCCGAAAATAATAACAATGCAAGAAGAATGCTTGGTGACTTCACAAAGCCAACGTCCAAATTTGATGGAAGAAGCATCTCCATTCCTGCCATTGGAGCCAATAATTTTGAGCTTAAGCCTCAACTAGTTGCTTTAATGCAACAGAACTGCAAGTTTTATGGACTTCCATCTGAAGATCCTTACCAGTTTTTAACAGAGTTCTTGCAGATTTGTGAGACTGTTAAGACGAATGGAGTTGATCCTGAAGTCTACAGACTCATGCTTTTTCCTTTTGCTGTAAGAGACAGAGCTAGAATATGGTTGGATTCACAACCTAAGGATAGCCTGGAATCTTGGGATAAGCTGGTCACAGCCTTCTTGGATAAATTCTTTCCTCCTCAAAAGTTGAGCAAGCTTAGAGTGGATGTTCAAACCTTCAAACAAAAAGATGGTGAATCCCTCTATGAAGCTTGGCAAAGATACAAGCAGTTGACCAAAAGGTGTCCATCTGACATGTTTTCAGAATGGACCATATTAGATATATTCTATTATGGTCTATCTGAATTTTCGAAAATGTCATTGGATCATTCTGCAGGTGGATCAATTCACCTAAAGAAAACACCTGAAGAGGCTCAAGAACTCATTGACATGGTTGTAAATAACCAATTCATGTACACTTCTGAGAGGAATTCCGTGAATAATGGGACGCCTCAGAGGAAGGGACTGCTTGAATTGATGCTCTAAATGCCATATTGGCTCAGAACAAAGTGTTGACTCAGCAAGTCAACATGATCTCTCAAAGTCTGAATGGATGGCAAAATGCATCCAACAGTACTAAAGAGGCAGCTTCTGAAGAAGCTTATGATCCTGAGAACCCTGCAATAGCAGAGGTAAATTACATGGGTGAACCTTATGGAAACACCTATAATTCATCATGGAGAAATCATCCAAATTTCTCATGGAAGGATCAACAAAAGCCTCAAAAAGGCTTTAACAATGGTGGATGCAATAGGCTAAGCAATAGCAAGCCTTTTCCATCATCTTCTCAGCAACAGACAGAGAATTCTGAACAAAGCACTTCCAATTTAGCCAATCTAGTCTCTGATCTGTCAAAAGTCACTTTCAGTTTCATGAGTAAAACAAGGTCCTCCATTAAAAATTTGGAGGCACAAGTGGGCCAGCTAAGTAAGAAAGTCATTGAAACTCCTCCCAATATTCTCCCAAGCAATACAGAAGAGAATCCAAAAGGAGAGTGCAAGGCCATTGATGTGATCAATATGGCCGAATGCACAAGGGAGGAGAAGGACGAAAATCCTAGTGAGGAAGACCTCCTGGGACGTCCCTCAAGCAAGAAGGAGTTTCCTATTAAGGATCCAAAGGAATCTGAGGCTCATATAGAGACCATAGAGATTCCATTAAATCTCCTTCTGCCATTCATGAGCTCTGAAAACTATTCTTCCTCTGATGAGGATGAAGATGTGACTGGAGAGCAAGTTGCTCAATATTTAGGAGCTATCATGAAGCTGAATGCCAAGTTGTTTGGTAATGAGACTTGGGAAAGTGAACCTCCCTTGCTCATTAGTGAACTAGATACCTGGATTCAGCAAACTTTACCTCAAAAGAGACAAGATCCTGGCAAGTTCTTAATACCTTGTACCATAGGCACCATGACCTTTGAAAAAGCTCTATGTGATCTGGGGTCAGGGATAAATCTTATGCCACTCTCTGTAATGGAGAAGCTGGGGATCATTGAGGTACAACCTGCCTTGTTCTCATTACAATTGGTAGACAAGTCATTGAGACAAGCTTATGGAATAGTAGAGGACGTGTTAGTAAAGGTTGAAGGCCTTTACATCCCTGCTGATTTCATAATCTTAGACACTAGGAAGGAAGAAGATGAATGCATCATCCTTGGAAGACCTTTCCTAGCACAGCAGGAGTTGTGATAGATGTCAACAGAGGTGAATTAGTCCTTCAATTGAATGGGGACTACCTTGTGTTTAAGGCACATGGCCAACCCTCTATGACAAAAGAGAGTAAGCACAAAGAGCTTCTCTCAGTTCAGAGTCAAGAAGAGCCCCCACAGTCAAACTCTAAGTTTGGTGTTGGGAGGCCACAACCAAACACTAAGTTTGGTGTTAAGACCCCATATCCAAACTCTAAGTTTGGTGTTGGGACTATACAACATTGACCTGATCACCTTGTGGCTCCATGAGAGCCCACTGTCAAGCTATTGACATTAAAGAAGCGCTTGTTGGGAGGCAACCCAATTTTATTTATCTAATTTTTATTTTATTTTATTTTATTATTATTTTGTGTTTTATTAGGTACATGATCATGTGGAGTCACGAAAAAAATATAAAAATTAAAAACAGAATCAAAAACAGCAGAAGAAAAATCACACCCTGGAGGAAGGACAGACTGGCGTTCAACGCCAGTAAGGAGCATCTGGCTGGCGTTCAACGCCAGAACAGAGCATGAATCTGGCGCTGAACGCCAGAAACAAGCAACATTCTGGCGTTTGAACGCCAGGAATGTGCCTTAAGAAAAACTGGCGCTGAACGCCAGTAACAAGCATGAAACTGGCATTCAACGCCAGAAACATGCTGCACATGGGCGTTGAACGCCCAGAGTGTGCATCATCTCGGTGTTTAAACGCCAGAATGGTATGCAAAGGCATTTTACATGCCTATTTGGTGCAAGGATGGAATTCCTTGACACCTCAGGATCTGTGGAACCACAGGATCACCTCAGGATCTGTGGACCCCACAGGATCCCCACCTAATATATTCCCACCTTACCTCCTAATCCTATTTACACTCTCCCCCATATCACACTTCCCAAAACCCTTCACCAATCACCTCAATCTCTCTTCCCCATCACCTATTCACCACTCACATCCATCCACTCTTCCCCATAAACCCCACCTACCTCCAAAATTCAAAAATCTTTCCCACCCAAACCCACCCTAAAATGGCCGGACCTACCCTCTCCCCTTTCCCTATATAAACTCCTCCATTCCACTTCACTTTCACACAACACAACCCCCTCTTCTATACCTTGGCCGAAACACCATCTCTCCCTTCTCCTCAATATTTTCTTTTTCTTCTTCTTCTCTTCTTTCTTCTCTTGCTCGAGGGCGAGCAATATTTTAAGTTTGGTGTGGTAAAAGCATAAGCTTTTTATTTTTCCATTACCATCAATGGCACCTAAGGCCGAAGAATCCTCTAGAAAAGGAAAAGGGAAGACAAAAGCTTCCACCTCCGAGTCATGGGAGATCGAAAGATTCATCTCCAAAAGCCATCAACACCACTTCTATGATGTTGTGGCAAAGAAGAAGGTGATCCCTGAGGTCCCTTTCAAGCTCAAGAAAAATGAGTATCCAAAAATCTGACATGAGATCCGAAGAAGAGGTTGGGAAGTCCTAACCAACCCCATGCAACAAGTCAGAATCTTAATGGTTCAAGAGTTCTATGCCAATGCATGGATCACTAGGAACCATGATCAAAGTATGAACCTGAGTCCAAAGAATTATCTCACAATGGTTCGGGGGAAATACTTAGATTTTAGTCCGGAAAATGTGAGGTTGGCGTTCCACTTGCCCATGATGCAAGAAGATGTACGCCCCTACACTAGAAGGGTCAACTTTAATCAAAGGTTGGACCAAGTCCTTATGGACATATGTGTGGAAGGAGCTCAATGGAAAAGAGACTCCAAAGGCAAGCCAGTTCAACTAAGAAGACTGGACCTCAAGCCTGTGGCTAGAGGATGGTTGGAATTCATTCAACGCTCCATCATTCCCACTAGCAACCGATTTGAAGTTACTGTGGATCGGGCCATCATGATTCATAGCATCATGATTGGAGAGGAAGTAGAAGTTCATAAAGTCATCTCCAATGAATTCTACAAAATAGCCGAAAAGCCATCCACCATGGCAAGGCTAGCTTTTCCTCACCTTATTTTCCATCTATGTTACTCAGCTGGAGTTATCATAGAAGGAGACATCTCCATTGAAGAGGATAAGCCCATCACCAAGAAGAGGATGGAGCAAGCAAGAGAGACCCTCCACGGTTCTCAAGAGATGCATGAGGAAGCTCATCATCAAGAAATCCCTGAGATGCCTCAAGGGATGCACTTTCCTCCCAACAACTATTGGGAACAACTCAACACTTCCTTAGAAGATTTGAGCCACAATGTGGAACAATTAAGGGTGGAACATCATGAGCACTCCATCATTCTCCATGAAATAAGAGAAGACCAAAGAGCAATGAGGGAGGAGCAACAAAGGCAAGGAAGGGACATAGAAGAGCTTAAGGACATTGTTCGTCCTTCAAGAAGAAGACGCCACTAAGGTGGATTCATTCCTTGTTCTTATTTCTTTCTGTTTTTCGGTTTCTATGTTATGTTTATCTATATTTTGTGTCTCTACTTCATGATCATTAGTATGTAGTAACCATGTCTTAAAGCTATGAATAAAATCCATTAATCCTTCACCTCTCTTAAATGAAAAATGTTTTTAATTCAAAAGAACAAGAAGTACATGAATTTCGAATTTATCCTTGAATTTAGTTTAATTATATTGATGTGGTGACAATACTTTTTGTTTTCTGAATGAATGATTGAACAGTGCATATTTTTTATTTTGTTGTTTATGAATGTTAAAACTGTTGGCTCTTGAAAGAATGATGAACAAAGAGAAATGTTATTGATGATCCAAAAAATCATGAAATTGATTCTTGAAGCAAGAAAAAGCAGTGAAAAACAAAAGCTTGCGAAAAAAAAGAGGTGGCGAAAAAATATAGAAAGAAAAAAAAAAGCAAGTAGAAAAAGCCAATAGCCCTTAAAACCAAAAGGCAAGGGTAAAAAGGATCCAAAGCAAAGGAGTGTGCTTAAGAGCTCTGGACACCTCTAACTGGGGACTCTAGCAAAGCTGAGTCACAATCTGAAAAGGTTCACCCAGTCATGTGTCTGTGGCATTTATGTATCCGATGGTAATACTGGAAAACAAAATGCTTAGGGCCACGGCCAAGACTCACAAGTAGCTGTGTTCAAGAATCAACAGGCTTAACTAGGAAAGTCAATAACACTATCCGAAAATCTAAGTTCCTAGAGAAGCCAATCATTCTAAACTTCAAAGGAAAAAGTGAGATGCCAAAACTGTTCAGAAGCAAAAAGCTACAAGTCCCGCTCATCTAATTATAATTAATATTCATTGATATTCTAAAATTTATAGTATATTCTCTTCTTTTTATCCTATTTGATTTTCAGTTGCTTGGGGACAAGCAACAATTTAAGTTTGGTGTTGTGATGAGCGGATAATTTATACGCTTTTTGGCATTATTTTTAGGTAGTTTTTAGTAAGTTCAAGCTACTTTTAGGGATGTTTTCATTATTTTTATGTTAAATTCACATTTCTGGACTTTACTATGAGTTTGTGTGTTTTTCTGTGATTTCAGGTAATTTCTAGCTGAAATTGAGGGACTTGAGCAAAACTCTGAAAAAAGGCTGACAAAATGACTGCTGATGCTGTTGGATTCTGACCTCCCTGCACGCGAAATGGATTTTCTGGAGCTAAAGAACTCCAAATGGCGCGCTCTCAACGGCGTTGGAAAGTAGACATCCAGATCTTTCCAGAAATATATAATAGTCCATACTTTATTCGGAAATTGACGATGTAAAGTGGCGCTCAACGCCAAGTACATGCTGCTGTCTGGAGTTAAACGCCAGAAACACGTTATAACCCGGAGTTGAACTCCAAGAAAAGCCTCAGCTCGTGGATAGATCAAGCTCAGCCCAAGCATACACCAAGTGGGCCCCGGAAGTGGATTTATACATCAATTACTTACTCATGTAAACCCTAGTAGCTAGTCTAGTATAAATAGGATAATTTACTATTGTATTAGACATCTTTTGATCACTTTAGATCTAAGGAACATTTGGGGGCACATAGTCCTTAGACCAAGGGGGCTGTTCATTTGGCCATGCCTGAACCTTTCACTTATGTATTCTCAACGGTGGAGTTTCTGCACACCATAGATTAAGGGTGTGGAGCTCTGCTGTACCTCAAGTTTCAATATAATTACCATTACTTTCTATTCAAATCTCTTTTATTCTTATTCCAAGATATACGTTGCACTCCAAACTTGATGAATGTGATGATCCGTGACACTCATCATCATTCCCACCTATGAACGCGCGTGACTGACAACCACTTCTGTTCTACTTTAGGCCGGGCGCATATCTCTTAGATTCCCCAATAGAATCTTCGTGGTATAAGCTAGATAGATGGTGGCATTCATGGGGATCCGAAAAGTCTAACCTTGTCTGTGGTATTCCGAGTAGGATCCCGGGAATCCGGAAAGTCTAACCTTGTCTGTGGTATTCCGAGTAGGATTCCGGTATTGAATGACTGTGACGAGCTTCAAACTCCTGAAGGCTGGGCGTTAGTGACAGACGCAAAAGAATCAAGGGATTCTATTCCAACCTGATTGAGAACCGACAGATGATTAGCCGTGCTGTGACAAAGCATTTGGACCATTTTCATTGAGAGGATGGGATGTAACCATCGGCAAGGGTGATGCCTCCAGACGATTAGCCATGCAGTGACAGCGCATAGGACCATTTTTCCAAGAGGATGAAAAGTAGCCATTGAAGACGGTGATGCCCTACATACAGCTTGCCATGGAAAGGAGTAAGAAGGATTGGATGAATGTAATAAGAAAGTAGAGATTCGAGAGGATTCTAGCATCTCCACACGCCTATCTGAAATTCCATCATTAATTTACATAAGTATTTCTATCCTATTTTATTTTCTGTTTACTATTAATTTTTGAACTCATCATAAACCATTTAATTTGCCTAACTGAGATTTACAAGGTGACCATAGCTTGCTTCATACCAACAATCTCTGTGGGATCGACCCTTACTCACGTAAGGTATTACTTGGATGACCCAGTACACTTGCTAGTTAAGTTGAACGGAGTTGTGGAAAGAAAGTGCTGAGTTAATTTTTATGCACATGCCAAAGAGCCATTATTGTTGATCACAATTTCATCCACCAAGTAGCTGTTGCTTTCTTAGCCCTACGAAAGTGTTTCATGGAGTCCGTAGATTTCACCATTTCTGCAAACAGAAACCAAGAAAAGTCATAGACAGAAAAAGGCAAAATTCAACCACAAAGTAAAACTATAGAAAAGAAGTCGGCCACTACCCAGTTAAACACGAAGAAAGGAAGGATCTCCTAGAAACTTCTTCGTGTCGAGATAAGGGGGCTCTCCCCAGTTCTCCTCTGATACATTCACAAAGGCCTGTTCGACCTCATCCAGACTCTCCCAAGAGTACTTAGTCACTACTGCATAATCTTGCAAACATAAAGGGAAGGCGGGCTCATTGTTCTCGTCCAAGAAAAAAGGGTAAACACCCTCAACAGCTCGAATCTTGAAATAGTAATTCTTAAAGTCCCTAAAGGATTCATCATACATAGAAAAAACTTTTTTCCCTTGAGTAGCTCGGAAAGAAATCCAATAAGCTTTCTTCTTAGCTACCCTAGGCTTTGTCAACATAAAGAGATGCAAAAAGAGATTTACGGTAGGATGGACACCCAATTCCTGACACAGCAGTTGGAAGATTTTTATGAAACCCCATGAGTTCGGATGGAGCTTAAAAGGGGCTACATTGCAAGACCACAACAGCTCGATCTCAAAAGCAGTGAAAGGGATGGTGATATTCAACTGACTAAAAAAGTAGTCATAAGCATAGAAAAAGGGTCGTTCCCCCTGAGTCAAAGAAGGAAACCTAACCCTCTCCTCAGGGTCATAGGACACTAACTCATACTTCTTCTCCTCGTCCCAATCGCTACAAATCCTATGGAACCTCCTAAGTCTCACATAATATTCAGGGTCAGCCACGGTAGCACACATTAAAACTATGGAGTCCAGCCAATTAGACATGCCTTCAAGAACCTTAGTAGACATCTCAATAATATTCTTGCGAGAAGACATAAGCCAACTATTCCTACAGTAAGAAAAAGAGAAAATGGATTACTTCCAAAACAACTCGGGAAAATAAGGTAACAACTCGGACAACAAAAAAGCAAACAACCAGTATTAGACACAGCAGTAAAAGGGAAACTCCAGGACTCACACTAAAGTCCAGGGGCACCCTTTGGAGGCAACAACAAGGTAAGAATCCCAAAAAAGGGAAAAGTCAACAGTCCATGCCCTAAACACCTCTCAATAGAAAACACAAAGAGATCAATCCTTTCCTAGCAACATCACTCCATACAAATAGCGACAATAAAGCCCTAAGGAAGCAAGATCACCAGAAGACACACATTTTCCTCAGGCAGGAGCGGCCAGAAAAAGTCACAACAGTGGTAATCAGGCACAAAGATGCAATCTTTTGCAGAAAGAATCAAACTTTCCGAAGCAAACTCAAACAAAATCAAAGCTTTATACACAACAATGTAAGCATGCAGAAAGATCGGTTGCAGAAAGTAAAAAAAGAAGAAGAAGACGAAAAACCAACCTGCAGAGGAAATGACGATGGCCGCGTAAATAGAAGCAGCGAACAAAGATTCTCGAGCTGAGAAGACAGGAAGCTTCAAGGCGTGAGAAAACGGATGAAGCGAAGCACCTCAGTGGATAAACGAAGCAAAGGTAGAATAAGAAGGAGAAGAAGAAACTAAAAACAAATCTTTAGAAATTCAAAATGAAACGAGAAGAGGGAAAAAGGAAATGGCAAAGAGGAATTAATGGGCTTTAAAAACCTTGCACATTTCCAAGAAAATACAAACGCGCGCTACAACTGAAGGGAGAAAGAAACGCTTCATATTCAAAGAACTCCTACCAGGAGTTATACGGAAGATCAACTAAAGACAAAATGCTCAAGCTCGACTTCCTCAAAGGGTCGAAGTCTAAAGACACGACCTTAAAGGAAAGATCGAGCCCAAGCATGGGAACCGTTCATACCCTGGGTCGAGCTGAACGACCCGGGCTGATCAAAGACACAAGTGACCGACCTCTTCAGGTTGGGTCGCCACCAACCTCTTCTAAAAGAGTTCGGCCAAATCACCATAGAGGCCCAAGTAGGCCCAAACAAGGAACGCAGCCCATTCTAAAGGTGACAAAGCTAAGAAAGATAAGGTAGTTCCCCTAAAAAGATAAGATAAGCAAAGAAATGTCATTCCACACTACTATAAATACACTGGAGCACCCAGGTATAACTCATACTCTGATTCTACACTAAATCCTGCCTAAAGCACGTGCTAACTTAAGCATCGGAGTCTCTTGCAGGTACCACCACCCTCCGGTGATCTAGGATCAGCAGCACCACCAAGTCCAACAAGTCGAACACGACAGCTCCGGTAATCACCGCAGATCTCATCCGAGATCGACCTTCAGTTTCAAGTAACCCTCGGAACACAAGCCAAGAGTAGGAAAAATCTACTCTATAGCTAAAAGAAACATTTCATCAAATACTTAGAGTACAATAAAAGTAAACATCATAAATTGCAAGAATTAATGAAAGCCATAACTAACAAAAAGAAGAAATCAATAATAGCAACTAAGATAAAATCAAGGACGTGAAAACATAAAATTACATTAAAAGTAAATTGAGAGCAACAAGAGAGTTCATAAACTAAATTGGTAAAATTAAAGAAATTAACAAGAGAAGTAGATAAACTAAAGTTCTAGAACAAATAAAAGTGAAGGAAAACTAAATTGAAGCAAGAATAAGATATAAATCGAGAAAAAAAATTGAACTAAGAATCCTAAAATCTAGAGAGAGGAGCGAGCCTCTCTCTAGAATTCTACATCTAAACTAAGCTAATGTAATATGAATGAATGAATTGTTGATCTCTTCGTCCTTCACTCCCCAGCCTCTAATCTGCAGAATGAGCTTGAAACTGGGCCAAAAATCAGCTCAAAAATCGCCCCCAGCGTTTTCACTTTAATGAGGCACATGCCGCTTGTAACGCGTACGCATCAGCCACGCGTACATGTCACTGGATAATGCACTTGCCACGCGTACGCGTCATGTGGACGCTGTACTTGGTCACGCGCACGCGTCAACCACGCGTACGTGTCGGCACTAGCTTCTCCAATCTTTAATTTCTTGTGTTCCTTCTACTTTAGCATGCTTCCTTTTCATTCTCTAAGTCATTCTTGCTCTATAACCCTGAAAACACTTAACCACATATTGGCATCGAATGGTAATAAGAGATGATTAAAAATTGGCAATTTTAAGGCCTAAAAAGCATGTTTTCATTCTTAAGTACAAATTAGGAAGAAATCTCAAAAACATGCAATTTATATGGATAAGTGTGAGAATAATTGACAAAATCCACTCAATTCAATCCAAAATATACCATAAAATAGTGGTTTATCAATTAGCCACATGTATTATTTGAAATTGAATGAAACCACCAATATTAGCACAGGCTGCCTATACAAAATATTTGTTACTTGTTTTCAGTACTTAATAATCTACACTTTCAAAAAACATATTCTTGAGTCCTCCATATATTATTATAAGAGGAACAATAACACATAAATTTTTTATATAAAAAACTCCCACCCTAATGTGTATGAAGTAAAATTTTATCATTATAATATATTTTAAAACTAATGTAACTCTTCATTTTATACGCTCGTTACATTCACTTACAAATTTTTTTTACTCTCAATGTGCAACTCAAAGAACTAAGGAACTCTCTTAAAATCTCAGAAAGAAAAACAACTTCTTTATCTTTACTCTTCTCTCCTCAAAATGTTTCATTGCGTTCGGACTTCTTTTATAATTGATTTTTTTTATTTGTGTCAATTACTTTTTCTACAAAACGTTAATATCGTTTTGACCAATTCGAATTTTCAAATTCGTTTTAAATAAAATGGTGTTGCTGTTTTTCCTTTTTTAATTTAAAAAGATATAAAAAACTTTAAAACAGTATTGCCGTATTTTATTCTTTAATTTAAAAAATATACCATAACACAAAATGATTTTGCTGTTTTCAATTTTAATTTTTTTTTAAAAAATTATTTGCCCAAAATAACATTGACGTGTTGTATTTAATCGATTAAAATAAATTAATAAACACAAAACGACAATGATATTTTTCATCTTTTGAAAAATAAAACTTCTTTTATAGTAGTATTAAACTCAAATAACAAAATAACGATAAAAAATACACATCTCTTTGCAATACTAAAAAAATTGAGCCAAATTATTACTCCTATCCATAATTCGTCACACTTAGACCTTTTATCACACGCAGCAGGCCCCTGGGTGTTCCTCTTTTTCTCCTTTCCCACAATTTTAATGGCCCACTTAGAAGACTTCCTCACCCAAATAATAGGCGTATACACTTCTTGACCAAAACAAGTAAGGGTATCAACTGTAGAAAGGTATTCACGTGTTACACACCATTTTAGTGAAACTTTTATGTTCCAAATGCGTCAGTTTCATGTATTCATTTTGTTTGTAGCACCTATATCAATGAGAGTAACTGCTTTACAATCAAGTATGAAAAGTCACAGAGGTATTATATATAATGAGCGTCTTTCTAGGTATGTTGAAAGGATACTGCTCACGATTATTGAGTCATACAAGATGTTTGGGGGATTCTAGTGTTAGTGTTTTTTTTTTTTTTTTCATCATATCTTTTACTTTGATAAATCAATGATTTACGAATTAGAGTTTTATTTAAAATTTTATATGCTATTAGATGTATAAATTGATATTTCATTTATTGTGTTTCATAAAATGAGCTAATAGGCCGCTGAATTTAATAATTATACATTTTACAATAGTAATAATGTTAATAGTAAGTTAATACTTTTTAGTTTTTGAATAAACTAACAAAATGACATCCGAAAATTTTGAATAGACAAACAATTTTAAAAGACAAAAAAGAAAACAAAAGAACACTTATAAAAGATTTAACAAAAACCACCAAACATAAGAGTAGTATATGAAATTTGCCAATGAAAAGTGCACCTTAATATCAATCTATTGTTCGTTAATCATGTGCTAAAATACATATAAATCTCTCAAAATTAGAAAGAATTAATAAGGAATATTTCAAATTATTTTGTTTTTGACTAATTTAAGAGTTGAAAAATAAGATCATTTTTATTATAAAAAATAGTACTAAAATAGTGTTTACAGTAATAATCATCTATCCCTTTTAAAAAATTAATTTCCTCTCCGACACAGAGTATTACAAATGATGATTTTATATTCAAATTTGACAACCAATATAACTTTTAAAACTATATAGCCATATTCGAATTATTACTTTTCAGAATAGATTATTACAAATGAATAATAAATATTATATTTTAACAATCAAATACACACAATACATACATACATACATACATACATACATATATATATATATATATATAATTGTCATTTTTTATTAGTGAAATGATTATTTATGTATTTATATATTTATTTTTTACATTAAAAAGTTATTCTTTATATAATTAACATATTAATTTTAATAACAAATTAAATAAATTTGAATTTTATTATATACATGTTACGGGTTTTAAACTTATATTTTATTAATATTATTAAATCCACCACCCTAACAATTTTCAAATTTTATAGAATACCAACACATGTTAATATCATTTTTTATTAAAAAATATATAATTTTCTAACATTGTTCTCAATCGGTGGTTCAATTCAAGAGTTCTCACTCCGTAAGTATTCATGATATTAATCAGGGATTTTTTATTTAAATTAAATAAATATATAAATTGAAAGTTATTCTATAAAAATTTATTCTGTCATTTGGATAATGTTGATTTGGGTTGCTTTGGTGATGTGCTTCTTCTTTCTCTGAATGAGAAAGCTTGCAATAATCTTATAGCACCAGTTACTATGGAGAAAGTCAGAACAGTTGTTTTTCACATGAATTCTTTTAAAGCTCCAAATCCTGATGGATTTCAAGCTTTCTTCTTCAAAGAATATTAGGAGATCATTGGTCTTAATGTTTGGAAGATGGTTAAGCAAGCATTCTCCGGTGTTACTCTTGATCCGAGAATGTTGAAGACTTTACTGGTTCTTATTCCAAAGGTTGAATCGCCGGTATCTATGAAAGATTTCAGGCCGATTAGTCTCTGCAATGTAGTTTACAAGATCATCACGAAGGTCATTGTTAATAGGCTTGTCCTCATCTTGCGAAGATTGTTGGCCCGCTTCAAGGAGGATTTTATTCTGGGATGTTGAACTCCTGACAACATCATTATTGCTCAAGAAGTCCTCCACTTTATGAAAAAGACTAAATCAAAGAAAGGCACACTGGCCTTTAAGATTGATCTGGAGAAAGCTTATGACAGAGTTGACTGGAGGTTTTTAGCTCATACCCTTAAGAGCTTTGGTTTTTCTATTCCTATAATTAATTTGATTATGAATTGTGTCACTACTTCTTTTTTATCTATTATTTGGAATGGGAATCGTCTGAATGGCTTTACTCCTAGCCGAGGTCTTAGACAAGGAGACCCTATGTCACCCTATCTTTTTGTGTTGTGTATGAAGCGGCTGGCATGCTTTATTAGTCATCAGGTTGAGTTGGGCTTGTGGGAGTCAGTTGCTATTTCTAGAGGGGGACCAAGAATATCCCACTTAATGTTTGCGGATGACTTGCTTCTATTTTGTAAAGCTACAAAGAGACAAGTGCAAAATGTGATGTTGGTTTTAGAGACTTTTTACAAAGCATCTGGGATGAAGATTAATGTGGAGAAGTCTAAAGCTTTGCTCCAAGAATGTCTCTGCAACAAGGAAAGAGATTTTCACTGGGGTATCCTCTATCAGATTTGTCCAGAACTTGGGCAAGTATATTGGAGTTACCCTTAGCCATTCTAGGGTGACTCGTTCATCTTTCAATGATGTCCTAGATAAGATTCGGAGTAGGCTAGCAAGTTGGAAAGGGAGTTTACTCAATCGGGCTGGTAGACTCTGCTTGGTTAATTCTATTGCAACTGCTATTCCCACGTATCAGATGCATGTCTCTATTTTTCCCAAATGAATCATTAGTAAATTGGAGTCTATGATGAGGAATTTTCTTTGGAAAGGACAAGTTGATGGAAGAGGATTGAATCTTGTTAGTTGGAAGGTACTGGTTACTCCAAAAAAATATGGAGGTTTGGGGATTAGAGATCCTTATTATGTAAATATTGCTCTTCTTGGGAAGCTAGTTTGGACTTTTTTCCAGCAGCCAAACAAGCTATGGGTCCAATTATTGGATGCCAAATATCGATCATCTCTATATGACTGTTTTAGTTATCCTAAGACCAATGACTCTCCCATTTGGAGGTGTCTTTGCAAGGCTTGGGAAGTGTTGAAGGATGGGTTTGCTTGGTGTATTGGAGATTTGAACCAGAATTTTTGGTTTTCTAGCTGGAGGAGAGAAGGACAGTTATCTAATGAGATGGATTATGTTCACATTTCTGATTCAAATCTCCGGATACAGGATATTTGGTCGGTTGGTAGGTGGCATTTGGATACTCTTTATTCTCCTTTATCTCAAAATCTGAAAGGTATTATTCTCTCTTACAATCCAGATGAACAAGCAGGTCCGGAAGTGGGTTGGTATTGGTGTGGGTCTGCTGCCAAAGTCTATGACTCACGCAATGGTTACTTGTGGTTGTGTAAGCAGCTGTTTGGTTGGGAGGAGCGGGAGAATTGGCTTTGGCTTTGGCGTCAGCTTGTTTCGGAAAAGCATAAGTTTTTGGCTTGGTTGTGTCTTAAGGAGACTCTTCCTACTGCAAGTTTTCGCTTTAGAAGAGGGATGTCGTCATCGGATAGGTGTCCAAGATGTCTTTCTAGCCAGGAATCAGTTTTACATTGTATTCAGGATTGTCCAAAAGCTCAGCCTGTCTGACATAGGTTGGATATTTCTTGTCATCCTTTGGATTTGAAGAACTGGTTCTTGTATCATAGCAGAGAGCATCCGTTTAAGTATTTTTCGGGACTTTGGTGGATATGGCGAGTAAGAAATAATGACATCTTTAATCCTCATGAAACTTGGCCTTCGGAAAAAGTTATTTGTCTGGCATTAACTTCGGAAAAGGAGCTTAGGAATATTTTTGAATTACAACGTATGTCCCTTCCCTCTACTCTAAATGGTTTTTGGAATCCCCATCCATTGGTACTTTTAAGATTAATTGTGATGCTAGTTATTTTAGTTCGGGTGATAGTGTTGGTTTTGCTTGTGTTATTAGAGATTGTAATGGGAGTTGACAAAGGGGGTGTTTGGGAATGATTGAGAGTAATAGTATTCTTCAAGGAGAATTGTTTGCTATTTGGATTTGGAGAGGATATCTCTTAGTTTGGGATGCGGGTCAACGAGATGTTATTTGTGAGACAGATTGTGTGGAAGCGTTAATCTTGTTAGTCAAGATGGTTTTGGGTTTATTGATCCATTTGTGCTCAAAATAAGAGATATCATGCATTGGAATTGGTGTGTTGACTTTCGTTTGATTATGAGAGATGCAAACACGGTGGCAGATACTATGGCAAAGATGGTGATGAAGTTACAACTTTCGCATGTAGAGTTTCTTTTACCTTGGTAGAAGTTTAAGAGTAGTCTAAAACGGGACTGTCCCTCTATTTAAGCAGTTCCTTGTTTTGTTTTATTTTTTTTCTTTGTTTAGTTTGTTTCAGTCACCAAAAAAAAATAAATATATAAATTATGAAAATATAATGTGAGGTATTTATAAAAATAGTATTCAATTCTTACACATGAGTAATGTAACAACTGGAATAGACCGCAGTCGCATGTACGCGCGTTAAGACGAATGCAATATGAAGTTTGAGACCATCCATCCACTGGCTCCACTTCCTTGACATTGAATACGGATGCCCTACAACTCACAGTGGATAACTTGCATCATCGATAGGCTCTCTCTGTTCTTCTTTGTAGCTGCCAATAGCCGCTGTGAGTATATCTGTCCACCCTGTAACTAAGCATGTGCTTTGCAACCTTTACGCACGAATAGCTGTTGCAACCTCTCATACGTTGCCCTAACTATCGCTGCCATCATCCTTCTAATATTTCTTCTAACTGCTTTACTTAAAGAGCTATCATCAACAGTATCCGCAGATGATTATTGTCCATCTAACTAAACTAGGTAAACAAATAATTTCAATAGATAGACATTTATCCAACGGTTGTGCCACACACTTATAAGACATATGTCCTCGTCATCACGTACCTGATACTTATATCAAAAAACATAAAATATTCTCAAAACCTCGACTATATTAAAAAAATACAAAAACAAGAATCACAACATCTACAATATACTTTTTTGTAAAACAAAACGTTATCTACTTCGGTCGGATATCGGTAGTAAATTTTTTTCACTCTTTTTGTGTGTTGTTGCCCAATAGAGTGCAATATTAAATTTTTCAACATTGTTAAACTGTTGATTTTGGCTGTCATGTATGCAATCACTGGTTGAGCATACCTAAATATGATAGAACATTTTTCATCATACTTTATTTTATCATCATAATGAATGGATAACAACGAAATTCTAGACATTATGAAGAGTTAATAAAAAAGATGAGGAATATCAAAGAGAAGAATGAGTAACTCGAATTGAGATTGTGTGAGTATTTATAGAAAAAAAAATTTGAAATTTACCGAGAAACGACAAACTCTATATAACTCATAGAGTTTATTGGGGGTACGGCAAACTTTATATAACTCATAGAATTTGCCGGGAGTACGGTGAATTTCCTTTAAATTCCAAAAAAAAATTATATTCCAAAATTAAAAGTTTAGATATTTTTTTGAGAAATAATTTTTTTTAATTTTATAGTAAAAAAATCTCTAATTTTAAATTACGGAATAAAAGTTCAACGATTAAATTGAAGCAATTGAAATTTTTAAAACGAATTTAAGACTCAAGACAAACTTTAGAAGCCGATTTAAGTATTAGCTCGAGATTCCGTCATTTTTATTTTTTATGAAAAATATTGTATTAAAGTGATTCTCAAATAAGAAGTATACGTTTTAATTTAGGGTTATTATGACTAGTATCAATGTGATTTTTATTTTTAAAAAAATACTGAATGTAGTAAATACTAATTTTGCCTTCATTGTTCATATTTTATCTAAATTTTATCATTATTGTGTGGTTTTAATTTTATCTATGATATTTTAATATATTTTAATTATACTTTTAATAAATTAAATAACATATAATGTGACAATCTTATTTGATGTTATAATATATTTAAATTATACTTTTAAGGTGGACAATATATATGCTAATATAATCTTACTTTGACCTGTCACGACATCTCAATATATAATTGTCATTTAATTCCATTAATAGTATTAATTCTTAAAAACATATTTAAAATATATCTAAAGTATTAGAAATGAAATTGAAACAAATTATATGTTATATTAAAAGTATTTTTAAAGCTATTTAAAAACTTTATGCACACAGAAAATATACTTTACTTTTAAAATTATTAGCATATTTCTATTTTTTTTCTTCTTATTATTCAGTTCGTTGGTAAGAATAACTTGTGGTAACCTTAAGTTTATCGCACCAAATTAAAAGAAAGAAAAGTATAACTCTTCAAAAATTCATTCTCGCATTCTAGGCAGAATGAGATTAGTTTTATATATACCAACTCTGAAGTAGTTATGTAAAAATAAAAAATAAAAAAGAAGGAAGAGAAGAAGTAAATGGAAGCAGTTGCTTACTATTCCATGAGGACAGCATTATGGTGTCCATAGTCCATATAACAGCGTCATGTGTTGACTAATTATGAGGCACGTGGCTGAAAAATATGCTTTAAAAAATCTTATATAGCGAACCTTGATGCCTTTTCGATCGGCTGTTTGGTATGCAATATAATAATAACATTTAATAATGTAAAATTGGCTAGTATAAGATCTCAAATAATTTCACCAGTTACAGGTAAAACTTTAAAAGAATAATGTTGTTGTCAATAATATTATTTCTTTAAAATATATATAAAATATTAACATATATATAGCATACGTACTCTCCTTATGTTACATAGTATAGTATATATTTAAGATATTACTTTATAGCTTCACATATAATGGATTTTCTAATAGTGAATAAATTTATAAAAAAAAGCATATTAATAATAAAACTATATATATTAATTTAGACCCTCATACCTAATACAACACCAAATCAAATATGACCTGATATTATTAAATTATAATAAAAATATAATAATAATGTATGTACTAGAATAATCATGAGCATATATATGAATAATCACTAGCTAAACAAAGACGATAATCATCACATGTGTTTCAATAAGGGGGAATCAATGTAGGTACTTAGTCTCATTCAATGGTAGCTATTTGTTTAAGAAATAACCAATATTCTAGGGGGGAAAGGGGGTGGGTTATTACGTAGGGAAAAAATCTCAAATCAACAAGGAAAAGCGACTTGTTGCTTGTAATTAGTTAATGGGTCGCTATGTGTGCATTTGCCTGAGTTCCAACCACCCCCCAACTCACAAGTAGTAGTCGTACTTTGTCTCTTCCCTAACCCCATTTTGGCTCAGCATAATCCATCCTTCATTAACAAATTACAATCTAATTAGGCACTAATTAAATACAAAGATATCAACCACACATGAAGAAAGGAAGAAATCACCAAGAGGCAAGAAAAACATTATTATTCAGTCGTAACACATTTAAACATGGATAAAACAATATATATTAGATGGATAGGAAACAAAACCAAATTTGTCTCGAGACCTTCTTTTGTCTTTATATTTTTTTTTCCCGAAACAATTACTAAATAAGATTTTAATAATGATAATTTAATATCATCATTATCCTCATCATATATTATTATATGGGTGCGCTACACATCCATGTAACCATGTAATCAAGTTGGCCCAAGTTCAAATAGAGTCACGCGCATTAATGACGAGTGAAAACAAGCACCCGAAAACCCTTCGTTACTTCGGGCTCATTATGAAAAAACGTTACTTCTTCCTCAACACGAAACCGCTACACGAAACCGCTCCTTCTCTTCGAATCTCTCTCAAAATCACTCAAACTTCAGTCACGTTCTCTGCGAAAATCACTACTGGAGAAGAATCGCAAGAAGATTTGCAAGAAACAACTAGAAACGAACGAAAACAGCAACAGAGATTCACCTTCCTCCTCCTCCTCATTCTCCTCCTTCTTTTTCGCATTCCTTCTTGTTCACATATTTTCTCTTTATCTTCATTTTTTGTTGTTATTGCTGCTGTATTTTTTTGTCTTTTCCTCTTTCTCTCCTTTGTGAAGAAACAGTAGAAGGTGAGGAGGAAGAGTTTTGAATTGTGCATAACAAAAATGAACCAAAATGGCCAACTCCACTGAACTGAACATCATTCATGTGCTAAATAAAACGTCATAAACATTTAATCATCAAGAAAAATATTTCTACATGCACAAGGACTCAATTGAACACACTAACAATCAAGTAAATCAAAATGAGCAACTCCACTGAAGCGAGCAACATTCATGTGCTGAATAAAACGTCGTAAACATTCAATCATCAAGAATAACATTTTTCCATGCAAAAGAAGTTAATTGAACACATAACAATCAGGTGAATCGAAATGGTCAACACTGAACCGAACACCAATCATGTGCTGAATAAAACGTGATAAGCATTCAATCAGTAAGAAAAATATTTCTGCATGCACAAGGACTTAATTGAACACATTAACAATCAAGTGAATCAAAATGAGCAAGTCCACTTAACCGAGCAAAATGTTGGTGTTGTTGGTGATGATTATAACGAAATAATCTGTGTGCGCGAAGAAGAAGAAGAAGGAGGAAGAGAAAGAGGAGGAGAAATACTATTCTTGTTGATTGAAAGTTGATCACCATTTATTCACCACATGAACATTTTTTGGTTCGATGGCCTTTTTGATTTTGATTCACCAGGTGAATGTTGTTCGATTCGATGGCCTCCTTTTACTTTGTTCAGTATTTAAGATTATTGTGATAGCATGCAGCAATCATTTCCTAACTATCTCAATGTAATAACTTCATTCAACTGATTTGAAGTTGAATCATTCATCGTTTCCATTCAGAAGTGTAGATTGAAGAAGAAAACAAAGAAGAATAAGAAAAACGACGGAGCTTATTATGTTGAATTCAATGCAGATCAATAATGAAGAATGCGAGCAGAGAAGAAAAACGCGAATTGAGGAAAACAACGAATTTTATTAGGTTGAAGAAGAAGAACGCAAATAGAGAAAAAGAAGAAGAACGAAAACACGAGAAGAGAACAAAATTTGCGCACTAATTAAAAAACCCAAAATTTGATTATTTGCGCACTAATTAAAGAACCCAAAATTTAAAAAAATTGATTAAAAGAATGTTGATCAAAATACTCTTATTATTTAATAACTAAGTTATAACGCAAACACTTCATTATTATTATATTTAATGACTCACTTTAATGACACAACACAAACATTTAAGCTCTAGCTTTAGTTGTTTTCAGTTCTAGAGAGCTTTGAATCAGCGTCACTTTGAATTGTAATGCAAGGTCACATTCAACAATTTTTTTTTTCTCCCTTTACATTACCTCAATTCCCTCTTTTGCAACCCCAAGTTTTCCACCACTTCTTTAAAACCAAACCTTCTTCCCCAATTCACCCTCAGAGCTCATAACAAAGACTCTAAAACACAAAGAAACAAGTTTCAATAATTCTAAAACCCTTCCTTCTCTTCTTCCTCAAATCTTCATTCAACACCATGAAGAACACAAACAACAACAACAACAACACAAAACTCATCCTCCTCCACCCTTACATCCAGAAACAAGGAAGCTCCAATCGTCTATGGCTCCTCGCTTTCATCTCAATCTTCACACTCGCTTTTCTCGTAACACTAATCTACACAAGAGAAACATATTCAATCACTGCCACAACCTCACACGTCATAACATCTTCAACGCCAATTAGCACAATCAATGTTCCTCTTCCTTCCACAGTCATCAACACTCTTCTCCACTACGCTTCGAAATCCAACGACACATACCACATGCAGTATTCAGATCTCAAATCAATCTCCGATGTCCTCCGAAAGTGTTCTTCACCATGCAACTTCCTCATTTTTGGCCTCACTGGTGAGACTCTGCTCTGGAAAGCCCTGAATCATAACGGAAGAACGGTTTTCATCGACGAGAATCGCTACTACGCTGCGTATATCGAAGAGAAGCACCCGGAGCTCGACGTTTTCGACGTGCAATACACGACGAAGCGAAGTGAGATGAAGGAGCTTATAGCTTCGGCTAAAGAGCAGGCTTCCAATGAGTGCAAGCCGGTGCAGAATCTTTTGTTCTCTGATTGCAAGCTTGGCCTTAATGACCTTCCAAACCATGTTTACGAGGTTGATTGGGATGTTATCTTGGTGGACGGTCCCCGTGGGGACTGGCCTGATGCTCCTGGCCGGATGTCAGCGATTTTCACCGCTAGCGTCCTGGCCAGGAGCAAGAAGGGCGGGAACCCAAAGACTCATGTCTTCTTGCATGACTATTTTGGGGAAGTTGAAAGGGTTTGTGGTGATGAGTTTCTTTGCAAGGAGAATTTGGTTGAGGCAACCGAGACTTTGGGACATTTTGTGTTGGAAAAGATGGATGAGAGGAGTGTCCACTATTGCAAGAATGATAATAGCTCATCGTCTCCTTCTACTTCTTCGTAAGGCTCAGGGGATTATTTTTTTTCAAGTAAATACCATTTTCAATTTATATTTCTATAATTTGAAAATTTTTAATTGGTCTTCAACCATCTAAGTAAATGGTCTATGAAACTTCTATAAATGGTGACATATTCAAATGTCGCTTAGTTCAGTAACAGAATTATTTAGACCTATTACTTGAATGGTTAGATAACAATAAAAAATTTTTGAATTATAAAAGAGCATTTTATTCTTCGATAAATGGTTAGCAACCGAAGAAAATATCTACTCTTCTTTTTCTTCTTCATCATCAAATTTAGTTTAATAATGTCTCTCTCGTCATGCACACATTGCTATAAGAAGGTGCTCGGAATCATCATGGATCGTCTTAGCCGCAAACTGGTGGATTTAAAAAAATTCTTCTGGGTATTTATGATTTTTTTTTCACTACTGCATTTTGTTACTTTCTTTCTCTGGTTAAGGCTTGTAAAAAATAATTCTTTTTTGGCATTTTTTTTTCTTTTTACCTCTTCATTTTATGGCATTGAGAAATTATATTTTCTTCAATGAATTCAAGCTTCCAAGTTCCAAATTTCACTTCAGAAATCAGGTCAGAGCATATAGTATACTTACATTAGCAAAAGGGATATGTTGGGGGGAAACAAAAATTACTTAAAAAGGATTTTGTTTTGTACTTAATCCAAAGTAACTAATCTAATAGGTTTAACTTGTACCAGAAAACAAGTAATAAATAGGCTTAGTTTTCACACTTCATGGCATGGTTAATATTTCTTGCGTATGTGAAATATTGTTAATAGAGTATCTAACAATTTTAGGTGTCAAGACCAATCTAGATGTTTAGCTTGTGTTTTCAAAGGTTAAAAATAAATTGTGTTATTTGCACTTTTTTTTTTTGGCACATCCTGAGTTATTTACACATTTTATTTTTGGATATAAAAATAAATATAATCAAAAAATAAAATTATTAAATACGAAACAAATGATAATTTGGAATGCACCATTATACTCTAAAGTCTGAAGATTTAAAAATAGCGTTGATAATCTAGGTACATTGTATTAGTCGTGTGACTAACACGACTCATGCAAAATTAAGGTCACTTACATGGAGGTGACTTCACCAACTATGATTTTAATTTGTTTTAAGAGAACGGTGAACTTCAACCATGTACCATGAAGACTATCATCTAGAAATTAAGAGAAAGAATAAAGTAGTATTTTGATTTTTAATATTTGAATCAAATTTTAATTTTATTTTTAATGTTTTAAATATTTTATTTTAGACTTATAAAGTTTTAAAAGATACTTTAAATTTGACATGAAAAATTAGTATACTGAAGAACTAATAACGTTAAATTTTGATACATAAGTAAAATTGATCTACTAATGATCATTAATATAATTTTTTTTATTTTGGAGCATTAATAATTGATTACTAGGATCACTACAAGAAATTCATCATATATCGTCAAATTTATCGGTGAAATTACTAAAAAAATTCATCGGTCAATTTATTGCTCTCGGATTTAGCAGCAAACAAAATTAGACACTAAAATTCTTGCCAGCAACTTGGATTATAAAATATGACGGTAATTTTTGGTAAAAATAATTTCATTGATTGGCAAAATTATGGAAGTGGTCACCGTCAAAAAATTTTTTACGGTAACTTTGACACTACAAATTTTAGTTTAGTGCCTTATTACCATCAGATTTATCCCTTTTAAATCTAACGGTAATATATTATTTTATATTAATTAAATTAAAATTTACTGGTAAATTCAATCGATGATAAATCTGACAATAATCTTAAATTTTACTTTATTTTATTTTTTGAATCTGTTAGAACTTGATATACTAGTCAATAATTAATAGTCAAGTAGTATTTTTAATAAAAACAGTCAACTATAATATTAAATAACAATTGTATATAATAAAAAGTCAAAGAAATAAATTACCAATATGTCAAAAAAAGGCAAACAAAACCCAAATCACTACGGATCTTGATAATCATCATTGTCATCATCTCCTTAGTCTTGTTGAGACGCGGTCTAGGCGGTGGTGTCAGTTCCTGTCCTGGTGTCAGTGTAGAGGACAAGGAGCCCCCTTCATTAGTGACGCTGCCACCAGTGTGCATCTGGTCATAGTGCACCGCATCTGGTGTCGCATCCGCTAAATCTGCTCTAGCTTATGCCTGATGGACTCTATTTTGCATCATGAGTATTCCTCTCTACCATGCATATGAGCATCTCATTATACACCTCTTCTCAACCAGATGTAGCTGGTGACCCTAATCCTGAAAGCTCTAGGTGAGGGAGTGAACCTGCTCCCGCAAATTGACGTCTTCGGAATCTGCAAGGTTGGTGGATGAGGTAAACAAAGCCCTCAAGGTGGAGGTGTGTATGTTGATAGCAAAGAAGAATTCCAGCTTGTAGACACAATTTTTGTATAGCTCGAATTCGGTCTGACACCACACTGAATTTAAAACTAATTTCAAAGCTAGCTTATTTGCCTTATAATGGCTCCGGGGAATTTGGCTTAGACTTAAGGTCCAATTTGGGTAAACAACTTAATTAAGCTTCTTTTGACAAAATAGTTTAAACAATAAATGGCTATATTAAAAGTAGCTTATAAATAAGTTATTTTGTGTTTGGATTTTTAGCTTTAAAAGTGCTCACTTTATAAAAATGTGATAAAAAGTAGTAGTATTATGAGAGAAGTCATTTTTTTAACTTCTCTATAAGCTCATAAATAGCTTCTTAGAAAGCTGCAATTTGATTTTAAAAATTACACCAGACATTAATACTACTACTTTTCATAAGTCAAAAGTTCAAAAAAGTTATTTTTGAAACTTTTCAAACGGGTCCTTAATATTCACCATTCTAACACAAACAGACAATTTCGAGTGAACGCACCCTTCAAACAATGGTTATACTGTAGATTCTAACCGATTATAAAATCCCTTTGTCTTTATCTTAGGCTCTTTCCATACTATTAACACCGATTGCATTAAATACCGTCTCATTATATCTCTCTTGGTTACCCTCCCAATTCAGCTCTTCCATGTTCACTTTTCTGACCATCCTAATTCTCCTTTATTGACCCTCAGACCTAGTGGAATTTAGTGCGTACTGATTGATTCTGTACTCGTTAACTTCTCCGACTTTAGTCCACACGCAATATCCTTTGTTGAACCCATTACGGTAAAGGTGAAGGGTTATATCTGAAGGTTCTAACCACTTAATCAACCAACACTTATAGCATGGACACCTAGATACCCCTTAATACCTAATGTAACACCCTAATATTCAAATCCTTATGCTCGAGTCATAAGTCAATGATATTACGGTGGTACGACTCTCAGGTAGATTTTTAATATATAAATATAGGTAATTTCGACAAGAGTATTAATCGAGAAGCCTGAAAAGAGTAGAAATAAAATCGCGAAGACGTATCACTCACGTTTCGATAACAAAAAGATAAACCGTGAAGCCAAAAGCGATATACGGACAAGGCATAAAGGAGATTAAGAGATAGATAACAGATAGATATATATAATATAAGTAAATAGCCACTATCGTGACCCGCAAAGTTTAGGCCGGCTAGGGTACAATATGAAAGTAGTTGACAACAGTATATCCTAATCTCTCCCAAAGAAAATATGAGAGCCTCTATAGGCAAGTTCAAAAGAGTTCAATACATAATATAATCTTTTCAAAACAAAGGTGGAGAGATTCTAAGCAAAACACAAAGTAGAGAAAATAAAGATCTTCGCCGTCTCTCTGACGAACCACAACTCACTTCTGAGCACCTAGACCTGTATCTGAAAAACAAGAGATATATACGGAATGAGAACCCCGGGCCCATGGGTTCCCAGTACGGTAAAAGTGCCAAATAAATACAATGCACTGCAATAAAAACTCACTAAGCATCCTAAACTTCTTCCCCAATTATCCATCCTAGGTTCTCGCTAATCCATGAATAGGCAACTATCATAAGGGAGTGCTAAATCTAATTCATGTTTCACATGTTTCCCAACTCGCTGACTCTTCCACGAATCAGACTCAGAATCATAAACAAAACCATCACCAGTTGTTCTGCCTCAATAATTCTATATCAATACATCATACCCTCACCTAGAGCTAGTGAAACCACATCACTGCGTCTACCCAGGGAGCCCAAATTATCTCATTTAATAATCATCATCATCATGCAATCGCATCATCAATTCATCTCATCAAGAACAGCCCATAACATCCACCGACACCAGCATGAGAGGCCTCTCAGTTGTACAAACACAAGCAATACAGGCAAGTAATACACAAATAAGATACAAGTAGAACAAATAGCATATAATCAGGTAACATAGCATATATGATGTAGAAATCCAAAACAAATAGGCAAACACAAATAATTCAAACATATGCAAATGATTAATGCCTGCCCTATGGCTGATGATATCATCTGTCGGTTATCAAGCCTACCCGACGTGTCCGGTAGCTAACCCGGACACAGTCTCTCTGTTGCGCATTAATATCATTAGAGGGAATATGTGCCATGTCACCATTAGAGGGTATATGCGCCCTGTCGCCATTAGAGGGTATCTGCGCCCTGTCGCCATTAGAGGGTATCGATGCCCTGTCACCCTTACAACCAGAGAGAAAACACAAGCATACTCACATTCAATATTTTCCATCATTATTCATTTATCATATTTGTTCATTAATCATATATGCATTTATACTCAGCCATAATCAATAATAGTTTTACTGTAACCCGGTAATAACTCAGCCATCCGGCTCACAGTTCAATCCAGAACTAGCCAATTTATCAACATGGCTCCGCCGTACCTGGTAATAACTCAGCCATTTGGCTCATGGTTCAATCAAAAACCAGCCATTTATCAATAAATATAGCCCTTCGGCTCATGGCATATACGGTACTTCCACCGTCATCCTCCATATCTCATATAATCATCTTTGATCATCACTGATCATAACTTTTCCCCTTACTTCATTCGCAAGTTACCACATTCCCTAGCTCCTTTCTCATTGCTAGGCATATCATAATGATTTAATACATAAGGGGTGAGATCGGAGGCTTAGAAGTATGAGATTTGGCTTTTAAAACTCAAAAATCAACTTTGGCATAAAAATAGGGCTACGCATACGCGTCCTCCACGCGCACGTGTGGATGGCCACAATGTTCATCGAAGCGTATGCATCACCCATGCGTATGCGTGGGTGGAAAAATAGCAAAGGGATGCGCACGTGTCAGCCACGCGTACGCGTGGGTGCGTTTGTGCCCCACGCACAAAACTGGCACAACTCTGGCACAACTCTCGAGAAAAATAGCTCGGCATTGGGTGCAGCGCATCGACGCGCACGCGCACACCACGCGCACGCGTGGATGGTGCCTTCTTGAAAAGCGACGCGTACGCGTCAAGCACGCCCACGCATGCGGGGGCATTCTGCTAAAAATTTTTCTAAGTTAAAAGCTGCAAAATTCACATATTAAACCCCCCAATCTTTCAACGGACATAACTTTCCCGTTTTAAATCATTTTTCGCCCGTTCTTCGAATGGCATGGACATCCCGGATCCAATTTTATTTCTAAAGAAGTTTGGCACAAAACGGGGATCTGGAGTCCAAGTTATGTTCTGTCAAAGTATGTCCAAAAACCATATTTTCATACAAAACCACAAAGTGCCATTTTCAACCCTTTTCAAAATCAACCAAAGCATGCCAATTTCAACCATTTTTAAAATCAATCAAAATATACCAAAATCAACATCAAACCTCCTCAACTCATACATTAACACCTTACCACAATTCACAAAACTGCCATATAATCATTTTTACTCATTTCAAATAAATGGCTAAATTACAAACACATTAACATGTCATACATCCTTCCTCATCCCAATTTCCAACAATACTATTTACAATCAACCATCATTATACATAATCAATATCATACTCACTATCACATGGTTTCACCCATAAATCAACCTTAATCATTCCTCAAGCATATATCACAACATACATATCTCTCATGCATCATCATACCATCAAGGCATCAATAATCATAATCACATATATGACCACATAATATATCTCAACCAAAACCAAACATACCTCATCTACATAATTTCACTCAAAATTACCAAATTCTACACTTCAACTCCTCAAACCTTATTATTCAATAACTAACACAATCATTCATATATTCATTATCTGAAATTCATCCAATCACTTGTGTCATCATACAATGCACACATCAACTTACCTTCCTTGCCTCTTTCCAGTCTCCGGCCCAAAATTCATGGCCTCCGGCCCAATTTTACAATTTAAATGCATAAACCACAAATCAATACTCATTACCCAATACATCAAATTCTCAATACACCAAGAATACAAGGCCACATAATTCTCAACCCAATCATTAATTCACATTACATACCAACTATGCATATTAGCACTAACCATTTACACAATCCAAATTTAATCCTAAGGACATCTAGCCTAGGAATTCTCATCACACCACACGGTACTTAAATGAAACTTAAACCGTACCTCTTATAGCCAAACCAATTGAGCCTCTTCTATGGAAGTCTCCACCAACCCTTAGCTCCAAGCCTCACCAAAGCTCCACAAGCAACACCAACCTCCCAATTGTGCATCAAAATCACCAAATACACTAACATAACCAATTTTACATACATAATCAACCTAGAACTCATAAAATGATAAATCACAAGGGTTTGAGTACTTCTTACCTCACCCCATATGAAGTAGGGATAGAACCCACTTAGAATCTATGTTGGAGTATCCCTAAACACCCAAAATCACAAGATTTCAACACTAACTACCCAAAAACGTTTAACAGTGGGGAATTTCAAAAACTGGACAGAGATGAATGGAATATTCACCACAAAAGTTAGATAGAATTATAGAGAATGAGAAGAGCGATGTGTGGCTGCAAACGGCTCGTCAATCAGAGCTCCGTAACTCAAGTTATGGTGGTTTGAAAATCAAAGAGAGTTAGGTTTTCTCTCTTCTCTTCTCTCTTCTCAATTCAGCGCCCCTCTTCTTATTTTAGGGTAAAATGAGCTGAAATGCTCATAACTAATGTTTATATATGTTGGGTCTTAGGTCCACTTAGGTCTGGTTCACTTATTTTTATCCGTTGGCCCAATTTTGGGCCAAAACCCTTTAAGATTAGCGCTCTAAATCGCACTTTAAATATCTCTACCTCCCCTAATTATAATTTCTCATTTCTTAATCTTATTTACTCATAATCAATTTTCTCAACTGCAGTACCAGATAGATCTCAACCAGTACTGCCGGTCAAAATTCCACTACGCGCTTTTACGCAAAAAATTATGTTTTCTGACTCGGAAAAATTCACTAAATCCATATATCATATTTAAATTATCAAATTTCTAATTGCCAAATCTTCCAACCATATTCGCTCCTATTTAACTTATTATTTAATTAATTTCGGTTAGACCGGATATTACACCTAAACGGTTTCATGTTGAAGACATACACAACAAATTATTCAACCCCCTGAAAGAACTAAGGTTTTAACACTCTCCCCTCCGGTTGACCGTTGTTCCTATCATACATGCACAAACGACGACTTGAAATCATTTTGCAATAAACAAACTAAAATTTAGCCAACAACACAATTTATTAAATTTTTTAAAAATTTTGATAGAATTTTGTCTATAATTAAAATGCTCTACCAAATACAATTTTTATTTTTTCACAAACCAAATATGTCTTTAAACAATTTAACAAAAATTCAATAGAATTTTTCCTTAATTTTGATACCTCTACCAAAAAATGTTATCAATTTTCATAGAGAAAATAGTTATAGACATAAATTAAAATAATTACACATTTAATAAAATATCAAATACTAGCCATTCTAGTGCACATCCCTTTATTATTCCACAATTTTCAGCAAAAAAAGTTTCGAAAAGACACCACTAAGTAGGGATGTTCATGGGTCGGTTTGGTTTGGATTTGAGGTGAACTGAGAATTGAACTAATTAAATTGTAATTAGTTAGATTTATTCGACTTTATATTTTTTTTTGTGTATCCGAACCAAACTAAATCGATCAAGAACAGATTAATATTCGGTTTGAATAATTGAGTAGCCAAACAAATAAAAATTTAAAAAAATAAAAAATGATAAATTTTAAAAAAAGATATATCTATAAATATGATAAACATGTAATATCATCTAAAAAATAAAAAATATTTTAACAATGACAAAATCCAAATAGCAAATACATGAAAATCCAAACATATTAAACCTCATGCGCATCAAACTCCAAACATATTAAAAACTAAAAACAAAAATGCAACAGCAATAAGCCTTCAAAGTCTTCACTCCATAATCTTTTATTTCATCAACCAAGCATGTTTAATGAGGTTAAATTTTGTCACTTTTCAAACTGCAAAAAAAAAAACATAATAGAAACATCAGCTACTCAAAATTTTTACAATCTATACAGAACAACATAATTTGGTGATTTTTTTCAAGAACTCATAATTCGTCACTAACATGTATTTTAACAAGAACTCAAAACTTCAAACTTTAAAATAAACCAACTGAACAAAGTAAAAAGAACAACTTTAATTTCTCATAACAAACCAATTGAACTAAAAATTGAAGAGAGAGAGAATATAAAAGAAATGAAGACTTAAAAGAAGTCTAACTCTAAAAATATCTCTACGATAAGAAAAGAGATTTTTACTGGAGTGTCCTGCATTAAATTTATCCAGGATTTGGACAAGTATCTTGGGGTCATGCTTAGCCATTCTAGGGTGATCCGTGTAACTTTCAATGATGTCATAGATAAGATTTGGGGTAGACTAGCAAGTTGAAAAGGGAATTTACTCAACTGAACAGGTAGACTCTGCTTGGTTAATTCTATTGTAGTTATTATTCTTACATACCAGATGTAGATTTCTATTTTTTTCAAAAGGATCATAGATAAAGTGGAGTTTATGATGAGAACTTTTTTTGAAAAGGACAGACTGATGAAAGAGGATTGAATCTTGTTAGTTAGAAGATGTTAGTTATTCCAAAAAAAAATATGAATATTTAGGGATTAGAGATCCTTATTGTGCGAATATTGCTCTTCTTGGAAAGCTAGTTTGAACTTTTTTCGATCATCCAAGTTATGGGTTCAATTGTTGGATACCGAATACCGATCATCTCAAGATGACATTTTTGGTTATACTAGGAATAAGGGCTCACATTTGAAAGAGTCTTTACAAGGCTTGAAAAGAGTTGAAGGATGAATTTGTTTGGTGTATTGAAAATTTGAATTAGAATTTTTGGTTTTTTAGTTAGAAGAGAGAAGGACAGTTATCTAATAAGATGGATTATGTTCACATTTCTGATTCAAACCTCCAGATACAAAATATATGGTTAGTTGGTAGGTGGCATTTGGAGACTTTTTATTTTCTTCTATCTCAGAATATGAAAGGTAACATTCTTTCTTATAATCCAGATATGCAAATTGGTCCGAAAGTGGGTTGGTATTGGTTTGGAAGTCTACAAATTACACAATGGTTACTTGTAGTTGTGTAAGCAACTTTTTGGTTGGGAGACGAAGGAATTGGTTTTGACTTTGGCGCTAACTTGTTTCGAAAAAGCACAAGTTTTTTGTTTGGCTGTGTCTTAGGGAAGCTCTTCCTACTACAAGCTTTCGCTTCAGAAGAGGGAAGTCATCGTCGAATAGGTGCCCAAGATGCCTTTTTAGCAAGGAATCGGTTTTACATTGTATTCAGAATTTTTCGAAAGCTCAGCTTGTATAGCACATGTTGGATATCTTTTTTGTCATCCTTTGGATTTGAATAACTTGTTCTTGTATCATAGTAGAGAACATCTTTAGGATTTTGGTAGATATGACGAATAAGGAATAATGACATCTTTAATTCTCATAAGACTTCGCCTTGAAAAAAATATTTTGTCTGGATTTAGCTTTAGAAAAAGAGTTTAGGAGTATTTTTGAATTACAATGTATGCCCCTTCCTTCCATTCTAAGTAATTATTAGAATCATCCATTTATAGGTACTTTTAAGATTAATTGTAATGCTACTTATTCTGGTTCTGGTAATATTGTTGGTTTTGCTTGTGTTATCAAAATTGTAATGGGTGTTAGTAAAGAGGGTGTTTGCGAATGATTGAGAGTAATATTTTTCAAGAAAAAATTGTTTGCTATTTGGAGATGTTACGTTATCTCTTAACCTGGATTGTGGGTCAACAAGATATTATTTGTGAGACGAATTGTGTAAATGTATTTAATTTGTTATTAATCATCAAGATGATTTTGGGTTTATTGATCTGTTAATGTTTAAAATAAAAGATATCATACGTTGAAATCGGCGTGCTAACTTTCGTTTGGTTATGAAATATGTAAATACGGTGGTGGATATTATGATAAAGATGCCAGTAAGATTATAATTTTATCAAGCGAAACTTTTTTCTCTTTAAAAGAAGTTTAAAAATAGTTTTAAGTAGACTGTCTTTTATTTAAGTAGTTTTTTACTTTTTTTTGTTTAATTTATTTAAATAAAAAAATTATCCTTAATGATACAATGTGTACATCAATAGTGTGTGCGGGTGGTCGAGAGGTTCTTATATCAGCATAACTTATTCTTCCACTTACAATAATGAATGAATAATGATCTTGTTTAGAATAATCTTGTTTATGAATTATTATGTGTTTTTAATTATGAATTATTGTACTTGTTTCTATCTAAAGGTTTATCTTTTCATACCAAAGACGACAAACGTAATTGATCCCAAATACGTCAACGAATCACGCGCCCACTCCATAACATTATCTCAATGCAATAGTAATTTACATAAAGACGTATTAAGTGATGGGAATGATCGATCTCAAGTAGGTATCTTTATATTCAAATATTATAATATGATCCAACAATAATGAATTTTTTTTACACGCAAAAATAAGATAAATAAAAAGAGAGGTAAATAAACAAAAGATATTGTGTTCTATACTTTTATTCCATATTAGTTTGATTTCTTAATAATTGTGTTAGAATAAAAATAGAAAACAATATAATGATTCATAATATACTAATACTTTATGAGTAAAATAATAGTTTTTACTGAAAAAATAATTCTCCTTTCAATAAAATTTGTTAAAGAAATTATATGATAATTGATTTTGACACCATTTAAATTTGTATTTTACTCATATATAAATAGGTAAAAAAATTTGTGTATCATTCTTTAATTTGTTTATGTACTATTTTTTTATTATAATAATTTGATAGTATAAGACCAAAGAAATATCAATCATTCTACTATTTCTTAATTTGTTAATAAATTATTGAGGAAAAAATTGAATTCATTATGTTTGTTCAAAATTTATGTTTTATCGAGTTAGATGGTGGATGTGTATCTATATCTAATATAGAAATAGAAAACAATCAGTTAGGGGTGACAATCAGGTTAGTTCATCCCATTTTGTCATGTTTTATGCGGTTAAAAGTTTGTTATTAGGTGAATTGGCCTGTTTCATCCTATCTAGTGAGTCAATGTCGAATTCTATCTTGTCCCGCTTAACGGTAGATTAGCAAGTTGATGGGCTAAATCTGTTAATTTTTTTGTTTTTTTTTTAATTAAATTTTTTATTTTTTATTAATAAATAATTAAATATTAAACAATATATATAATTTTATAATTATTTTAATAAATTTATTATTTTTAAAGATATAAAAAATTTATAATTTTAAATTTATAAATATTAAAGTCTTTATAATTCTAAATATGTAATAAATATAATCATCAACCAAATTTTTTTGAAATAAAATAATTAAATTAACATTGTAAAAAATAAAATAAACGTTGTCCAAAACATATAATTAAACATCTTCAAATCTCCAATCAATCAAATATAGAACATAATCTAAATATAATTTAAAATATCTTCAATTACAAAAAAGAACGACAGATCCGCTAGAAAAACTTATCCTGCCAAAACCCGCCAAAGTTCGTGAGTTAGAAAAAATTTTAATTATAGCAATTTTAAATTTGTAATCCGACCCGCCTTTTTAACGAATTACGTAAGTCAACTCGCTGAATTTCGATCCATTTGCCACCCCTAAATAAAACTGAGCAATAAGATTAAATTTCTGTTTTATTTGACTCATTTTATACTAATCCATAATGCAGAAGATACCCACATTATATTAAATCTACTTCGATTCTAGAATAGAATATAAGTAATATTATCATATTTGTAAAATAATATAATATTATAAGACTAGTAAAATTTATTATTTTTTATATTTAATTAATTATATTTTAAATTTTAAATGATAAATTTTAATAGTATAAAAATAAAATATTAAGTTAACATATATATTGATTAATATTAATAAAAATGATTAATTTTTAGTATTTTTTAATAAAATATATTTGGAGTTTTTTATTTGTGTAATTTTATTTTTTTTTAAATGTGGTTTTATTCACTTTTTATTTTTGATATTAAATTGATAAAAATATTTTTTAATTATGAACTGTTAGAATGTTAACTTTAAATATGATATTATTTAATTTAAGATAAAAAAAATCAGAATTTTTTTATTTTAAAAGGTATAAAAATTAAACTATCTGATTTTTGGAATAAAAAATATAAAATTTTAAAAAATATAAAAGAATTTTAATATTTAAATATATTACTCATTTTATTTTTATAGATGAACAAATTAATTGTTAAAAAAAGTACTTAATTTGAAACTATAAAAATATTATTTGTATAATAAAATTAATTATTATATATATAAATATAATTTCATTAATTTTTAATATATATTTTATATTAATAACTTATTTTAATGATTAAAAGAAGAGGGCCAATAAGTAATAACTCAAATGGCATAGTCTTCCCATACTCAATTAAGAGGTTGCGGGTTCAAGTCTCTTATCTTTGGTAGGGGTGGCAACGGGGCGGGTAGGGGCGGGTTTTTGCTCTACCCGACCCCGCCCCGCTCAACAAAAACCCGCATCGAACCCGCCCCGCTTCTACCCGCGGGTAGTAAATGTTAAACCCTAACCCGCCTCTACCCGCCCCTACCCGCCCCAATAATTATTAAATCTAAAAAATAAAATAAAATTTTAAAAATTATATAACCATTATTTACATTCATAACATAAATTAAAGTAAAAATTTAAATATAATACAATCTTATTAATCATTTTACTAATTATTTTATATATATTACGTATATTATATATTAAAAATATATATTTATATATCTATTATAGGCGGGGTGGGTACCCGCGGGTTCGGGTAGTGTTGCCACCCCTAATCTTTGGTTAAAAAAAAAAAAAAAAAAAAAAAAAAAAAAAAAAAAAAAAAAAAAAAGAAGAAGAAGAAGAGGACGCATGCATGATTATAGGTGCGTTTGATGTGCATTACTCCATTTGTCTCTCTTTATAATAGGCAGGCAATTGCCACCGCAGAACTTGCATTGTATCACCGACCTCACCCGCAATACACAGAACACACAAAAGCCAGCGATGGCTACGGACTTCAGTTCAATTCCCCTAATTGGTAAAACTTTCATATCAGTTCCATAGCCATCATTCTCGATATTTTCAACCAATCATATCTTTCGATTTCATAGCTTCATTTTGTGTATGTAGATAGAAATTAAACATAAATAATTATAATAATTTCGCTGATGGTTTTAGTTCAGTGTCCGTGAATCAAGAATTTTGAAAGTTCAATTTTCATTATCACAAGTTATTAATTATGTTACAGTTGATGCAGAATTATTTACTTAATATACTTATAAATTCAGAGGATAAATTTAATTTCTTTTTGTTCTATGTAGATGTTAGTGCCCTTTTAGCCAAGTGTGATGACCCAAAAATGGGAGAGGACCCTGGTGTTCTTGAAGTTGTTAGACAGTTGGATAAGGCTTGCACTGAGGCTGGGTTCTTCTATTTGGTATTTATCTTATATTTATTTATTTTTCTTCTTTTATTCTGTAGCTTGCTTTCTTGAAATATGAGATAAATTGGTAGGGTTCTCTACATCATAACGATTTCTGTGTTAGAATTGCTTATTTTACATTGACGGTAGGTTCAGTAGTCTTTGATGTGTAGATTCCAAATTTCTCTAGAATAAAGATTTTATTAATTGATCATTAATAATATTGCTTTGGAACTGAAATGAACAAAAAGAAAAAAACGTTTAAGCAATAGATCTCATATACTAAGTTAACCTAACCAACTTGGGTTGGTCAAGTTTTTAGTTCACTCGTCTACTTAAGCAAGTGTCGGAGAGTTAGAATCCCGCCTTGTGCATGAGCAACTCATTAGCTAGCAGCAAATCCTTAAATAAAGCTTCAATTTGCGACGGATTAGTATTTGGCCTATCAAGCTAAGTGATACCGTGGAAAACCAAAAAGGTTAATAATATAATCCCACAAGGATACATTCGAGGCAACTTCTAGTGAAGCTATTGCCATTTACAAGCATCTGAGTAAATAGAGTTCATATTAAATCAATAGAGGGATTAATTATTATTTGATTTTCTCTAAAAGTTTATTTTCTTGGCAATCCAAGGCAAGATTTTGCATTCCGGTTTTCTCCCTTGTCATCTTTAATCATTATTATTTTGGTTATTGTTTTGCTTAAATTCTATGGTCCTTGATTTACAGAAAGGTCATGGTGTTTCTGATGCTCTCCTTAAAGAAGTTAAAGACATAACTCGCAGATTCTTCGAACTACCTTGTGAAGAAAAGACAAAAATCAAAATGACTCCGGCTGCAGGGTTCAGGTTAGCCTGGATGCCGAGTTCACTTTATTTAGTTGTTAGATATAAGATCAATGTATTCGCCTTTGCCTAATAGATTCTTCACCTTCTGGAAGAGTTAGTTCGTGACATGATATCAGATGTTTAGAACTTCGATGATTGATTGATCTCAAGATTGATCCTAGTTGTCATTTTCCAAAAATTGCACACAGAGTTTTAGCATATGGTTGGGTTGACCTATACCTTCTGTTTCATCCGTATGGATCTTTCTTGAGGGGGCGCATCATTTTTAAAACCATCTATATGTATTTATCTAGCAGCATAAAGTTTGACATAGTTGATTTGTGACATTTTATTTATATGCATCACAGCACTTGCTATAAAAGCCTAACTTCTGATGCAGAGGTTACCAGAGGGTTGGAGAAAATATAACTAAAGGCACACCTGACATGCATGAAGCAATTGATGTAGGTATTACTAAGAATATAGGTCTATGTCAATGTTCTTTAGAGTCAATTTTGATCTTTTCTTTTCCCTAAATTAAATCTCCACTCTTTCATTTGATCATATTGTTTGAAGATAGATTCCCTCACTATACCATATCATTTTCTTTCTCTGATTGCTAAGCATAGTAGCTCTACTGATTGCTACATTTTTTCTTTGGCAGTGCTATAAGGAGGTGACAAGGGGCATGTATGGAGATCTTGGCAAAACTATGGAAGGATACAACCAGTGGTATGTGGAATCATGTTTATTTTTTATCTTTTTATTTTTAATAATGCCTGCTTCACTGCTTTAGACGAATATCATGCCCAATAGACATAATTTCATGTATGCTTTTGCTTCTAGTCGCATATATCTTATGGGAATTTCTTTGGTGAAGAATAAAGTTGGGTAAAGAGTAGAGTTGGCACTTGGGTGAAGCGCAAAGATTTTTCCTAAATTTATAGAGAACTTGTGAGAAGAAGACCGACAGAGTACCCAGTCAGGAGGGTGGATGAGATGGAAGATGGACAGGGGGTGAAAGGCAGAAGAAGACCTAGGAAGACTATCCATGAGGTGGTCAAACGAGATCTACATGTAAATGGTCTCTCTATAGACATGATACATGATAGAGTTCAATGACGTCGTTTTATTCATGTAGCCGACCCCACCTAGTGGGACAAGGCTTCGTTGTTGTTGTTATAGAGAACTTGTGCATTGCACATGATATATATTTTGTGACTTTTTCTATTATAAAGGAAGCAATCTTCACTCTCATTGAAAGGTACAATGCACCATAGCATTATCGATATCTTTTTAGTCAAGATTCGAATATTGATCAAATTAGTTTCATTCTCTTAGGATTAACTTTGCATGAATGACATTTGATACGTGTCTCTCATATCCAAGCAATAGAGTATTGCACTTGGGAGTACTAGCATTTAGTATAGAAGTCCTTATGTGATAATAACAGACAGTGAAGTACCAAAATTACCCATGAAAGAAAGATCATGTCACTGACAAAATCACTTATAGAAGAACACAAACTCAAAAGCTTAAAGAAAATTATGGATGAAAGATCATGTCATCAACAAAATGGTTCTCCTTTTTGGGATAGATTTGTTAAACAAATCAAGTCTATTGGATATATTGGCCACCAGATTTTTGTTCTTTTTTGGCTAACATTATCAGTAACATCTTTTGTGATAATTTTGGTAGTTCACTCATTAAAATATCACACTTATGTCTTCTTAAGCTAATATGCATTCCAAGTTCTAACCCTTGCAATTTTTTTGTCCATCATGCAGGCCTCAAAATCCTCCAAAGTTCAAAGTTATTATGGAGGAATATATTAGTATCTGCACAGGCATGCTTTCTCATCCTTTTATTTCTATTCCCATCATTTTGTTTCCTGGGTTAGAATTTTTCATTCTTATGATGATTCTTTTGGTAAGAGCAGAGCTTGCAAGGAAAATTATGCGAGGTATCGCTTTAGCACTAGGAGGATCGCCAGACGAATTTGAAGGACAGAGAGCTGGGGATCCATTTTGGGTAATGCGGCTTATTGGTTACCCGGGCTTAACCACTACAAATGGAACTCATGAAGCTATGAAAAATGACATTGGATGGTAATGTAATTATAAAATTCTAAACTGAGGTTGCGAACTGCTTGCAAGTTACTAATTTAAGTTTTTCATTTCCATTACATTATTGATGTATTTTCTGTTGATGTTTACTTTTTTGTCTTTGTTTCTTTTATTTCATGAAATCCAGTGGAGCTCATACTGATTATGGTAGGATATATATTTATATATCTTAGCCTTCAATCATGATTTATTTAGATTATCTGTTAATGAGTAATTGTCAATTGTCAATCAATGATCTTAAGATGCTGTGCCTAATAGGTTTATTGACATTGTTAAACCAGGATGAAGATATAAATGCTCTCCAGGTATTCTTGTATATAATTCCTTCTTGATTTTAGATACTGATAATCTTCATTTGTTGCATACAATTCCTGATATTACTTCTGTTTCTCACTATGAGCACTCTTTTACTGAGTTATATAACCTTGAATTCAAATTTTATATGTAGTTTCTGTTTAAATGTATATGAATTTAGTTAGAGGTGATTGATTTCGTCGAAGTTTTAAGTTTCAATTTTCAACCTATGTTTACTGCTATAACCATTAATTAAATGGTTTAACTAACATGTATCCTGAAGACCCATTTTAAGGTTATATATCGAGAAAGTTTTGTTATTGAAAATACAAAATATTGAAGTTTTTAATGCGTTTGTTGTGTATTTATTAAAAGAAAAATTTTTAAAACTTCTACTAATAGTAATCTTAACATGTGCCTTACTAAATCCTTAATTTAATTCTAGGTTCACTAAGGCTCTTAAATGGATTCAATTCCCTCCAAAATGAGAAAATGTGGGGTTAAGAAAACTTAAATCATGGTTGCTTTTTGTTTCCCATTGTTTATGCTATGATATTGTTGAAGGTGAGAAACCTCTCTGGTGAGTGGATATCAGCACCTCCAGTTCCTGGCACATTTGTGTGTAACATTGGTGACATGCTAAAGGTAAATTTTCACGCTTTTAATCTCTTAATCAAATCAATACTCCATGAGAATTGAGACATAGTTGAATAATATCTGATCAAGTATGGAAAAATTACGGCAGATATATTCCAATGGTTTATACGAGTCAACTTTGCATCGGGTGATAAACAACTCTCCAAAATATAGAGTCAGTGTAGTATACTTTTACGAGGTTAGCCCCTATTTTCCATACTTCGTTCATTTGAAAATATTTGTCACTTTTTAAGATGTTGGTATATTTATAACTTAAACTATAATTCAATGTATATGTAAATATAGTATCTGGGTAATATAGGGAACAAATTTTAGTTAGCCAAAGTCAATATTAATTAAGTTTTCTTTTTCAATTCCAAAAACTCATTTTTGTAGGAGCTTTAGTATTTAGAGTTTATAATTTAGACCTTCAAGTTGAGGATTTATTGATATAGTGTCTAGACTTTTAAGATAAACAAAATAATTTTGAAAAGGTTGTTGATATTGACTAAAAAAAAGATTGGCTCCTTAGTATTACTCTTCTGAATATACCAAAAGTTAAAAGTGACCGATATTTTGAAAGAGATCTCTTTCACATGATTAATTTGCAACTGATGATAGTTTGGAATTGCTTTGTGAATAGACGAACTTTGATACTGCCGTAGAGCCTTTGGATACAATTAGAACAAGGAAAAATGGTACCAAGAAGTTTGAAAAAGCTATCTATGGAGAGCATCTAGTTAGCAAGGTCCTCACAAATTTCGTCGACGTCTAATTTTATTTCGTTGTGAATTCTTATAAGTCAGGCATCTAATTAGCTGGTTTAATTTGGACTGTACAACATCCATCTTGCTTGACTAGTTTGCAAGGAGTGACAATACTGTTTATCAGCTATGATTATGGGATCCAAATTCTCTGTATGGTGATTATATATCACGCTCACATTTTTCTATTGTTATTGTAGGTAAGCCGTGTATGTATCAATATCTTCATCAACAAAATGTGAATTTATATTTCAATTAAGAGTTTGCAAATTGGAGTACAAAAATTGATTTTCATCCCGGAGTTAATATTAACATTCCTATAAAAAATAGCATTCATAAATTTATAATTACGAAATACCAAACGAAAATATTAAGTTTAAAATAATAGCATAAAATTGTCCTAAGAAAAAAAAGTATATATATATATATATATATATATATATATATATATATATATATATATATATATATCCTAACGTTGCATTTCTAAACAAAATTAATAGGAAAAATTGTATTGTAATTATCTGCAAACTAGTATTTTAAACGTATTGTATATTGTCTAATTATTTTTTCATAAACACCGGTACATCGTTGGGTTGTGTTTAAAACTTTGAATATAAATTAGGTACACTATGATACAAAACGCAATAATAAGAATAACAACATTATTATTATTATTATTATTATTATTATTATTATTATTATTGTTGTTGTTGTTGTTGTTGTTGTTGTTGTTGTTAAAATCCTAGAAACATTATTATAATGAGAAAAACACTTATGGTTTGTAGAAAAATCCTAAAAAAGTCCTTAAAAGGTTGAATTTTTTCTATTTTACAATGGATGAGTTGTTTGAGAAATTAATAAGACCAAATAATATTTCAAATACAAGTTTGCGAGTACTTATACTACTTTTTCTATTAGTTCTGTCTGGAAATCCAACATTAGGGTTATAAATAATGTGTAATTAATTTTGGTTTAAGAAATTTATTTAGGTAAAAAAAACTATTAATATTGTCTCGAATTATGAAAATATCAAACAAAAACCCAAAGTGTCGGATGTCTTCTAATGAGATAAAGTATCTCCATTTTTGGCGTGTTTATTTCTTACAACTGGTCCTAGATTAACATTCCTTTGTGGGCAAACGAACTTTGATACTGTCGTTGAACCTTTAAATTCAAGTAAAACAAGAACAAATGGTACCAAGAAGTTTAGGAAAGTTGTCTTTGGAGATCATCTAGTTAGCAAAGGTTCTCACGAATTTTGTTGACTAATTTTAGTTTGTTTAATACATTGTTATCTAATACATGTAGCCCTTGAGCATTGAGCATTAGTATGATCTCCATTTTCTTCACACTAAAATTTGCATTATATATACCACGTAAAATCGCATAATCAATCGTGGAATCATTATTTAAAGATAGATACACATATATAGGCAAGGACAAGATCAGTCAACAGATTGAGTAAATTATCATTTTTCATCAAAAATAAATTGGATGCTGACAAATGACAATCCACAAAACTAACCACAACAAAAAACGAAGGTTATAGTCATAAAAGATGAACTCATTTACAGATTATCTATCCACCTTGTTCGATGCTGTCCTCAGCATGGAACTCTCATACTTCCATTCCTTCCCTCCCTTTTCCACTCCCTATATGTCCTCCTCCCTCCTCCCTCCTCCCTCCTCCCTTTCCCTCTTCAACCAATTCCCCTCCTCCTTCTGCCATCCACCATGCCTCTACTTGATCTGCCATTTCTGTGGATGTTGCCACCATCCTCATGGACGTTGCAGTCCAGATTGACCTCGATAAACAGCAGTTCAGCCTGCTCTTTTGATTGCTTTTTCTTCTTGTTTTTGTTTTAAAAGTAACTGTTTGTGTAATTAATAAAAAAAGAGTAGAGTTTGACATTTTAACAGAACCAGCAAAAGGTTAATGATTGAATATTTTTGTCAAAATGGTGATTTAATCTCAGTAGATTGGTACCTAGGCAATACCAGTGGCAATTAGCACTATCTGAATTTTAACACGTATACAACAATGTATTTTAGGCGTTCGCCACAAGAATGAAATCAAAATACAATATGCTAGGGATCTAAAAATTTGAACTATTCTCACTTGTAATCAACTATAAAAATTGTATCTAAATAATGTGGAGTCATCGTTTTGCTTGGCGACACCAACTCCACCTAAAATGTTTGACGTTTCATATTAAATTTGAACAGCAATCGTTGGTGCCCTGCTCTGTTCATCCGTTAAATCTGGACAAGTTTCCAACGGAGTGTCTTTGAGATATAGTGGAATTCTTGTACCTGTTCCTCTAAGCCGATCAACCATATCATAAAGAAACTCGAATGTCAATTTAGATTGTTTGTTTAGTTCTTCCCTAATATGAGGTTGAAGGCTGAACCAGTCTCCCAGCAATTTATGAACATGCGAGCGAATCATTCTCCATGGCACGGGGTATTTTTCGCAGAGCTTCAAATATTCCACCAGCAGATCTGCCTGGTCTAGATTTCCATCTACACCGGCTCCTTCGCTTTTGGACACCCATTCAGCAGTTCGAAATCCAGCAAAGAGGGCCGGATTCTCAAGCAGTGTCTCGGCAGAAAGAACCCCTTCAACTCCTGTCTCCTCCAAGCATTCTTTCACGTCGTTCATGTGCCTTATGTTGCCATTTGCAAGGACTGGAATTCTGACCGCATCTTTCACGGCCCTGATGGCTTTCCAATCAGCTCGAAACTTCTTCCCATCTTTCTCATCCCTTGTCCTGCCATGGACAGCCAAAAGCGAACAACCAGCCTCTTCGAGCATCCTAGCATACTTCAGTGTGTCGTCCAATTTCGGGAAGAGTCTAATTTTGCATGAAACAGGAACTTTAAGGTTGAGAGACAATTTTTCCACTAGAGATTTTACAAGAGGAAGGTTATCCATTAAGAAGGCTCCATAATATCCTCGCCTTGCAATGCGCTGAGGACACCTGCATAATCATAAAGAATATCAAATTCTAAATCCTACTGATAAAGTTCCTTATTATTTACTGAAAAAAAGCATTAAAGGCTTTGTATGCTGATATGCCAAATTCCTATTTATTATTATTTTTTTTTTTTGTGGATGCATTGGATATAACCAAGGGAGTGGGATTGGACGGCAGCGTGGTTATAAGGGTGTGTGTGGAATTTCATTTTAAAGGAATAGAATGACCACCAACGGAAGCAATACCGCTACAGACCATCACAAATATGAAAATGCTTACTCCTAGACCCATGTTGAGGAGGGTCACAGTCTCCAGCATGATGCCTTTATAGTTCAAACCCTAGATCTTCAGTTTAAGACGATATACAACCTTCCATTCCACTCTTATAAACTCCAAAACAATATGATGATACACTATTAGTATTGCTTTCCTATTCCATTCCATAATAAATTATACTAGATTAACAACAATGAGCATTGAACCTAAGACCTCATGCATACTTAGCCGAACCCATAACCACCTATGAAGCACGGATACCAATATGGATACTCAACACAACATAGGATATGTCTATGTTTTCAAGATTTAAATGGTAGTTAGGCGGTAGTTAGGCATTTACAAATGTTAAACCATCAATGCTTACTACTATAAATATTGGCATCCTTTAACACTATTGACACCAGATCCAATTTGTCTTTGAACCATTGCTAAATTAAGGAGAAAAAAAATGTTCAAATATGAAAGCACGTCAAAAATGTGTCTTGTGTGTCTACAAGTATCATTGACACGTGTGTGACACTCGACCACCAAGAGCATCATCAACCACTACTTTCCATCCTTATACGAACACTTGGATAGACTCTAAGCCCCGAACATTTGTAAACAATAAACACCACCAGTTAGCCTTTAAATGTCGAAATTACCAACTGCAAAAATTCTTATTAGATGAGTCCATTTTAAATGTTAAAACTAAAAATTGTAATAAAGCATTGATATCTGTTAGGGACTTTGGGTATTATGGGTGCTCAAAGTCCCACATCGAGTAGTATGGGATGCTTGATGTTGTATATAAGGAGAGTGGTTCTTCCCCCTTAACGGCTAGCTTTTAAGGTGTGGTTTCCCACTTTCCTTAGATACTTAACAATGGTATCAGAGCATGGTTGTCGGTGCCATGGAAAGGGCTACCTATAGGCTGGATTAAGGTGAATACCGAATACTGATAGACCATAGCAAAGTGGCTACCATTGGGTCAGTGTCGATAGAGTGAAGCCACCGTGGACGTTGGCTCTCCCGGGCCGGTGTATTGTTAGGGACTTGGGTATTATGGGTGCACAAAGTCCCACATCGAGTAGTATGGGATGCTTGATGTTGTATATAAGGAGAGTGGTTCTTCCCCCTTAACGGCTAACTTTTACGGTGTGGTTTCCCACTTTTCTTAGATACTTACAATATCTTAAACATAGGCCACAAATCCTTGAAAATCATGTTAACAGGTTAAGTATCACAGAGGTATACGCTATGTTCCCTCCCTGATACAGCAGGAATAATTAATCACTCACTCCCATTTGTCTCTTATATATCAAAATTAAACCCTAAACTCAAACCAAAATAGAAATTGTATCTGAACCAGGTTGTCAACAAAACATTGAATATAATTACCCGAGATTAATATCAACATAATCACAATAAGGCTCCACCCTGCGTGCAGCTTCTAATAATACATCAGGATCATTGGCACAAAATTGGACAAACAATGGTCGATCCTCCTGCAATTACACCCAAAACTAAAGCAAAATAAATTAACAATGCACAACTGCAACATTGGAATCTAGGATTTTAAATTTACTGTTATTTTTACCTTGCAAGTGGTGAATTCTTCCTTTCTGTACTTCTCAGTCTCATTGAAGATTCGCGAGTGCAACATGGGCGTGTAGGCTGCAGACGCACCATACTTACGGCACAACAATCGAAATGGAAGCTCTGAGTTATCCACCATGGGTGCCACTATGAATCTGGGCCGGCCCAACTTGGCCCAATAGGTCCAGGCATACTCTACCCGAGATTCTCCAGTTAGGGCCCGACCTGGATAATCCATGCATGACAGCAGTGAGTCATTCTGTTCTACTTCCTGTTGGTAGGAGCAAAGGTTGTTGTCAGGTTCCTCTGGTCGGTTCGAATCATTGGTTTGTTGGGCCATGAGGTGATAGGAGAGTGTAGTAGAATGAGGTTTGCGATGGATGTTGTGAAGAGAGAGGAGGAAGAAGGGGTTGGGTTTCATGAGCAAATGAGGGGTTTGGCAAAGAAACCCAAAGCTGCCATTTAAGTTCGTAAATTGTGGTTAGAGGTTTGTGGAGTGGGGTTAGTTCTTCTCCAACTTCTTCATGGTCCCAAACCTCTTCTTTCTGTCACAAAGTCCCTAACATTACAAAATAAGAATGGTCCTTTTGTTAGGTGGCATTAAATTGACATCTTACAAAATAGCCCTAATGTGTTTTATTAAAAACATTATCCTTGAATAAAGTTATCAGAAGACTTCCTTTGCATCATTTGATCATTTCAAGATATCAAGTTGAACATTTTAAAATTTAAGAAAATAAATTGCATATGATGCAAATGTAGGGGGTAAATCATAATTTTCATAGAAATAAAATATTTATATCTAAACCATGTATCCATAGTGATTGACAACAAATGGCTTGAAAAGAAGAGTTGAAAATGTGTCATGCACAAAAAGGAATTTGAGCAGGTGCATTGCAGTGTTTCTCCATCTCCCATTTTTGGCAAGGTATGTAAAATTTTCTTAACGAAAACTGAGATCGGTACCAGGTTGTAATGGACAGCCCAGTGCAAAGAATCCCAAATTAAGCTGGATTTAGGGAATGGCTGCACCCAAGGGTCTAATGAAAAAAAAAAAAAAATTGGTGCGGATTTTAGATTTTTTTTTAACAAGCTAAATTGTGGAAGACAAACATACGGAATACTATGCTGTGAACTCTTTACCAGTAGGTTGAGATAAAGCAACTCCAGGATTTTGTAATCTATTTCCAAGCAAACATGCATAGGTAGAAAATTCATTTCATACCTCTATCATTGCCTACTTATGATACAACAAGAAGAAATGGAGAACTCACTCCAAAAAAAAAAGAGAGACAATGTAGTCAATGTACTTGTGTCTTCTGAAACCGAGAGAACCATATTTTTTTGGTGTACTGAGAGAACCATATTATAGCAAATAGAACTTTTGAATACTAAAAAGCTCAAATTATAAATCTTATCCTAAGAAGTTATTAGAACATCATCCCTACCAGAGATTAATGCTTTAGTTTTCTACATCCATAAAATACACAAAAAAAAACCCCTGAAAATTCAATATCGCTGTATTTATTTTCTATTCTTAAACTAAAGCATAGGTATTCTTCAAAATTTTAACACTTACTCAAGTTGGTTGTGAGGTGCAAAACATGTCACTGTTGTTCTTGTTGCACCAGAATACTGGAAAAAATAAAAAGATAAAAAAACATGCATATTAGTATTCAAGAAAAAGTGAAAACTAAAACCCCAATAGCAAAGAAATCGATCCATTACTTGAGCATCAGGATACACAATAAAGGATAAGATACAATGAAATTTTCAATTGTAAGCATCAAATTTTAAAGAATGCTTCAGAATGCAAATAAACAACATAATGGATGTTGATTAATATGGTTGCCTAAAAGTCAAGAATGCATACTTGTGCATGGTCACAAATAAACAGATACAGCTGATGCAACTCCGCAATCTTTAATCCGATGTGACCAGCATAGACTCAAACAAAAAGAACTCAAACGGAAAATGATATACATATCACAGAAGTTGAAATACATGAACTTGAGTATAGCGAAGACAAGATCACAATAACTTAAAGTGGTATACATATTACAGCGGAATTCGTTCTTTTCTTAACATGCCAAACACATGGACATGGCCTTATTACTTTTCAAGAAGTGTCTCTTTTAATTTAAACATGTGACAATAATCGAAAGTGGATAAAAATAAATAACAAAGGCAGTTCTCATTTAAAATAAAAGGATTATAATCGCTCTTAGTTTCAATGCTTAGTCATGGAGTCAACTTCTAGGTCACATTTCCCCAGAACATTAGCAGTAGAATATTAAAGATGATAATAAATTCACTCCTTTGTCATGTCAAATAAGTAAGATATACAATAAAAACACTTGGGAAATCCGAAAATGGACTCGTGTAATTTAATCAACGGGCTTCAATAGCAATAGATTCAAATTACAGAAACTCAACAACATAGCAACTGATTCAACAACACAGCAGCAGCAGCAACAAAAATACACTACATTATAAAAACAACTGAGGCAATAACAATTCAACTAACAACTCAACAACACAGCAAACAGCAACAGCAACAAGAAAACAAGTCGAAGACAGCAAATTACAAGTTAACAGTTCCAGAAAAAAAAAATAAAGCAAAGAAACCGAACCAGAGAACAATATAAGAGGACAGAGGAGCTACCGGAACTGAGGTAGAGACGGAGAGAAGACAGCCGACGCAGCGGACACGACGGCGTGATGGGAGATGCAAGGGAGACGGCGGAACGAAGGGAGGCGTGGGCAGAGTGAAAAGCAGCGGATGAGTGGATCAGAGAAACAGAGAAGAGAAGCCCTTTGCGAGGAGTACGGAGAATGGGTTGGGGACGGGGGCCTGGGACTTGGCGTTAGAGACTTGGAGGATTCGACACTTCGACTTAGGGTTCGGTGCTTTTTTTTTTTTTTTTCAATTACTACTTTTATGCAGCTGAGCCCGAATTAAAATTCAAAATGACTCTGAAATTTGAGGTCAGCTTTAAATTAGTCTCCAAATTTCAATTAACTCAGATTAATAGTCTAAATTTAAAAAATTAATTCACATCTAAGGGTGAACGAGAATTGAATTAGATTAGATATAATCAAAATTTCTATCAGATTTAATATATCTATAAAATATAAAAATATTTTTAAAGGTTTATTTTTATTAAAAAAATAATAATAAATTTTTTTTATTTTTAAATATATTTACTCTTAAAATTATAGTTATCAGAATTGGACTGGACCTATCTGTTCGACTGAAAAATCGATAAATCGGTGGTCTGACAGGTTCGATTCTTACTTAGGGCCAGACTTGCAGTTGACTCAGTCAACGGTGGTCAAATTCATTAAAAATTGACCAGTTCGTACTTAGGACCGCTGTTGATCCGCACGGATCCACCATACACCCACGTGCCGCCGCACCATCGAAGGATCTCCACATATCCACTTCAAGCCTTTAACACTAGCAAAAATTAACATACTTTTCTGCTACTGTTGAAGCCTTCAACGGCCTTCAAGCCTCCACATGTTCTGATAAGGGATAAGTACTTTTTTTCGTCCCCAAGGTCTGGGGTCGAAATCAAAATCGTCCCTAACATTTTTTTCTTATTAAAATCATCCCCAACGTTTAAAAACGCTTTAAAATCATCCTTTTTCAAATTTTTGGACCAAAATACCCTTATCTTCATCATTCTCCTCTTCACCACCACCACACCGCCACCACCACCATAACCACCACCACCACCACTACCACCACCACCACCACAACAACAACAACAGACACAAACACCACTCCCTCACCACCACCCCCTCACCCCCTCACCTCATCCCCACCCTCACCGTAACCCCCCTTCACCCCCACCCTCAACCACTCCCTCACCCCCACCCTCACCGTAACCCCCCTCACTGCCTCCCCCCTCAACCACCCCCACCCTTACCGTAACCCCCCTCACCCCCACCCCCTCACTGCCTCCCCCCTCAACCACCCCCACCCTCACCGTAACCCACCCTCACCCCTCACTGCCTTCCCCTCAACCACCCCCTCACCCCTCATCAACAACAACAAATTTCATAAATTCAGAATTTCAGAAATTTCATCAACTGATTACAGAAGAAGAAGAAAAAGAATAAGAAGAAACAGAAGGCAGAAAGCAAAAGCAGAAAAGCAGGGGCGGCGGGTTGGGCTGGACGCAGAGGCGGCGGCGGCGGGGGCTGGATGCAGGGGCGGCGGCGGCGGGGGCTGAGGGAGAGGGACGAAGAAATGGGTGTGGGGAGGGGGAGGGAGACAGACGAAGAAATGGGTGTTTGGGGGGGTTTAATTTTTTTTAAATATTATATTTAATTTTTTTAATAATTAAGGGTAATTTGGTCCAAAAAAATAGAAAAGGACGATTTTTTAACGTTTTGTAACGTTGAGGATGATTTTAATAAAAAAAAAAGTTCGGGGACGATTTTGATTTTGACCCCAGACCTTGGGGACGAAAAAAGTACTTATCCCTTCTGATAACTATGTTTAAAATAATATTAGACATATTTTTTTTAAATAATAAAATTAAAATAATGCAACATATTTAATAATTAGTTGAAATAAAACATAAAAATAATATTTACTTATTTATTTATTTATTTTTGTGGATCCGCAAATATGCGAAATAACCTACATAAAATCTAAAATCCGCAATATGATCCTATTAGTGTGCAGATCGAATTTATATCCACAATTTTTTAAATCAGATTTGGATAAACACTGCGAATATCCAGGCCGAATCCAATCCCTGAACACCCCTATTCATATTATTCATTTTGTTTATCTCCATTAATAGAGTGCTTAATTAGAATTAAGATTGTTCAATTCATCTGACTAAAAAATTATTATTTATATAAAATTAAGAGTAAATTACATTATATATATTGGCTCAAAAATTTTAATATGCAAATAATATTACACATGTGCACTAAGATGGGACTGTGAGGTATTATTTTGGGATGTGATGCATCTTCTGTTTCTCGTATTATATGAAAAGGGTTTAAATTTTTTTAAAAAAATTATTTCTTTCACATCTCACACTGTGCGAGAAAGTTATGGAGAAAAGGGCTTGTCAGCCCATCTCGCACCATGCGAGAAATTTTTTTTAATAATAAATCAATTCGTTCACAACGAGAAATATTTGACATGATATTTTCGTCAGTTCGTTGAGTGTGAAAAGATTACTTTATCGTGTGAAATATTAATATTTTAATATTATGTTCAAAAAAATTAATTATTTTATTAAATTAACAATTAAAAAAATTAATATCTACTCTCCTCTATAAAAGAATTAACCGGGTTTGTAAATGAGTTCACTTTTACTCTTCTCTTCATATTCAGACTCACTTTTCACTCTTCTCTTTACAAAATTTTCATTTCTACCCCTTTCTTCAAAATGTTTGCAGTGTGACAATTCTTTTTAGTTTTTGTTGTAAGAGTAATGGAAGCTAATGTGAGTTTACTGGTATATTTTGATGGTGAAGTTATATACCATATACAACTGAGGGTATAAAATTTATTTGTAGAAATCCAATTTCTTTTACTATTTCTCGCATGTTGTCATGTGAAGAGTGGAAAAATAGATTATGCCAACACATACACAGAAATATTTCAAAAAGAATTAGTAATATTTTATACAGGCAACCGGTGTTATTTTTCAGTGGTGTGATACGATTTGAATCGATGAATGTGATTGATGAAGCCATTTTGCTAGAAATGTTAATGGTTTATAAACAGAATGAAGCTCATGTGCCGATCCTAGAGTTGTATATTGAGTTCGAGCAATTGGGTAATACTCACAAAGCAGATGAATCGTTGCTAAGTGAAGGAGACAACATAGACTGGGAAGAAAACAACAGTAATAGTGAAGAAGAGTTCTTAGCCAACAATGACATATTGAGAGGAAGCGACGAGGGAACGAGAGTCGTCCTGAAAGGGAAGTTCATGGTTCAATAAACACGATCGCAAGCCGATATTCGTTCGATGTGCCATCTTTCATGCATGCTCTGGACCTCGATGTTATGCATGCACCAGAATTTGCTGAGTTTGCAAATCCAAGTATGTGGCTTTATCATTTTGTAAAGAATGTTAGTAAAATTTTAATTTTGTTTTTAAAGAATGTTGATTATTTCAAGATTTTGCATGTTGCTACAGTAGTCGATATTAAGATTCTTTTGCACCAGAAAAAAAAACAAATAAGCTTCATTATTTTGTTTGATATTGTAACTGCATGATATGAGATATAGTTTTATAGAACTTTAAAATTGTTATTCCTTATTTGTAGGTGTTTCCTTTGTGCAAGATAGTGAATTTGCTACTAGAATGGAATTTGGTTCTCAGGAGGTTGTGGTCATGGCAATTAGGAGGTATACCCTTTTTAAATGGGTCGATTACAGGCTCTATGAGTCTGAGCCTTTGACGTTTTATGCAAAGTGCCTGCAATATGGTAGAGGTTGTGATTGGCTGATTCAGACTAGTTTGATTCAACAAAAGTGTTGTTGAGAAATTAGGCGATACAATGGAAGTCATACGTGTACTATAGGAATGATTTCTCAAGACCATTTAAAACTAGATTCAGACACAATTATGGATGCTATCAGGCCTTTAGTTGAAGTCAACCTGTCCTTGAAGGTCCGACTCATCATTGCAGATGTTCAATCGAAGTTTAACTATACGATAAGCTATCGTAAAACTTGGTTGGCAAAGAAAAAGTCAATTGTAAAAATTGTTGGTGGTTAGGAAGTTTCCTATGAGTGTTTACCTGCTTGATGTATGGCAACATGTGCTCAGAACCCAGGATCCATGGTTCAGATAGATACTACACCAGCATATCAAAAATGCCTTAAACTAGATTTTCTTCCTACCCATAGTTCATAAAGTGTCTTAGGAACCGCTTTGCTAAGAACCTTATTCTGTAGATACGCAACGAATTTTAATGCATACATCCATAAAGATTAATGTACATTGCTAAAATTTATTATACTCCTAACTATTTTCATAAGAGTACAATTCAGCCTTTCAGTTACACCATTTTGTTGTAGTGTACTAGGCATTGTATATTGTGTACATATGCCTCGAGTTTCAAGAAGCTTTACAAATGGACCTTAACATTGGCCATTTTTAGTAAATTTTCCACAATATTCACCACTTCTATCGAATCTCGCAACCTTTATTTTTCTATCTAATTGCCTCACTACCTCATAATGAATATTTCAATAATATTCATAGATTGAGAATTTTGAGCAAAATATATAATTAACAATACCGAGAGAAGTCGTCAATAAAAGTGATAAAATACTTTTTGCCACCCCAAGATGGATTATCAAAAGGACCACAAATATCAGTTTGTATCAACTCAAATAGTTGACTGCTTCTTGTGGCTAGATTCTTTAAAATGATTTTAGTTTGTTTTCCTTTAATGTAGTCCACACACACATCCCAATCAGAAAAATCCAATTTACGTCAAATCTCATTTTTTATTAACCTCAACATTGTTTCTTTAGATACATGGCCCAATCTTTTATGCCACAAGAAAGCAGAAATTTCAATAAGTGCATCACATTTACTACTATTATTGTGCTCAAGATTAAATAGGGATTTAGCAAAGGTAACATCAAGATTAAAATGATATAAACCATCTACTAAAGTACAAGAACCATAATAGTAAGCAAGTTTATACAATAAAAAAGTACCATGTCCAATCTTAAAGTTAAAACCTACGTTGTCCAAATTCGAAATAGAAACTAAATTCATAACACATTCAGGAACATAAAGACACTTTTCTAGATCAAAACAGCAATCACTGTCCAGGATTAATCTGTACGTCCCAATTCTTTCAATTCGTGCCTTCATTTTGTTCTCCATATATAAGAACTTTTCAGTTTCTTATGGGTTGGATCGAAAGGAATACTTGCATGATATGTGACACAAGAGTAGTGCACCAGAATCTAACAACTATGTATTATTAGGCACTTCAACAAGATTTGATTTGAAACTTACTGAAACATAATAAATACCTTTCTTTTCAAACTATTTCTTTCTTTTTGAACAATCTTTTTTACACGTGTCTAGTTTTGTTATAGAAAAAATATCTAGCGCCTTCTTCTCTTGGACATTGCCATCACGAACCTTTAGTGAAGCATCGTCTTTCTTATCCTTTTTACCCGGCATATCCTTACTCCTATTAGATTCAGCTTAAATTGTGAGATGGAGAGATTGATCTTTCATTTTCTTTTATCCCCCTCTTGAATCAGCATGGCTTTAATTTTTTAAAAATTTTATTTCTCTTTAAGAGTATTATAATTCACTTAAAATTTGCCAAATTCAGGAGGGAGCGAGTTCATGATAAAGTAAACCAAAAAAGACCCACTCACATCTATTCTCATGGATTTCAACTTTGCTGTCAGATTAGGCATTCCAGTCACAAGATCATGAATGGGTTGTGACTAATCAAATTTTTTAGTTGTTAGTTCTATCATATGGTTGCTGATAATGAACTTATCAGTTATGTCTGATTGAGAATATTTTTTAACTTTAGCCATGAAATTCTTGGCATTATCTATCTTAGGCATAAATGGCTTAACATTTTTAGCTATTCATGTCATTCTCATCAAGTTCAAATTCAACTTATTTGACCATTCTCAAGCCTCATAAAGAGACTTGTGCTCTTTATAACTAGCCAAAGCAATCTTAATAAGTTTTTTATATATAACTAATGTGAGGTGACACCCAATTGAAATTGAATTTTCTCAAACTAATCAGCATGATTAGGTCCATTAAACTTGATAATTTCATTGCCTGAGCTAAATAAATTCATGAAAGTTATAAATATAATGTAAATTCGTGAATTAACGATTTGAATGATCAAATAATATATCATTTATATTTAGATAAAATATTTAAAATATATCAATATTCTTTTTTGGGTGATACATTAACATACAATAGCATAATAATGCTAATTAATTTAATTTAATTTTTTTTATCATACATGAGGTGGCAAACGAGATCTACATGTAAACGGTCTCTCTGTAGACATGATACATGATATAGCTCAATGACATCTTTGATCCATGTAGCCAACTCCACCTAGTGGGACAAGGCTTCATTGTCATTACTATATATACAGTGATTGAAAATATTAAATATCTTTGGATATTTAAATATTTTTAATACTGTACATACAAACCAACAATCATGCCAATTTGATGTAAGAACAACTAATCAACTTTTGGATATGATCCTTAAATATCTTATAGCAATAAACACAAAATATATTTTTACATTATCAGATTTAACCACTTTGGTGGTCAACAAATTCACTTCAGATACAAAAAAAAAAGAATTGCACTACTAGAACATTCAGACAATATTTATTTGATTTATTTTAAACATTAATTTATGAATAATCATAAATTTCATAATCTTACTTTAATACCACATGTTAGTTTTTGTTTCTACCATTAATTCAGAAATTATTTCTAACAGTAATAAAAGATCTTAAAATTTATGATTATCACGTCCTAAGAGCATAACTCAAAATATACTCGAATTTATGTCCAAGTTTTCAAATGTTGTTGTTGGCTTATGGTTATTCTTTGATGTTAAAGTCTGATTCTTATTCAAGGACCTATGGATTATGGACACACCATGCTTCCACTACTTCTGTGACATACACACCACGCTTTAACCAATTAAGCTATTTTGCAATCTCCTAATAAGTTTTTAGTCCTGGATTTTTTTTCTTTTTTTTTTTACTTTTTCGCTTCTTCATTGATGGCACAGAGAAAATAACTATTGTTAAGCACAAACATTTTTCTTCTCTTATCACGTATTCTTTTTTTAAAAAAATGTAACCTCTATTTTTTTGTTATAAAGAAAGAGGAGAGGGATATTTTTTATTTTATTATTTAAAATCTCACTAATTTTATTCTTTTATTGAGTAACATCTAACAAGTAACAACCATCATATTTAACTCACTATAATTAGAATTAGTTTTATTAATTATATGGGTCACATTATTATTTTAATAAAATAACTTACACATACATCTACACTAACCCGAGAAAAAAAAATTTATATTACTGGAGATTTTCAACATCTAATTTCACATCGGTAAAAAAATAATAAAAAGAATTGAATAACCATACATCTACACTAACCGATTCAAATTCCAGGATTAACAATGACAATGTTCGATCCAATGTTAATAATTGAATTAACTTAATTTTTCTTAATGATCTAACTATAAATAACTCTGATACCACTTATTGTTGAAATTTTTTGAATTCGTTAATCTCAATACCATCAATGTTAAATCATTAAAAAGATATCTAAGAGCGAAAGTGTACTTAAATTCGTGAGAATAATCGAGAGAATTTAATTCTTGTGGTTCTTTGATCTTTTTCAACTAAAATCTATCGAATTATTATTTTAGGAAAAATAGCAACCTTCTGATGGGATAAGGGTTGCAAGGTGATTTTTGATATATTAGGGACCAAAATTCTTGAGCTCTATTTGTATTTGACTATTAGTTCCTATTAAATTCTTAGGTTGCGTTTGTTTTTAAAGACAGTACATAGAGACATGGACAGTGAATGTTTAAGAAGAAATAGACACTGAACACATTGTCTCCAGAAAAGTTTTCATCATTTTTGTGTCCACTCTTTTATGAAGGACAATGATGGCCACGTAATTTAACAAAGTGGACACAAATTTTTTAATAAATTTTTTTCCTCTTTTATCTATAGATATTTTTATTATTCCATTGTTACCCTTTTTTTAAATCATATCAAAAACCCTAATTTGATGTGTTCTCTGTTTCGGCGTTCTCCTCCGAGATATCTTCTCCACGCTCTCTGTCTCATCTCTTTTTCTTTCTTCTCTTCTTTTGATTCTTTTTTTGTTTCACTTCCCAGATTCTTCTTCTCTGTTGTGTCTCCTTTTCATTTTTTGTTTAACTAGTTTAACTACAACATTTTAGCAGCAAATTATTTATTAGAGCTTGTCACAACTTTTGGAATTCACGTGTTCTTCTCTTTCTCACTCACACAGATATAACTCTGTCCTTCCTCTCCTTGCTTCTTATTTTTGTTTGTACTTTTTACTTTAAATTATTGTGTTCTTCTTTATTTTCTTTTATTTTTATTTGTTTATATTGTTTGTGATTTGAAAATCTAAAAATTGAATATGAATAGAAAAATTTGTCTTTCTGATGTCAAAATTTTTAATTTATACAATGATGTTGTGAATGAATGATTGAACATATTTTGTTCTGAATACAAGAATGAATGAAAAAAATTATGTTGAACTTTTTTTATTTGTTTGAATGCAAAAATAAAATAATTAGTTGGTTATGTTGTTGTTATCTTTATTACTGTTGATTATTTTTAATATTTGTGTTAATTTATAATAAATTATGATTTATATTTTTGATTTGTTGTTAGGGAAGAATGGAATCATTGGACCACTCTGATCAATTTAGACGATTTCTATTTTTTTGTTGTATGATTCAGATTGAGCTTGAGACAGTTACAATATTAGTTATGATGTTTGCATTTTTTTATTTGAGAAATAGGAGAAGGAGAGATTTGTCAATTAGAAATAGAGAAATTAATACTAATACCTTAAGATGGAATGTGTTAAACCACATAATAGGAGAAGACGATAGGAATTATATTTGGAAATTCAGGATGAGTGTGGATGAATTAGGAAGACTATGCGAGTTACTTAAAGTTCAGGGTAGATTAAGAGATGAATGTCATGTAAATATACCTAAGCAAGTGATTACATTTTTAATAATATTAGTTCATCATAAAAAGAATCGCATACTTCAGGTTAGATTTTATAGGTAAGGAGAAACAATAAGTAGGTATTTTAATAAAGTATTGTGCTCAATGATACATTCCCATAGCCTGTTGTTAGCAAAGGTTGTTCCTGTTTCAGATGATTGTATAGATCTCTGATGGAAATAGTTCAAGATAAGTCTAGTGAAAAAATGCAGTTGTGGTTTTGTATTATATATGATTGTGTGCAGAGTTAGTTTTGATACTTCAATTTCTTTGGTTTAGGATTGTCTAGGAACATTAGATGGAATATATATAGATGTGACCGTCCCTGAAGAAAATAAATCAATATACCGAACAAGAAAGGTAAAATATCAACCAACGTTCTAGGCGTATGCAATCAAGATATGAATTTTGTGTACGTACTTAGTGGATAGGAAGGATCCACATCGGATTCAAGAATCGTTAGAGATGCTATTTCACGTCATAATAACCTCAAGATACCAATTGGTATGTAATAGTTAAATTTTAGGTAAGAAAAATACTTCAAAACTTAGCTTTTAGTTCATACAAATTTCTTAATCCTTATAATGTATCTCTTTTAATTCATAGGGAATTATTATTTAGTGGATGCAGATTATACTAATTGCAAGAGATTTCTAGCACCATATAGGCATACTCGATATCATGTACAAGAATGGGCCTATGGTAGAAATGCTCCTAGAAACTTTTGAGAATATTTTAACAATAAGCACTCTTCAACTAGGAACATTATTGAGCGTTGTTTTGGTTTACTAATGAAGAGATGGACAATTTTGAAGTGTCCTTGTTTCTACCAAATTAAGACATAAAATAGAATAATTATTGCTTGTTCCTATTGTAAAACTTTATTCGGCTTAATATGGACTTCGATCCTGAGGAGAACATATTACTTGAGAATGAGCAAGTACTTATTGGAGAGGATCATGGTGATAACCAAGATGGCGACAATAAAATGATTGACAGTGTAGAGGGCAACAATGAATGGACTGCTTGCCGAGACAACTTAGCACATTAAATGTACAATGAGTGGATGCATAGCCAAATCAATTAATTGGTTTATTTATTGTATGTGTATTTTATTTGAATTATTATGATAATTTGTTGTGTTGAATTTTGTATTGTAAGACCTAATGGTGAAACTGTAATCGTTATTAATGTTGTGTTTTGACTATATGTACCCTTTTTTTAAATATATCGTATTGATAAATTATAACAATGATGTCATCATGTGCTTAGGATGTTCACTTGAATTTTGATTGAGTTAATCTAGATAGTAGGGACAAATGGACAAACATGTCTGGACTGATAAAGAGACAGAGGTATTTGTTAGTTTTATGGAGGAGTTTGTCATTGAAGGAAGAAGAGCTAATACAGGTCAATTTAGGCTTGGATCTTTTGAGAAACTTGCTGTAAAAATGAATGAGAGGTTTTCAGGAGGTGATTTTTAAATAAGTCATTGCAAAAACAAGGTTAAGAGGCTGAAAGAGAATATCAATTTGCTACTAACATGGCAACCTGTAGCGATTTTGGATGAGATGATCTAAAGCAATGTGTGGTTGTGGACAATAAAGAGATCCTAGCTGCTTATATGAAGGTTGGTTTACAAATTTGATTTTGTTGAATTAATTTTATTCTACTTGACAATCTGTCCTTCTTTGTTGATTTTTTATTCTTTTTTTCTAGAAACAAGGAATAAGTTTGTATACTGCAAGAAAGTCTTTTCCCTTTTATACGCGCTTGGAAAAAATATTTTGTAAGAAAAGAGCAAAAGGAGATGTTGTTGTATGCGGTAATGACACTGAAGAAGAAGTGTAAAAGAATGGGGATGAAGAAATGGACAAAGAAGATGTGGATATGTTTAACTCAAACCATGATTTCAGTGAATCTCTACTCCAACAATCAAATTTTATGGCTTCATCTTCTGAGAAGAAACAAGGACAGAAGTCTTACTCATCTAAAGCGGCAAAAGATACCAAGTTGATGAAGGAGTTAATTGACACGCTAAAATATGTGTTTGATCAACAGAAAAGCATTTGGATGCTTTTGCTCAAGCTATGGTAAACACTCGTGAGGAAAAAAAGGCTAGTGATATACATAGCAAACTTGGCTTTATTGATGATGAAGTTATTTTTATTGCACTTAAGTTCTCCACAAATCCTCAGCTGAAAAAAATATTTTGGTCACTAGAAAATAGTCAAAAAGCCATATTTATTAGAGCTATATTGCATACTTAGAATTAGAGTTCATCTCTTTTAGGGTTATCATTTGCCACATGTTAATGCAAATTAGTATTGTATGCAGAATTTGGTATTTCAAACTTATAACATTTTGGTATTTTGGTTTAACATTAGTGCAAATAATTGTCAATTAGTTTAAGATTTTGTTTCAATTATGTATAAATTTCTTTTATTTGTTTGAATGCATAATTTTGTTGATGTTAGTGCATAATTAGTTTTAATTTTTTGTTCAATTTGCAAATGTTTCTTTTGTTTATGTTGAATCAGAAATTTTAGTTAATTGTGCATAATATAATTTTATTTATGTTAAGCATGTGCAAAAGTACTTGCTACAAATGACAATAATAAAATCACATGATATAAAGCACATAATATCTAGCTCTCTCGTGTACACGCTCAAATCTAAGGTTTCATTCTAAATTTACAGTTGCTAGCTTTGATGACCATCAGCCTATGAGATTATTAGATGACAAGCTATCCGCCAGCAACTAGCATTCCCCCAAGACCTTCACCTTCCTCAGCTTCAGCGTCCCGAGCTTGAATGCTATAGGTGCCTTCACCTTAAACTATCGGCACCTTCACTTTGATAGAATTCTAGCAGTGAGCCTTGGCAGAATTCAGTATTTGTATACCATATAATCATTCTTCCACCCTTTCTATAGTATATACCAATCTTCTTGTTTGGATTTGTTGCCGTGATTTTCACTTCGAACTTGGCATATAAACTCATGTCGAAGTTGAGCCTATGGTGTCAACTGAGTAATCTAGAATAATAATATAAATCAGTTATAGCCAATAGCAAAACCATCTTATGTAAAGAAAAAATCATTTGGAAGCTGTAAACTACTTAGCAACAGTGATAAGCATACCAATAACATGCTTTTAGGAGAGAGAGCTCACAGCAAGGTATTGGCACTTTTATGAGCACAAGGGTTAAGGTTCAATCCTTGTTTCTCCACATTGTTCAATATAAAATGTTTCAACACAAATTAAAATGGGCCTATATATTATTCATGTATCAACCCATAAAAGGCTATTGAGGAGGTCTGTCAGATATGAAGTCATTCATATTCCTCTATACAATAGTTTAAGCTTTTGAAAGATGATTCATAATACTATGTCTTTTATTTCTCAATAACGAATTTCTTCTTCTATTGACAACACAAAAAATATAGTGTTCCAACAAGAAAGTGCTCATAAAACTCTAATCATGAAAGGCATAAAATTGGTTCAGAAATGAAAAAAAAATGAATGATAGTTTAAGAGAAGTATGAATTTGTTGGAGAAGTAGCTTCTTAATCTTTTCTTTGGTGGTAAGGCATGTGAATATAACAAAAGATGAGAAGAACCCATGCCTCTGAACAACAATGTTAAAACTAACATAAAATGAGATACTAAATATATTAGTTAAGAATAAATGACCTCTTTCATTTAGAAAAAACTCAAATGCAATAAGAAAGAAAATAACAAGAAAAAGTCAACCTAGGAGCTAGTAGATCTCCTTATCATAATTCATTGGATTCAGATAATAGGTATAAATCCATAATGAATTTGCCACATGCTTGATTGCTGCATATTATGTTTACCATCAATCTTGACTATGTTATATCTCAAGCTCATTTTAGACTTAAGTGGCCTCTAATAGTTAACAAGACATCAAATAATCATATATAAAATTAATGATATTATAAAAATTATTTGATGTAAAAATATTTCAATAAATTGACTCAACAAAACTGCAGAAAAGATAAACTTCATCCTTGGTAATTAATTGACTAAATTAGACAATTGCTTGACTAACCTGTTATATATTATTACAGTGCCTCCTTTTATCCTTTTTATTTACAAGCCACCGAAACAAAAGCATGTAAATCGGTTAACTTCACACATAGTTTTTTTATCAAACAGAAAATATATATTAGCTTAGTTTCTTGTTTTCATTTTTATTTTTTTCTTTGTTAGAGGCAGTTTCATACGAAATGTAAAAGTTAGCAAAATCAAATTAAATTGAACACCCATCATAGAAAATCAACCCAGCATCAATCTCATTGTGTTATTCACTTCTTCTTAATTTGATTTTAGTTTTAACCGGTTTGACAAATTGAAGAACCAACTCGAAGTTCAAAACAAATAAATAAAAAAATTGCACAGCAACACAGCAAAACTAGAAGCATACCAAACTGAAATAGAAAATGAAAGAGAAAAGAAAAAAATTGGAAAGAAAATAGGAGTGTGAGTGAGAAAAGAGTAACAAACCAAAAGCTACAACGAAGAGAATTGAAATTTTAATATTGATAAAAGAAAAAGTATTCCTCTAATCCCTTTGCGATTTTTAGAAGAAGAGTTTAGCTAGGGGTGGATTTTAGATTTTTAGATTTTAGAAGAGAAGAAAGAAGTGAGACTGAGTTCATGTTTAACGAAGGGTTAGGGAGGGTGTGAGACACAGGGAGGCACTACTAGAAAATAGCAAATTACAGATAGATTTTTCCGACGGAATTTTTCTGTCAAAAATACCAACAAATTTTCAACAGATTTTCTGTCAGTAAAAAACAAAAAAAAATTCACAAAATTTACCGACAGATACTAATATCCCTCGGTAATTTTGTCGATAAAATTAAAATTAAAATTTGAAACCATTGATGACAAAAAATCCCTCTGTAATCTAGATCTTCTAATAAATCCCTCGAAAATTTTAATTAGGTCAAGTCCTGATGAAACACACCATATTCGATGATGAAACTTCATTCAACGCAAAATCATCATTCATCTTCTCCGATCCTTCGTTTAAGCTTTCTCTCCTCTTCTCTCTCTCTCTCTCTCTCTCTCTCTCTCTCTCTCTTTGATTCGAGTTGAAATTAGGGCAAAATTGTGACTTCTCGGTCGCTTCTGCTTTGTCGTCACTCGCATCGTACGAGCTCCCTCCGTCACTACTCGCTTGCACGAGCTTTTTCCACCGCCGCTCGCTCGCATGAGCTCCCTCCTCTGCTGCTCGCGTTGCATGAGCTCCCTCTGCCGCTTATCAGCTTATTTCTCCCTCTGCCGTTCACAGCCTCATCGAGTCATCGTGTCACCAGATCTGAAACCTACATGTACGTCTTTATCTATTTTAGATTCTGGAATTGCTATTGATCTATATTTTTTTGTTGAATTCAAATGTTCATATGTTATTATTGCATCTAAAACTCGATCTCTTCCACTTTCATTTTGTTCATACGTTGTTTGAATTTTGCATTTGAAGGAACTATAAATACCAGTTCATGAAATGTAATGTGCTAATTACATAGATTGAAATTATTCTGTGACTGATTAGAATGAGATTATCAACAATAATTTTGTGCCCTATCAATATTGTAAACCATCTCATAAATCTAAGTACTTTGACAAATATCAGTTGATGTTAATAAACTGTGTTTTTTGTTTCAGCTTGCTCTAGGTGCTATAAATTTAGAGGTTCTTCTTGGAAGGTATGAGCTTTAAATTATTTACATGATTTTCATATGCAGTATTGAAGGAACAAGCAAATTTTTCTGCATCTATTTGTTTGTTATCTATAGATTTATTAAAGAACGAAAAGAAAAGGATCCAAATGTTGAGATTGCAGTTGCTTATTGAGTTCTACTTTCTATTAACCTTTTAGTCTACATTTATATGTATGGTTGTATTAAAACTTATCAAATGCCTTTTCTAGTTATCATTCCCCTGACAAATGCATTGTTTGTGTACAAACTCCCCATAAGATCTAAGGAATTGGTCCTGGCTTCATCCCTGGTGTTTTGGATGTCAATTTACTTGATGAAGTTATCCAAGTAAGGCATCTATTTTTTAATTTAAATTTAAATAATGTGTGTTTAGTTTGTGTGTGTGTGTTTGTGTTTTTATGTGTAATAATCTAATGCAACTTTTCCGTGGGAAGCCCAGAAAGACCTTAAATCATTGCATAGACAAGACCAGGAGTTCTGATAATTTGACCTAGCAATGTGATGTGACAATCCTGTGTACTTTTTTTTCACTCAGGGATTGATGGTGACACATAATATTATTTGTTTTTGTAGATTTCTAGTGAAGAAGCTATTGAAACTGCGAAACTTCTAGCATTGAAAGAGGGTCTGTTGGTAAGTTCCCCTGAAAGATATTTCAAAGGGGATCCCCCTCCAAATTTATTTAGATGCTAGCCTTTTCTACTTGCATGATTTAAAGAGAATATTTTTTAATGTTATTCTGTGTTTTTGATGAACATGAATTGCAGGTGGGGATATCATCTGGTGCTGCTGCAACTGCTGCAATTAGGATTACAAAGAGGCCTAAAATGCTGAAAAACTCATTGTTGTAAGTTTGCACTCGTTCTGTTCATCTTGTATTAAAATGCAGTTATTGTAGCTACCTTCTTAATTGGTTTTCTCAAATCAACCTCATAGTTTCCTCATTTTATTGAATAAGGATTATTAAGAATTGAAGCTTCCTAGGAGGATAGTGCAGAAATTCCTGAAGAATTGAAGCTTAGACTGGCATACAAATAATCAAGGAATAGTTTTTTATGGTAAATCTATTAGTTTCAAGAAAAACCACTCCAATCTACTTGAACTCGAAGATCGTCTCAAGAGCAGCTACGACTACGTTCAAGGTGCTTCTTACTTCCTTTTCTCGCTCCTCTTTCCATTTATTTCCCCATTTCCTTTTCAATTTTCTCTCTATAGTTTGCCTACTCTAATATTCAGCTACATAGGGAGTTATATATTAAGAGAGAAAAACAAAAGAGAATAAGAAATGCGTGTGAGATAAGGAGAGAGAGTTTTGAAGAAAAAGGGTGTCTTTTTTATTATTTTTTTAAATTATATTTTTATCCTAGTACAAATTTGCTTAGGTATTTGTTTAGGTTCACATTTGCATGGAACGTGTTCAAACAATAGATGCAATAAACACTATCATAGGGTCATAAGGTTTATTTCAGAGAAAAAAAAGGTGTTTGATTTAGTCTTTGTTTGAGTTTGTGTTCAACCATTGTTCATTCCCCTTATTAATAATTACTAGTGTGATGTAACTCTTCATTCTATTATAAACATGAACTGATCTTAGTAACATGTTTTATATTCTGGATGATTTAGAGGAATGGCAGTCGAGGATTCATCTTCTTCTTATGGAATTCGTCTTGTAATAGAAGACTACCCTTATGCTGTTGATGGACTAGAGATATGGTTTGCCATTAAGGAATGGGTTCAAGATTATGTCTCATTGTACTATCCAACAGACAATGATCTCAAAAAAGACCCTGAACTCCAAAATTGGTGGAAAGAAGCTGTTGAGGTAGGTCATGGTGATCTGAAAGATAAGCCATGGTGGCCAAAGATGCAGACAGTTGAAGAGTTAGTTGAATCATACACAACCATAATATGGACGGCGTTGGCACTCCATGCAGCTGTTAATTTTGGACAGTATCCATATGGAGGACTTATACTGAACCGTCCAACACTTAGCAGAAGATTGCTTCCTGAACAAGGCACTGTAGAGTATGAAGAAATGGTGAAGAGTCACCAAAAGGCTTATCTGAGAACAATTACACCGAAATTAGAGACTCTCATTGACCTTACAACCATAGAAATCTTATAAAAGTATACTTCTGATGAGGTGTATCTTGGAGAGAGGGATAATCCACATTGGACATTTGATTCAAGAGCATTACAAATATTTCAGAGATTTGGGAACAAACTGAGTGAGATTGAGGAGAAGCTAACATAGAAGAACAAAGATGGGAGACTGAGTAATAGAATTGGGCCAGTTGAATTACCATACACTCTGCTTCATCCTACTAGCAATGAAGGGTTGACTTTTAGAGAAGTTTCAAACAGCATCTCTATCTAAATGCATGGAATAATATAATGAATAATAATGTGTGATGTGTTTGTAACGTGCTCAATTATATTTGAATAATCTGTTTCTGGTTTTCAATAATTGTATTAAAATAGTTGCTTGTTTATAGTACTTTTCTTTTAGTTTGATAATACGATAAATTTGTTTATTTTTTGAAATATTATAAATATTCAAATACAAATTAGATAAAAATTTGTATTTATTAAATTTAAATTTATTTTGTATGAAAATAGGTTTATTTTGTAGTTAAAAAATCTAAAAAATTTCTATTTTATCTTACAGACAGATTTACAGACGGATGTTCTGTCTGTATTTAGAGTTTGGAGTGGTTTTCCAAGGCTCTAATTACCGACAGAAAATCTGTTGGAAAATTTGTCTGTAATTACAGACAAAAAATCTGTCAGAAAATTTGTCTGTAAATACAGACAAAAAATCTGTCAGAAATCTGTTTGTAATTACAGACAAAAAATCTATCGAAAAATCCGTCTGTAATTACCAACGGAAAATCCGTCGGAAAGTTTGACGCCTAAGGGAAATGGATGGAGAATTTACAGAGGGAAAATCCGTCGGTAACTGGTAAAAATCCGTCGGTAATTTTTCGACGAAAAAAATCCGTCGGTAAATAATTTCCGACGAGGCTTTTACAGAGGGACAAAATCCGTTGGTAATTTTGTCAGTAACCAAAAATCTGTCTGTAATATAGACCAAATCTATCTGTAAATCTGTCTGTATTAAGCAATTTTCTAGTTGTGAGGGAGGGAGAGGAGGGTATGTCTATTTTAGTCATTTCATATAATATTTTTGTTTTGTCTATGTATATCCAAATATAATATTGGATATTACATTAGTATTTTATACATCGTATCCAAACATGATACACAAAGAATACTTTTTAGTGTCTCTGTTATATTGTCTCTGTCTCAATGTCATGTTCTGTCATATCTCCAAAAATAAACGCAACCTTAATGCGCAAATAAAATAGACAAATGTTGGTTTTATTCTCATGAGGCCTTGATAAATCCATAATTTATGATGATTTTTTATTGAAAATAGTAGAATTATCAACTTAACTTACACTTATTCTTTAAAAATACATATTTTTATGAATTTTCTCTCAATTGTACTTAATTAATTGAAACATGTTTTTTAAGCCTTTAGAATTATCAAATTAACTTCACTTTTTTCCCATTCAATATCTTGATTTGTTTGTTTAAGTTGTTTAAGGTTTAGGAGGTTGGAAAGATAGAAGAAAAGCATGCAAAAGTGAAGATTTCATAAAGAAATGAAGAATTGACGAAGCTGCAGAGATGCTTACACGCCATGCATGCCCACGCTTGACGTATGAACGCACCATGCATGCGTACTCATTAAATCCCGCGCGTGCCTCATTTAAAATAACACGTGACTCGCAATTTGGGGGACAGTTTGGCCCATTTTAGACAACTTTTGAGTCATATTAGAAGCAAGCTTTGAGAAGGATCAAAGACACATACACATACACTCATTTTTCATATTTTCTAGGGTTTAGTTCATAGTTTTCTTGTGAGAAAGGCTCTCCAACTTCTCTTTAGGATTTCTAGGGTTTACTTCAATTTTGTTTCTAGTTTTGGATGTTAATCTTGTTTAATTTTAGTTTTGCTCTTATTTTCTTATTTTTCTACACTACTTTGCTTAGAATCTCTTGTTAGTTTACTTTTTTTTTGCCTTCTTATGAATTATGTGAATTATTTTGGTTTCTTATGAATGAATTTTATATTTTATATTTTATTTATGTTTATTTTTGTTAGTGTTAGGAATGGAGGATGGCAGCGATTTTTTGCCAATTTGCGGCGGTTTAAAACCGCCGCAAAACAGAACGCCAGCAGATCAAGAACCACTTTCCTTAAGGGTGCGGGGATGGTATTTTGTGGCAGTTTCCATCAACCGCTGGCATAATTGCCGCAATTCATATATTTTGCGTCGGTTGGATTATCGGCGGTTTCGAACTGTCGCTATGTGATGAAGGGTGATTTCATGCAATTTTTTAAATTTATTTGCGGCGGTTTTTATCCGCCACAATTTGATAAAACTAAAATATAAATTCCTCGTGGTTTAGAACCGCCGCAATTTAGCACACGGATTAAAAAAAATAGGAGTTTTAAACCGCCGTAATCTACCGTGAAATTAGAAAATTGGTAAAATTACACGCTTTTGGTCATACTCCTATTTCTTTTTACATAATGATTGATCAAATTTAAGATATTTACATTAGAAAATACACTTAATATTATTAGAGTGAATACCCCACTCGGTCCCTGATAATTATCTTGAAAGGACAACGAGGCCCAAAAAAAAACACCCAATCCGGTCCTTGATATTTTTTTTAGGACTGATTAGCCCCTGTGCCAAAAAAACAACATTGACTCTTTTTGGCACAGGGGCTAATCCGTCCCATAAAAGTAAAGCTCAAGGGCCGGGTTGGTATTTTTTTTTTTTTTGCCAAAGACCTCGTTGTCTTTTGAGGTAATTGTTAGGTGTTGTTTTGGGGTTTTCTCATATTATTAATATACATGTGATGAACTTAACAAATATAAGAAGATAAACATAATAATCAATAACTGATAATAAAATCTAATTACAATGTTTGAGTACAAAATGAATCCATTTGAGGTCATAGTAATATTCACCTTTAAACTAACAATAAAATAATCTTGCATTGATATATTAATCACTTCGGCAAATCAATAAATAAGCTCCTTCTTCATATGCTCCAAACCAACACACTGCAATGAAAAGTACCTCATATTAGTCAATATATATAATGAAAAGATACATTGCATAATGCACAAAGATAGCTCAACGCAAAGCACAAATTAATAACACAATAACAAGATTTCCATGATGATAAGCCTTGATCCAACTCCTATCCTCTATTTTATGTTATCATTTTTCTCATCTTAATGAAATTTTTTATTAAATAATAATATAATAATTCAAATTGTTTAGGTTCATGATGAATATGAGAGTATAAGACTAATGCTAGAAGTTAAACCATGTAACAAGGAAATAGAGGTGTGTCATCCTTAAAAGAAAAAAATAAACAAATAAATATTTCTAAATTTTCTCTAACAACCACCTAGTAATACTCTTACCACATCAAGGACAAAGTATTTCCTTTTTTATATTTTTGGTCTTGAGAATAAAGTTTTCTAACTAAACTCATAATCTTATATGCATAATTATTTAGACTTCAGCCAGCATATGTGGATTGCTGAATCGACAATAGTAAAATTAGGATAAGAAGGATAAAGATAGAACAAGAAGATTACCTGATGATGCGTCCTAAGTAACACTTTGCAGTTGGCGTGAATTCTTGGACATGAGAAAGGGCCTTGAAAAAAGTTCTCATTCAGCTCTTCATCTCTAATTACATTTATCTGTGGATAATAATAAGTATTGATAAGCAAGACCATTGTATGATTATCTTGAAATTCATTCACGAAGCCACAGTCCAACAATAGAAAAGACATAAGTCAGTAACTTAAAACCTCTTCAAGGGAGAGCTAATAATAAAGAAAGACATTAGTGTTAAAATTTTGGAACTTATTAATGTAATCAATTAAGTTTCAGATTTTCCATCCAAAACCCTTCAAGAAATGAAAAATTAACAACATATTGCACATAAAGTCATAATCTTGAACTTAACCGTTCTCCATCTGTTATATAAGCAAGCAAGTGATGCAACGTCACCATAGATGGTTAACCAACTACATGGACAAATTGATACTTTTAACAAGTGCAATGCACATTCAAAAAGTTACATTAAAGCATGCTAGTAGCTAGCTTGAATAATCATCTAATAGAAAATAGTCATATTTGAGACTGGTTGGCAGGTGACATTAGACCAGGACCTAGACTTGTTTCTGCTAGTATAAGGGAAGACTATTGAAACCATGAAGATCAGCAAAGCTGTCTGGATTCTTAAGTTAAGAGTAATATCTTAAGCCACCACCTTTCATAATCATGGTATTCTAAATTCAAAACCTAGTATTCACATGTTACTTTCATTACATGGTTCATAATTTCATATTAAGCCATGTTATTAGTACTTGGTTGGTTAAAAAATTTTCTTATGATTTCACATAACTTCATGAATACACACCTGTACCATAGAAAGAGAATTGCTGCATTTACAGGAGTAATAGAAAGGCCCATCATTCCTCCACGCAATTCATTAGGCACATACCTACAGACAAGATTATTAGAACCGTTAGATCTACGATCAAGCAGATTTATAGTGCAAGCCTTGTTGATGAGTTTATGTGGTCCTCAATCTAGCAAGTGATGGTAAAATAAACCCGACACAAGCGTGAAACATGCTAAATATTGTCAATAGAAATCCAATTTCTTGCACATGATAAAGTATGAGAGTCAGAATCTAGACTTCCAGCCCAAAAATACTAACAAAATCATATGTCATATAATAAAGATAAAAGTACTGTACCTGATAGTCATAAGCCACAATAGATAAGAGAAAAGCCAATACAACGTATGCATAGACTAGGCAGTCCTCAGTTCTAAGTGATGATGGACCACTTGTAAGACAAGGAAATATAGTGCTTCCTAGCATCCTTGAAGCCAAAAAAGAAGAATATATCAATCCTAATTGCACCTCTCGCCCATTAGTAGAAGTGGCTAGTTGCAAGCTCGACAACACAAAAGCATGTCTAACTTCACAAATAAACTTTAGTTATACATTGCCAATTACCACAAGTTATTTGGTAACTTTCGCGTTTCACCATATAATAATTGTGTAGTGGGAAGACTTAGTGTAACTGCATTGGTTACAAGAAATTTCAAACAAATTATCAATTAGCAGGTTGATGATCAAAGAAACACCAGAACTCAAAGTAGCAATTAGACATTAACTCCAAAAAAAAATTCTCGGTACACTACATATATACTTCACATGAAAAATACAGAGCTTTAAAAAATGTGTTCCACTACACAACTCATATCATTATAAGAACAAAACAGAATTCCACAAAAAATAACAATAACAACAAAACAAAATTCTTAAAATCCTAGATTGCAATGAGAGCTTTTTTAGGGTCCTAGAATATACTGAGGATCCAAAGCTCATGTGTTTCCTAGCTACATTAGGCAGTGGATGAGAACAATTAGAAATAAAAAACAAAGGTTTCAGATAAATTTATTTGCTTTTACTTAACATTCTTTTGATGTCTTCTCTTAACCCAGTTAAACATTAGGCATAATCTGAATCAATATTAATCAAATATATAGACAAAATTTATATAGACAAAATTTGAGTCAAAATCTTTAACTCTAAACAGCCATAATTAAACTAAATTAATCAAATATATAGACAAAATCTAAATGAAAATAACCTGAAAGCATAATCTGAACCAAGAACATATTTACAAATATTGAGGAAAATAGGATTCAAAGTTTGTAAATGATCAAGAATGAAAACAAGAAAGAAAGAGCAATGTGGAAGTACGAACCAGTGATAGGGGAGAGGGCACAATAATTCAGATTCGCGCATGGTGGAAGAGAGGGGAACGGTTGCCGACGGTGAGAGGAGGACATCTGGTAGTCACGCGACTCAGAGACGGCACAAACTCGCACGATGGATGCGAGAACAGGGGTGGGTTACGCACATCAAGGATGAGGGATTACAGGTTTCACACACTGTAGAGTAGAGGGGAACAATCGACGATGATGAAAGGAGGTTGGGTCGGCAGCCACCAACTCTACAGTAACACAACGGCGCACGATGTGTTTGAGTACAGGGGTTCGCACGCTTCCACTCTCCTTTCGTAGGTTCCTCTTCTTTTTGATTTTGGGTAATCTGAATTGATTTAGGGTGAAATTATTATATTGGGTCGGGGTTAGTGCAGGACTTTATAGAATCGACATGAATCCAAGTTGATTCTGCGTCACAATGAAAAGATTGGATGTTAATCGCAGCTATCATGAAAAATTATGGAGAAACAGTTGGCAATTTACCGCCGCTATCCTTCGCCTCTCTTGTAGTGTATAATTTTTATTAATTCTTGCAATTTATGATGCTTTACTTTTATGCACACTAAGTGTTTGATAAAATGTTTACATTAGTTATAGAGTAGATTTTCTTTTTCTTAGCTTAGGGTTGAGAAATTAGGTGACATTGAGTCATTAATGTCTAATTTTTATTGGTAATTTAGAGTTATTAATTGATTTTATTTTCACTAACGCTAATATTTTACTAAATTTAATTAGTAAGTTGGTTAAGACTTATGAATTAAGACCAATAATGCTTACTTGATTTTTTTCAATATGTAGAGAGTGATAAAGTGAAATTAACTCTTAACAATTGTCATGTTTATAGTTAATAACAAGAATAGTGATCTTTCTAAGTAAAATCTTTTAGCACTTGAATTTTTTCTTTTATTAATTTATTGCCATAATCATTTCTAGTTTGATTCAATTACCTTTTAGTATAGCTATCATTTCAATTGTGCTCATTTATTCTCATGTTTACTTAGTCATTTGCTTGCTCTTTGATTTTACTTACTTGCAACTTAGTTATTAATCGCTCCTTTAATTTCTAGCCAATTTACATTACAGTAATTTATACTCAACCTTTTTCCCCATTTTCATAATCAATGATTGCACACCCTATTGCAAGTACAGGAAAACGATCCTAGTCTAAACTTCCAATTATTATTTTAACTTTTGGGATAAATTTTAAAGAATATTAAATTTCGGTTTTGAGGTATAACAAATTTTAAATTTATGATTTTTTTAAACCAGTTTTTAATACTCGGCCGCGCCTAATCCAGTAATTAATCTTGATTTATTCTTTTTATTGTTTAAATCAATAATAAAACCACTTTATATAAGTCATAATATAAATAACTAATACGATTATACTTATATATAAATAGACTAATAAAAAAATAAAATTTTCTAACATGATGAGTATCCAATTTAAATCACTGTTTAATTTAAAAAGATTTAAAAAAAAGAATATTTAATATTTTTAGGCTGACATCAATCTCGGTAATTTATTGGTGAGAAGGCTATTTTCTTATTCACAATAACACGATAGACTCAGTATCTATTAGTGTATGCAAACCACATCATTATAGCAAATCCCAAACCTGAGCTAATTGGATTTGTTTGGTAGAAATTAGAAGGCATATTTAAGTTGTGTTGGGTTTTTGGGCTCCCTTCTTATGTGGAGAAAAAGTCCAAATGCTAGTATTCAAACTCATGAATAGTTGAAGTGGTTGAGGTGAGTTAGGGTTGTGTGAGAGAGGTCATTTTGTAAGGAGAACACCAAACACTAGAGAGAAGAGAAGAGAGAAAGTCATTTTCGCACATACACAAAGCTGTCTCTGTAAATTGGTCACTGCAGATCCGTTAACCGTTGGATCGAGCTCAAATTTGGACAGTCTGTTTTACACATCTGGTTCTTTGATTTCACCATTCGGATCTTCAATTTGACATCTATAGCTGGAGATATTGGCCACGCACAGTAGCTCTATTTTTGTGGTATTTTCATCTTCTTGTTCTTGTTTTGAAAGTTTTGAAACTTGGGCTGTTTGGCTTGTTGTATGCACGTTTTGTGCAATAATTTATGACTCTCTTGTACCCCATTTTTCAACATAATGAAGCTATATCCTGGTCTTCGTGACTCGTGCTTTATACTTCTCTCATTGAGGAGATTTTCCACGTTAAAAATCTTGGTGTGTTAGCTTGTTTCTAATTTCTGGTTTATGTGATTTTTCCGCTGCTATTGGGTATTATTGTGCTGGTGTTAATACTTGTTGTGAGTGGATATTATTGCTCCTCTAATTCTTGCAAGTAGGGAATTGTGTTTTATTCCTATCAATTGGTATCAGAGCTCAGTTTTGGGTATTTAGTTATAACTTGCTTGAAAGATGGAGGCAAATAATTCTACTAGAATGATAAGTTTGAATGGCACTAATTACCATCTATGGAAAGACAAAATGAAAGATTTGTTGTTTGTCAAAAATCTACATTTATCCATATTTTCTACACAAAAACCAGAATCTAAAACAGATGAAGAATGAGAGTTTGAACACCAACAAGTTTGTGGTTTTATTAGGCAATAGGTGGATGATAATGTTTACAATTACATTGCTAATGAGACTCATGCTAGAACTTTGTGGAATCAAATTGAATCTTTGTATACTTCCAAGTCTGGTAATAATAAATTGTACTTGTTGAATATGTTGATGAATTTGAGATACAAGGAGGGGTCACAAGTATTAGATCACTTGAATGAATTTCAAGGGGTTCTAAATCAGTTGTCAAGCATGGGAATCAAGTTTGAAGATGAAGTTCAAGGATTGTGGTTGCTAAATACTCTACCAGATTCTTGGGAGACTTTTCGTATCTCTCTTACTAATTCTGCTCCGAATGGTAAAGTGAGCATGCAACTTGTTAAAGATGGCATTTTAAATTAAGAGATGAGAAGGAAGACGTAGAATTCTTCGTCCCACTCTGAAATGTTAGTCACTGAAACCAGGGGAAGAAATCATAATAGAGTTCAAAAGGGTAGAGGTAAAAGCAGGAGCAAATCCAAGGAAAGATACAAGAATGTTGAGTGTCACTATTGTCACAAAATGAGTCACGTTCAAAAATATTGCTATCTTTGGAAAAAGGAGAACAAAGGTAAGCAAGAAAAGAAGGATGATGGTGGTAATGATCGTGTATCTTCTGTTTCAGATGATCTTCTTACTGTTGATATTGCTGATTATGAGTACAAAGTCAATCTTGATTCTGATGATGAGTTCAGCTGGGTAATTGATAGTGGCGCCTCAATACATGTTACATCGAAGAAGAAGTTCTTCACTTCTTATACTCTAGGTAATTTTGGAGTACTTAAGATGGGTAATGATGGCTTGGCCAAGGTTATTGGTGTAGGAGATATTTGTCTTGAGACTAATATGGGAATGAAGCTGCTACTCAAAGATGTTAGACATGCTCTAGATGTTCGCTTGAATTTGGTTTCAGTTAAAAAGCTTGATAATGAAGGCTTTGTAAACACTTTCGGCTTTGGACAATGGAAGCTTACTAAAGGCAACTTAGTGGTGGCTCGAGAAAAAAGTACTTCAAGTTTGTATGTGATGCATGCCATGATTGCAAGAGGTAGTGTGAATGCAATTGAAAGTAAAGAAGTTTGTAGCTTGTGGCACAGAAGACTTGGTCATATTAGTAAAAAAGGACTTATCTATTTAGCTCGAAAGGATGCTCTTTTAGGTTTGAAGAATGCAGAGTTGGAGAAATGTTCTCATTGCATGGCTGGCAAACAAAGAAGATTATCCTTCAAGAAAATCAGACTTCTTGGAATTGGTGCACTCCGATATTTGTGCTCTTTTGAAGGTACGATCTTTTAGTGGAGCTATTTACTTTATTACTTTTATTGATGATCATTCAAGAAAGCTTTGGACTTATGCTTTGAAAACAAAGAACCAAGCTTTGGAAAAGTTCAAACAATTCCAAGCTTTGGTTGAGAGGCAAACAGGTAAAAAGCTTAAATGTATTCGCACTGATAATGGTGGTGAGTATTGTGGACCATTTGATGTGTATTGCAAGCAGCAAGGCATTAGGCATGAAAAGACACCTCCTAAAATACCTCAGTTGAATGGTTTGGCAGAAAGGATGAATAGAACACTGATTGAAAGAGTTAGGTGTATGCTTACTGAAACTAAGCTACCTAAAGTCTTTTGGAGTGAAACGCTACTTACAGCGGCTCATGTGATTAATTTGAGTCCTACAATTGCTTTAGATAATGATGTTCCAGATCATGTTTGGTCGGGCAAAGATGTCTCGTATGGTCACTTGAGAGTCTTTGGATGCAAAGCATTTGTTCATGTTCCAAAGGATGAGAGGTCCAAGTTGGATGTGAAGACAAGGCAGTGCATTTTTATTGGGTATGGTCAAGATGAGTTTGGTTACAGGCTTTATGATCTAGTTGAAAAGAAGCTTGTAAGGAGCCGTGATGTAGAGTTTATTGAAGATCAGACCATTGAGGACATTGATAAGGCAAAGAAGAGTCAATCACAAAAGAGCAGTGACTTGACTGATGTAGATCCAATTCAGCCGCCTCTTTTGTCAGAACTAGCAGAGAATCAAGATCAGAAGCATATGCAGAAAAATGAGCCTTTGGTTCCTGATGACTAGGAGATTGGAGATCCAATTAATGCTCCAGTTCATGATGATGCTGATAATCAACCTGAGCTACTTGAAGATCTACCAGGTTTCTATCCTAGGAGGTCTAATAGAGAGCGACGACCTTCAACGAGGTATCCTTCTAGTGAGTATGTAACATTTACTGATGGATATGTAACCTTGACTGATGAGGGAGAACCTGAATGTTATGCGGAAGCTATGGAAGGTGACGACAATAAGAAAAGGTTTGATGCAATGCAAGATGAAATGAAATCCTTGTATGATAATCAAACATTTGAGCTTGTGAAGTTGCCAAAATGGAAGAAAGCTTTGCAGAACAGGTGGGTTTATAGGTTGAAGCATGAAGAAAATTCTCAATGTCCAAGGTACAAGGCTAGATTGGTGGTCAAGAGCTACAAGCAGAAAAAGGGAGTTGACTATAATAAAATTTTTTTACCAGTTGTGAGAAGATCTTATATTAGGACTGTTTGAGTTTGGCTGCAAGTCTTGATTTAGAGATAGAGCCGGTGGATGTGAAAACTGTTTTCCTTCATGGTGATCTTAAAGATGAAATTTACATGGAACAACCTGAAGGTTTCATGGTAAATGGCAAAGAGGATCATGTTTGCAAACTGAAGAAGAGCTTGTATGGCTTGAAGCAAGCTCCAAGACAATGGTACAAGAAGTTCGAGTCTATTTTGGCAGAACAGAACTACAAGAAGACTACTTCTGATCATTGTGTATTTGTTAAATAGTTTGCTAGTAATGATTTTATTATCCTTTTGATATATGTTGATGACATGCTTATTGTTAGTCAGAATGCTTCTAGGATTGATATGTTGAAGAAGCAACTTGCAATGTCATTTGCAATGAAGGAGATTCTTGGTATAAGAATCGAGCGTGATAGAAAGGAGAAGAAACTTTGGTTGTCACAGGAGAAATACATAGAGACAATGTTGCACAGGTTTCAAATGGAGAAAGCAAAGGCCGTTAGTACTCCTCTTGCTACACATTTTAAATTGAGTTGCAAGCAAAGTCCATCAAGTGATGAAGAGAAGAAAGACATGGAAAAAGTTCCATATGCATCAGCCGTGGGTAGTTTAATGTATGCTATGATGTGCACAAGACCGGATATAGCTCATGCTGTTGGTTGTGTTAGCCGTTTTGTTTCAAACCCAGAAAGAGAGCATTGGAATGCTATAAAATGGATAATGAGATATCTTCGTGGTACTTCTAACATGAAGTTGTGTTATAGAAGTGATAAGCCTATTCTAGTTGGTTACACTGACTCAGACATGGTAGGAGATATTCACTCTAGAAGGTCCATTTCAGGCTTCTTGATCAACTTTGCAGGTGGAGCTGTTTCTTAGCAATCAAGATTACAAAAATGTGTTGCTTTGTCTACTACCGAGGCCGAGTTTATCACCATTATCGAAGCGTACAAGGAGATGCTTTGGATGAAGAAATTCTTGAAGGAACTCGGGTCTACTCAAGAGAGGTATGTGTTGTTTTGTGATAGTCAAAGCGCTATACATCTTGGTAAAAACTCTACTTTTCATTCTCGATCCAAACATATTGATGTGAGGTATCATTGGATACGTGATGCTTTGGATGCTGAGTTGTTGAAACTTAAAAATGTTCACACTGATGAAAATGGTTCTGATATGATGACCAAGGCATTACCAAGATTGAAGTTTGAAATTTGTTGCTTAATTGCCAGATTGGCGGTTACCTCCACATAGTCGTGAGGGGAGATTTGTTGGGTTTTTGGGATCCCTTCCTATGTAGAGAAAAAGGCTAAATGCTAGTATCCAAGCCCATGAATAGTTGAAGTGGATGAGGTGAGTTAGGGTTGTGTGAGAGAGGTCATTTTGCAAGGAGAACACCAAACACTAGAGAGAAGAGAAGAGAGAAAGTCATTTTCGCACATACACAAAGTTGTCTCTGTAAATTGGTCACTTTAGATTTGTTAACCGTTGGATCGAGTTCAAATTTGGATAGTGTGTTCTACACATCTGGTTCTTTGAATTCACCATTCGGATCTTCAATTTAACATTTGTAGCTAGAGATATTGGCCACGCACAGTAGCTCTGTTTTTGTGATATTTTTATCTTCTTGTTCTTGTTTTGAAAGCTTTGAAACTTGGGTTGTTTGACTTGTTGTATGCACGTTTTGTGCAGTAATTTGTGACTCTTTTATATCCTATTTTTCATCATAGTGAAGCTATATCCTAGTCTTGGTGACTCGTGGTTTTTACTTCTCTCATTGAGGAGGTTTTCCACGTTAAAAATATTGGTATGTTAACTTGTTTCTAATTTCTGGTTTATGTGATTTTTTCGCTACTATTAGATATTATTGTGCTGGTGTTAATACTTGTTGTGAGTAGATATTGTTGCTCATCTAATTCTTGCAAGTAGGGAATTGTGTTTTATTATGACAATAGGCACCAATTTATGGCAAATTCAACCTTATATAGGAGAATTGATATATATAACTACTCAACCAGATTTCACATATACAGTGACTAATTTAAGTCAAATTCAAAGATTAATTATCAACAAACTCTACACCATAGTTTAAAAGTATAGCAAAATCCTAGTTTTTTTGTAATGCGTTGACTAAGACCTTTGCCTTATTTCGAAGAAAAAGTACAAGTAGACAATAAAAATATTAAACAATATGAACAATGGATATATTGTTCAATTCACTAGGTGTGTAGATAGTTATTCTAATATTAAGATTTAGATAAGTAATTTGGAGTGTTGTGTGTTTTATTTGAATTGGGTCAATTTTAGGACTCATTATTCATGTTGTTCAAAAAAATAATTGGTTACCTAATATAACCCGCTCGCTAATGCTAAGAAACCAGGAAGTATAGAGACTATGGAATTCGTTAACAAGCTTGGAAACAAAGAAATGATCAAAGGCAAGTAGATTTTAAATAGAGGCCGAGTGCATGAGATACTCACTATTTGTTGTATTGTGACAATAAATCTACAATCCAACTGACCTTTAATCTATGATCTTATGTATAATCGAAACATATCGAGATTGATTGCTATTTTGTTAGTGAAATAACTGATGAAAACCTTGTCAAATTGCTTCGTTTGACGAAAACGTGTCATATACCAGACCTTCTAACAAAGCCGTTACATCCAGTGGCGGAGCTTGAAACGAAATTTTGAGGGGGCAGATAGAAGATAATTGTCAAGATACTTTTAATATAGACCCCATTTAAGATAAGCTCATCTAACCTCATCTCTTTAATTTGGGTGATATTCCCAAATTTGAAGCCCTTTTTCAGAGTATCGTTCCAAAGAATTAAGGTCAAACTCATCAGATGTAATTCTTTAAACTTTTGAAGGTTGTATCTTACTTTCTTCGTGATTCATTGAAGTAGAAGAACTATCTACAGATGTCGATATTGTAAAAGTTATACGTTTTCCTTCTTGAATATTAGCCTTCCTCTTAAAAAATGCATCATCAACTCTTTGATTTTTTATAATTATTTTATATAAAAATTTGAATATATATCCAATAAAATATATAAAAAAATTAGAAGGACAAATATTAAAATTTATAATATTTATTAAATTTTTTATCAATTTATACAAATACAATAATATCAATACTTATTGAATATTCTAATATTTTTTATCATATAAAAAAATTAAATTAAATAAATAGTAAAATATAAAATAATATTAAATTACATAAATAAAAAATACCTAATTTTTTATATTTGAACTCAAAGATAGAAGGAGTGTTGCTTATTGAATAGAGAGCTGCGAAATGCGAATACACTCAATTAAGTCCAAATTCGATATATTTTGAATGTTTAAAACTAAAACTATTGTGCAATAAAAACAAGAAATGAAGATTGAACTTTAGTATTTTAAGTCATAATAAAATATTTGAGCCAACTGAACTATTTTTTATTTTTTGAAAAAGTATTACTAATTTTTTTAATAAAAGTTTGGGGGGAGGCCGTGACCACTCCTTGTCTGAACTAAACTCCGCCACTGATTACATCTCGCATAGTTGAAAACTCAGTTTTAGACTTATACCTCCGAACTAGAGAGAGATTTCTAAGGCAAGTCTTATGTATATTAGATAAGAAAATTTTCAGTGACCAGCAATTTTAATTAAATATAACCATTATTCTACTAGCAAGTATCATTTCTTTTCAAATATCTCACCTGCGAAATTTTATTTTAATTGTTCATTCCTTCTCAAATGCTGATTGTTTGATGGTTCAAAATCTGAAAAGTGCTGATCCCTAGCACTGCCGTATTAGATATTTTATATTAGCTTTCCAAATTAGTTAGATTCTATTGGTTAGTTATTAACAGTTTGCATGTTAGTTGTCAGTTGGAGTTAGTTACTTGATATGGCTTACGTATAAATAGCTTTCATTTTATGTAATTGTACCTTATTTTATTTTCATTTCTACAACTCTTGTAATAATTATATATGGATTCTCACCCATTACCACTTTATTATTACTTATTTAGCCTCCTTTAGAATATCTACAAGTAAATCCAATTTTTAGTGAAATTCTAATAGTGAAATTTTTTAAGTTATTTTGAGATTGAACATCAACATTTTAAGTCAAAATAGTGTACATCGCTTATGTATTATTCTTTAAACTTTTATCTCTTGCATTTAAAATTATTTTATCAGTTGGTAGTTTACTTATAATTTAGCCGAACTTTTATATGAAATAATCCAAGTTTTAGACAGATTTTGCTTTGCTATTGGAGTAGCAGGTGTTTTTTTAAAATGTAGGTTGATGGGGTGTTATTCTTAAATGTGAAACCGTTTAATTAGATAAACAAAAATTGGACCGTCCGATTTGTAAGAAGTATGGAAATCAGACTGTCCGATTTATGAAGATACAGAAATCGGACAGAGAAATTTGTGAAATCGGACCGAGAAATTTGTGAGAGTACAGAAATCGGACCGAGAAATTTCTGTTTAAAAAAAATTAAAAAATTTAAAGTATAGAAATCGGACCCTCCGATTTGTGTATCTTCCACACTTTTAAAAAACACCAAAAATTATAATGTTAAGATATATCACTACTTTTATTTCCATATAAAAAAAAAGCCTTTTTTAAAAATTATTCTAAAAAACCTTCTAAATAAATTTAAATCAAACTTTCAATTCAAATAAATTAATATATATTTCTGCTACAACCAAGTTTCAAATTCAAAAAGCTTTTTAAATTTATTTTCAAATAAAAAATTCTAGAGCACAATTTAATCCCATTCTGGTGCTCCTTTTCACAACTTGACAAAATAAAAAATCTTAGTTAAAAACATCTTATAAAATACAATATTATCATCAATTATCTATTTTTTTATCTTGAACATATCGAAAAATATCATATAATTGATAGGAGTACCGAATTTTATCATGCGAATTTTCTTTAACCAAGATTATGTATTTCGTAAATATTGCATTGTATAATTTTTTATTTTTTATGAGTAATACTCATATCATAAGGTTTCAATCATCAATATTTATTTATGTTATTAAACTTAATTAGATTGATAAATATATTTAAATATAATATTATATTTATATTAACATTAGTTAATTATTTATTATTAATAACTATTAAGTATATTATATAAAGTAACAAATTATCTTTTTTACATGTCACTTGAGACACTTCTATATTTAGTGTTTTTAATTTTTTTTATTTAGATAATTTTTAATTTTAGATATTGATAAACCTCAATTTTTTTGTTTATCTTGTGTTGAATTTAGTGGATTTTATCAACTTATTTTATATTTATTCAATGAAATAGCATGATTTTGTAAATTTCTCCTAATTTGTACTTAAGAGTAAAAACATGCTTTTTAGACCCTTAATTTGTTATATTTAATTCACTTTGATACCATTCGATACCTTGATGTATTTGTTACGTGCTTTTAGGTTTAGGAGGCAATGATTGGATCAAAGAAGTGAAGAAAAAGCATGTAAAGTGAAAAATTCATGAATAAATGAAGTTTTGGAAATCTATCATGCGAGGCGTACGCGTGGCCAGAAAATCGCAACACGACGCGTACGCGTGACAAGCAGCACGTGACCTCATTAATGAAAAACACTGGGGGCGATTTCTGGGGCTGCATAAGCCCAATCCAACTCATTTCTGAAACTATTTGATGCAGAATTCAAGAGAAAACAAGGGGGAGCAATTAGCGTAGAGTAGGAATCATGCCTTAGGTTAGTTCTAGAGAGAGACGCTCCCTCTTCTCTCTAGAAATTAGGGTTCTTAGTTTAATTTCATCTTAGATTTATGGTTTAATTCTTGTTTTCACTTAATTTTCATTGCAATTTCTTATTCTTACATCTTTGTTCTCTTAGTTCTTCTTGTTGATTTTTCTTTTGAGCTATTTTTTAGTTTTATGAACTCTTGTTACTTTTAATTTCATTTAATGCAAATTTGATATTTTATGTTCTTTTCTTGCTTGCTTGATTATTATTGTTATTTTCTTGCATTTGGTAGTTTAGATTTTATATTTCTTGCAATTTAATATGGTTTTCTTTTTATGCACACCAAGTGTTTGATAAAATGCTTGGCTTAGGTTTAGAGTAGATTTTGTACATTCTTGGCTTGAAAGGAGAAATTAGGTACTCTTGAGTCATTAATACCTAATTGATGTTGGTAATCTAGAGTTGTTAGTTAATATTCTTTTCATTGACGCTAATCTCTTGCTAATTCAATTAGCAAGTTGATTAGGACTTATGGATTGAGATTAACTAGTCTTATTTGATTTTTTCCCGATGTTGGATATAACGAAATAGGATTATCTCTTGATAATTATCGTGTATGATTAATGACTAGGATAGAAAACCTAGATTCTCAATCCTTGCCATGAATGCCTCTTTTTAGTATTTGCTATCTTTATTTGTTTTCTTTACTTTATTGTTATTTAAAGGGTTAAGTACGATTTTGGTCCCAACGTAGAGGCTAAAAATTTATTTCGTTCCAAACCTTTTTTTGGCTACAAAATGGTCCCAAAGATTTTAGTTTGTTTTAAAATCATCCTTTTTACCAATTTTATTTTTTTATTACCAAATTATCCCTTATTAAAAAAATTATAAAATAAAATAAATAAATAAATAAAAGAAAGAAAGGGATACAGAGAAGGGGGATAGAAAGAAAGGGGGAAGGAAGGAAGAAGGGGGAAGGGAAGTCGCACCGCCGCACCGCCTTCCTGCCACCAGTGATCCGCCACTGCTCCCTACACTAATGGCAAGAGAAGAGAGAGCAAAGGGAGAGAGAAAGAGGAGGAACGAAGCCCTCCACAGCGCCACAACCCCTCCTCCTCCACCATCGCCGCAACCCCTCCTCCTCCACATCGTCGTTCACCGACGCAGCCCCTCCTCTACCACCACCGCCGCAATCCTTTCCCTCTGTTTCAATTTTTTATTCTTTTTTCTTTAATTTTTCATATTTAAAGGATTTATTGTTGTTGTTGTTGATGATGCTTCTAGTAGCTTCTGTTTATTCTTTTTATTCTATTGTTGTTGTTGATTCTTTGGTTACTTTTGTTTCTGCTGCTTCTGTTTTTGTTTCTACTTCTGATTTTATTTTTGTTGTCACTCTAATTCAATTATCCATTATTGTTGTTGTTGTTGTTGTTTTGCTGATTGTTATCTATTGTTGCCTGCTTTTGTTTCTGCGTTTGTGCATCTGCTTCTGCTTCTGGTTAATATTGAGGAGGAAGAGGGGTGTTGAGGAAGAAGACGGGAGGGAGGAGTATTTTCATCTGAAGGACGATTTTAAAACTAAGTTAAACCTTTGGGACCATTTTGTAGCGAAAAAAAGGCCAGAAACGAAATAAATTTTTGACATTTACATTAGGGACCAAAATCATATTTAACTTTTATTTAAATTCTTGTCTTTTTAATTTCTTGTCTTATCATTAACCCAACCCCGTAAAACTCATAACCAATAATTGAGCACTCGCTTGTAATTCCTAGGGAGAACGACTCGGGAGCAATACTCTCGGTTATTTTTATTGGGTTGAACTTGTGACAACCAAAATTAAACTTTGATTGAAAGTTGTTTGTCGGTTTTGGACTATACTTGCAACGAAGCGATTTCTTTTATTGACAAGATTCTTCAAGCTCTTCCTTTTGCCAAGCTCTTAAGTTCAAATGCTTCCTCACCAACTTCTTCTAGCTCTTCTCCATCACTCAAATTATATATTGGGGGTTGAGTGAAATCTACCTCAACATCAAATTCAAATTCAATGGGAGATGATTCATCAAGTTCAAAAAGATCGCATGTTGATGCGGAATCATCATAAATAGGTAGATTGGTTGCTTGCCCCATTTCTTCAAATTCTTCATTCACAATATGTCTTGGAGGTTGTGTACTAGCCTCCTCAATTTCAAACTCTATGAAAGAAGGCTCTACAACCTTAGATTCCTCTTTGCATTCAACATCTCCTAAATTTTTAATCACTTTTTCCGGTTCAATCATCTTAACTTCCTCCTCTTATTATAATTCTTGCTTCCTCTCATTCTCTTCTCCTTGAAACTCCAAGTTCTCCTTTTTATTATGCTCCTCAATTAATCTTTCACATTCAACAATGAAAGTGTTTTGGATACTTGAGCATAATGATACCATGTGATTCATCGCTTTGGTCAAGCTAGCCACGAATTCCCCTAGCACCTTTTGCTCTTCTACTTGTTTTTTGACAAATAGCTAGAAGTTCTTGTTGTTCTTGCATTAGGGGTTGGAGAAATTCATCCAATGAAGGCAGTGGTGGAAGAGAGTGTTCATTGTTTGGAGAAAAGATGTCATAGTAGAAAGGTAGTTTATATTGGTGAGAGTCTTGAGGTGGTGTATGTGGAAGTGATGGTTCTTGAGAGTATTGGTGTTGGAATGGTGGTGGTTCCAAGTATGGTTCATATGGCTCATATGGTGGTTGGTATGGTGGGTATGGGTTAGGATCATATGGAGATGAATGGTGGTATGGGGCTTGTGAGTATGGTTGACAACAATATTGAGGGTTCGGTTCATAATTGTGTACATTATGGGGTAGATTATTACTATAAGAAACTGGAGGAGGTTGTTACCATGAAGGTTGAATGTAAGTATGTGGCTCCTCCCTAACTTAGATTCCATTCCCATAATGTGATCTCTCATTGAAGCTTTCATTCCTTACAATATAATTGTAACCAAACTCAGAGGCAAAGGGATGAGAATTAATCGTAGCAAGAGAAAATAAAAATAAATACTAATAACAAAAACAAACTCTTACAACTAGCAAAAACTAACAAACAACCAAAAAATAAACTATTCACAATATTCACATATGAACAACAACCAACAATAAGCACACATTGCGATTTCCCGGCAACAACGCCAAAAATTTGATGTAAAGGTTATCGTCGGTCGGAATTTCTTCTCAATAAAAGAAATCGCTTCGTTGCAAGTATAGTCCCAAACCGACAAACAACCTTCAATCAAAGTTTAATTTTGGTTGTCACAAGTTCAACCCAATAAAAATAACCGAGAGTATTGTTCCCGAGTCGTTCTCCCTAAAAATTACAATCGAGTGTTTAATTATTGGTTATGAGTTTCACGGGGTTGGGTTGATGATAAGATAAGAAATAAAAAAAGCAAGAATTTAAATGAAAATAAAGGAAAGAAAACAATTAAAGATAGCAAATACTAAAAAGAGGCGTTCATGGCAAGGACTGAGAATTTAGGTTTTCTATCCTAGTCATTAATCATAACACAATAATTACCAAGAGATAATCCTATTTCGTTATCTCCAACATCGGGAGAAAAGCAAATAAGACTAGTTAATCTCAATCCATAAGTCCTAATCAACTTACTATTTGAATTAGCAAGAGATTAGCGTAAATAAAAACAATATTAACTAACAACTCTAGATCACCAACATAAGTTGGGTATTAATGACTCAAGAACACTTAATTTCTCTTTCTAAGCCAAGAATGTACAAAATCTACTCTAAACCTAAGCCAAATATTTTATCAAACACTTGGTGTGCATAAAAAGAAAAGCATATTAAATTACAAGAAATATAAAATCTAAACTACCAAATGCAAGAAAATAACAATAATAACTCAAACAAGCAAGAAAAGAACAAAAAACATCAAATTTGCATTAAATGAAATTAAAAGTAACAAGAGTTTATAAAACTAAAAAGTAGCTCAAAAGAGAAATCAACAAGAAGAACTAAAAGAGTAAAGATGTAAGAACAAGAAATTGCAATGAAAATTAAGTGAAAATAAGAATTAAATCCTAAATCTAAGACGAAATTAAATTAAGAATCATAATTTCTAGAGAGAAGATGGAGCTTCTCTCTCTAAAACTAACCTAAGGCATAATTTCTACTCTACACTAATTGCTCCCTCCTTGTTTCTTCTTGAATTCTGCATCAAATAGTTTCAGAAAATGAGTTGGATTGAGCTTCTACAGTCCCAGAAATCGCTCCCAGTGTGTTTCATTAATGAAGTCACAAGCTGCTTGTCACGCGTACACGTGGGTCACGTGTATACGTCGTATTGCGATTTTCTGGCCACACGTACACGTTGTATTGCGATTTTCTGGCCACGCATACGCTTTGCATAACAGATTTCCAAAACTTCGTTTCTTCATGAATTCTCCACTTTACATACTTTTTCTTCACTTCTTTGATCGAATCCTTGCCTCCTAAGCCTGAAAGCACTTAACAAATATATCAAGGAATCGAATGAAATCAAAGTGAATTAAATTTAACAAATTAAGGGCTTATAAAGCATGTTTTTACTCTTAAACACAAATTAGGAGAAATTTACAAAACCATGCTATTTCATTAAATAAATATAAAATAAGTTGATAAAATCCACTAAATTCAACACAAGATAAACCACAAAATTGGAATTTATCAGATATCTCAAACTCAAGATTATTATTTACTCATATACACATTATTTAAAAATTCTATCTACTAGGTAAGTATTGTTAGAGTTTAAATTCCCATGCAACATATTAATTTGAAATCGCCTTCCCATTCGATGTTTTTATCGTGAAAAGTGTTAAACTAGATAATTTTTTAAATAGTCCTGAGATTGACGTCATGTACCAAAACCGTCTCTAAAATTTCAATTGCACTAATTACGTCTTTGAGATTGGAAAAAGTACACCATATTAGTTTTTGATCCGTTTTCTATTCACGACGCAAGATATTCAATTTCAGGGACTAAAATGAGTCATTTGATGCAAAGTAAGGGACCAATTTGGTGCATATGTAATGATGACATAGTGGATAACACATGGATAAATAACATTGTGACAAGTGGCAAAATAGTATTGTGACACGTGGTATAACCATCCGCATCAGCATGCCATATATCGCTGACCGACATCATCATACCGTTATACATTGCCAAACCATGAGGTGACACGTGTCATAAAAAATCTACCTCATCAAACCAAGTCAGCGCGTCGTTAATAGAAAATGGGTTAGAGATTAATATGATATAATTTTTCTAATTTTAAAAATACAATTGATTCAATTAAAATCTCAAAAACAATTTTAATGAACGACATCAATTTCAGGGACTATTTTAAAAATTTAATTCCGTTAAACGCTTCAGTATTTTTGCCACCAGAGTTAGAGGCACTTTTGGGGAGTGGATCCAGAGAATAAAAAACTGGATGGTGTACAGTGTTTAATCTAACCATTCATATAAAAGACACATTTTGTTTAGATGCCAACTAGTGAGAATGCAAAAAAAAATAATAATAAAAAATACGAAATATGGCAAATAATGATACCTATGTATAGCTTAAAAAATGTGACCTTTTGATAAAAAATTTAAAAGTAGAGAAATGCTAATTATTTTTTAATAATTAGTTATTAATCAGCTTTTGAATTTAATTTATTAATAATATTTTAAATTTATATAAAAAAGAATATATTATATATGTAATTTCTTTTTTACTAATTAAAATTGTTATATTTTTTTATCTTTATTAAAAAAACAGTTATTTTTTAGATTTTAATTTACCGTATCTTTGATTTTTTTTTTTTTGGATTTTTTTTATCGTCATCATCATTACTTACCGGTACAACATTTATTTTTTCAAGACTCATCTATTTTGTTTCATTGGTGGCTTCATTGTTTTCTTACTGTATTTCCTTTTCCTTTTTATCATGAACAAAATTAATATTTAAAAATTTACACTCAAATTTTCAAAAACACAAACAAATCTAAAATTAAATTAATATAAATAATACGAACACATTTAAAATTAAATATTAGCATATTTTAATTACATTAATACTACAAATTTTAAATTAATAGAGTAATAAAAAAATTTCAATACAAACAGCCAAACACATTAAAAAAAAACACCACAAATAAAAACTTTTTTTTGTTCGTTCATTTTAAAAAAAAAAGTTTTTTTTAGACACCAAAACCGTTTAAAATGTGTTTTGAAATATGATTTTATTTTGGATGCGTTTATAATTTATTTTGTGTATAATTATACTATTTTAGATGTGTTATAAATATTTGATGTAGTATCTTATTAAATATGTTCAAAGCACATCTAAAACTCATCTTTTGTTAACACAAATTTTGTATGAAATATATAGAAATATAAACACATCTACAATTAAATAAATAACATAAATACATTTAAAATTAGGTATTGATTATTGACACATCTAAATTATATTAATATTACAAATTTTAAATCATACAAAGTAGTGTAAAAAAATTATCAACACAAATACATCTAAAAAATAACACAAGACACATCTACCATTATGCATAAATTAAAAAGATAGAACGTTTTATTAAATATAAAAAAAAAAAAGAGAATGAGAGACCATGAACTCTAATAACCTAAAAAATATGAAGGAAGTAATAAATCCCAAATCAAATAGAGTAGTGAAAAAAATTATCACCACAAATACATTCAAATAAAATACCAAAAACATATCGAAAATTATGCATAGAATAAAAAGATAGGATCTTTTATAATATCAGAAAAAGGGCCATGGATTCCATGCTCCTACATTTTTATAGGTTTATCATTAACCATCATAAAAATAATTACAAAATGGACTCCGTTTTTTTTTTTTGAAAAATTTACTAATTAGATTTTGACCCCTTTAACTTTTGTTATTTACACTTTTTCCTTTTTTCTTTTAGTTTCAGATTCAAAAGAGAAAAGAGGTCTGCTAGGGTTTATAGATTGGAAAACCTAACTCTGCCCTCCCCTTTCTCACCAAACCCTATCGCTATGCCCTCCGATCTCAGTTCGCTGCAATAGCCCAGACGCAAAATTCTCTTGCCGCATCACTCAGTGAGCTCTCACATTCACCGTGCTATTCTCAATTTTACTGTATCCTTTTTGTTTTCGCGTGTTTGATGTTGATTCCTGTTCGTTTAGGTTTCATTTATTGTTTCCGTTTCCAAAAGAAGGAACTTCTTTCCCCTAAATTTTGTATGGTTGGTTTTCACTGTGATGCAACTGCAAACAAAATTCGCAAATGCTGTTTCAAGTGTTGTAGCAAATTCGAGATCATGTGAAAATATAGGATCTTAATTGAATTCTAAATGAATTGCTCTGTTTTCATGTTCAAGTAAATTTCCTACTTAATGGAAAAGCTCTTTGGTTGCATTGGAATTTGCATGGTTCGTTTTTATGATTGATCAATGTGTTATTGATATTTTGATATAATTCTGTTGCAGCTGGGGCCATTGTAATTTATGAGGGTTTCCCCTCAGCAGTAGTTGAAGGGGCACTGGAAAACTGTGGCCATAGGATAATAACAAATTAACAAGTATTTGATGGAGGATTTAGGTGGTACCCGATTTGATAGCCTCAACAATGCTGTAAGGAGGAGGAGGAGTCAAACTTCGCGCAAGCCTCGACCTGATTCACAGCCTGTGTCGGAAGAGCAAGAACTGTCTCCCTTGTCAGCAACCCCATGGAGGGAAATCTAGTGGAACCCCATGGAAAATGCACTGTGGCATTTAGTCTTGCATGGTCATCTCCAAAAGTAAAGTTCTCAAAAGGCAGCACTTTTCATAGGTAATCATTATGTAAGAATATTGTATATAGTAAATGTCTACCAAGACGTAGTATGCCGACCATTTTAAAATAATGTTTTAAAATAATCTGCAGTAGTATAGGTTCTTAGAGTTGCTAAACCCTGTTTGTCTTTTCGTGAGATGCTCTTTGGTAAAAGGATCTTTGGGACATGAATATGAGAAAATGGTTGAAAAATGTCTCCATATGGTCACACATTCATGTGTCAAATAATGGAACATTAAATTCTTGGCTTAGATTTTTGAATTGTTTTATTTATTTATTTGTTTCAAGAATGATATTCATTTAGCATTTCCAGAAATTTTGAAGTTATTTGCATTTCCGTGGCAAAAAATTCTTGGGTTGCAGCTATCTGAAACTGAAAGGTGTAGTTTGTTTGTGGATTTAGAGGGCAAAACTTGACATAACATAAAGGTTATTGCTTTGGTGGAATTGCACTGCCTACTTTCTTTTTTTTTTGTTGTGGTTTTTAGTCACTTGATAATAATTAAACTTGTATTTTGCTGCTTCATGTTAATGCTTTCTGAATTTCGATTATTTTTTATTATCCTATGTTATGTAGGAACAAATGTGTTGAGAAAGGAAACTGGTCATTCAAACTCTGGGTTGCTGTGGGGGATCAACAATCAAGCCTTCAATATTGCTCCTTTTTATTACAAAGAGAAGTGGAACATTTACTATGAACTTTTTAGCTTTTGATTTGAGTTTATGTTTTAGTTATTAGCACATGAAAAGAAAAACCCAAGTTGTTGATGTAATGGATTTAACTTGCTGAAGTCTGTAATGTAGAAGACTGCTTAGAACTTATATTTGATTGATGTAATTAGGATTTAGCACAGGATGTTGCTATTGTGCCCCGTTTCTAATTGGCTCGCTGTTGTATCATTTTTTTCCCACTTTTTTGTTTTGGGTGTTTTGTTTCCCTAACATATTGGTTTTGATTCATGTAAATATTGATATTTCTTTTTTTTAAATAAAAGTCCAATCCAGCTCAAGTTCTGATTTGTTTTCTTATGTTGTTATTTATGTTAGTGAAATGGAATTCATATGTTTAGATTTTGAGGGCTTCATTGTGTTTATGTCTGTTGTCACACTCATTTCCTGACTCTTCAGGAAATATAGTTTAGTAAGAAAGTCCATTAACTTTTGATGTTTTTTTTCATTTATTTTGTATTCCCATCTTAATGGAAGATTCCCCATATTGAAACAGGTGTAAGAAAAATTGCAAATAAAGCAAAATGCTTTGGAAATTCTGTGTTTCATTGTGCGTGTTGATTATTATTATTAATATTGCCAAAAACCACAATTTTTGTATAGGTTTTAAAAAAACCTTTGCATGTTAGTTTTGACTTTTGAACAATGTAGGTCACCTTTGCATAATTGCATGTAACGTGAACATTCTTATTTATTCTCCCAAGATATAATCTGACTTTATCACAATTAAATTTATAAAATATTAATAATTGTTTAGCATGTCTACCATCAAGTCTTGGCGATTTGAATTTTCATTTTTTTTAAATCAAGCCAAGGTATACTGGTAATCAATTATTTAGTTAAACAAAATTGTATAAATTAATATATATAAAAATAATTATCAATTAATATATAAATATATAGTGGTTGAGTGAATAATTAATTTTTTGTAACTGATAATATAAAGGGAATTAGTAATATAGAATTGTAAAACATAAAAGGATAAATTAGTGTAAATAACTTGTGAAACATAGCTTAGTACTTTGTCTTTCAAAGAAAATATTAAAAATATCTAAAAAGATAATTCCTCATTCCCAAATGTCTTCATGCTCTGCTTCCACCCTGGTCCTATATTGTCAAGCATTTTCTTGTATTACGAGACACAAATTGTTGTACTCCTCTAAAACCAGATCCACGGCAAGTCTCATTCGTGTGGAGTCGTTAATCTGCTTAGAGCACCAACAATATAATTCTAATTAGAAGTTTGTTGGAAAAATTATTTTAAAAATACTTTCTTATAAATATGACCTGAATATTGAAGTCATCTCGTAAAGTACATTCTCTCATCCAACCGGTCACCCAAACTCCGCTATCATTCCTATGATAAAAAGCATTCAACAAATAGTTATTAAATACATATAAGATATAATCTATTGAACGATTTATGATATTTAAAAAATATATATAATATTAGACTTACGATCTATTTTTTTGAGTGGATAGGCCAAAAGGTGTCATAGGCCAAAAAGTGGAGCAATCTACAACTTTAGATTTATCATCATCAAAAATATGATCATCTAACATCGCTTCTAAATAAGTTGCCTGTACAAGAGTGAATTCATGACAAAAAAAAAAAGAAGAGTGAATTGTAATTGATTTAAAATGACTAAGAGTACTAGTTACAACAAATGGTTATTTAATTTGTTAAGTGATTCTAGATGATTGAGTATTGGTTCAGAACAAATAATTACCACTTTAATAGCGTTCCTTTTGCGTTGCTGATATTTTTCGACACAAGGCAGTGAATCCAATATGATTAGACGACGAGTTGTAAAGTCAACAATGACCAAATACCAATGTAGTTTCTCGCAGATAGGGATAAAAACCTGCTATAAACCTTAAACCATTATAACAACTAAAAAAAATTAACAGCATATTAATGAGAAACAAATTGGTCACTTGTACCCTAGCGACGTGGCTAATTTTCAGTGAAACATATGCTATAAGAAAATCAGAGATAACCTCAGCCGGTGTGTATTTGTCGCTTAAAGCATATCGCTGCATAAAAAAAATTGTGGAATTAAAATATGTCTTCAATTTAACAACTATTTTTGAATTGATAATTTAATTATACACTTTACTCGTGTGAGTACATAGTATGGTTTAGTCTAGAAAAAAGAACTTCCTTATAAATTAGTATATCCACTCAAATTATTAGACAGGAAAAAATAACTAATAATTTAGAGATATTATAGGGATAACTTTACTGCAAGATGTTCAGGCATGAACCAGCAAATTGGATCTTCATTCCTACGTCGAAATACACGTGTCATCATAAGTGCCGCCAGATTTATAACCTACAATATGTTAAAATTTACTGTAAAACATGTTTATATGTAAATAGAGGCTTAAAAATATAATTACAAGAAATTGTGTAACATGCATTGATCTCTATACTTACTCGTGATTCGACACATCTCTCCGGCACAAGACATCTAAATGTACTTCTATAACCTATTTCATCCGAGATTACCAACTCTTCAGAACTGCTAAAATCATAAAGTGATTAGCTGGGAGAATCATAGAATTTCTACACCATTACATTATACACATAATCATATAAGTACACGTACGGATCTAATGTATCCGAAAAAATATAGGCTGCAACAACGGCTTGAGAATCGGTTAACATCATCGAAGCAGTAGGCTCAAATGCAATAAGTGTCCACCACTGCTCATAAAAAAAAATATTTTCAAGGTAACAATAAAAAAATAAGGAAAAAAATAAACGAAAGAAGAAAAAAATTAAGTTTACCTTTGGTAGTACTGCTCCTACTCTAACATGTGGTTGTCCATTAGGTGGAGTTGTAGCTTCACGAGTAATATCCAAGTGGAATAACTTCTTGGGTTGAATTGGCATGATACCAGTAAGATCACTAGTTTTTCCACTTTCCGAAGAATGCACAACTACAGTAGGATCCAACATCAAACTACTGCTTGTGGAAGTTTTCTGTTGTGCTATGATCAAATCAATTTTTTGGTGTAGAACATGAATGACCGATTCTAAATTTTCTATTCTTTTTGTCGTCAAACATATTTTTGAACTGCGTATTTTTTATTGGAGCCATCTTCTACTACTCACTCAGATAGTATTTTGTCTTGTACGGTACCAATAATACGAATTTTAAGATATTTTATTTTTATAATTTTTTAAAAAAAAGATTATCTAATTAGAGTAAGAAGATAAGAAGTTAAGAATAACAAGATTACATAAAAAAAATTTAATATTATCTTTTTCAAAAAGCTAATATTAGAATTAAAAAAATTATTATTAATTTAATACAAGAGTTTAGGCTGGGTAATTTATGCCGTGGAAATTATTTTAATTTTGGATATATTTTATCTTAATTTAAAGCATATTGACTATTTTTTTGTTATCATATTTAAATTTAAATTTTAAAAGAGAATTAGTTGTGTGAAACATAATCTTATTCCTATATATAAACGCTCAAGCATAGAATACTATTAACTATCTCTACTAAAACTAAAATTACAATTTTATAGAGCAATGGAAGAAAAGGCAGTAGACGATCACATTGGATCTTGTTCCATGGAAATTATTGAAAATTCTCCGTTGAAACAAATATTACATGCCATAGAGGTAATATATCCAACTCATGGTAATATTGCAATGTTATTTATATATACCAATGCTAATTTTCAGTTTATAATGTAGTCTTTATCCAAGAGAGTTGATGAGATGGAGAAGGCAATGTGAATGGCGAAGAAGTCACTTGATAAATTAAGTGCCCTTCAAAATAAAACTGATGAGAAGCATGAGAAATTCGACAATACGGACCTACATGAGTTGAAGAATAAACCCTGTGATGATGTAACGAAGAAAAACTCTAGCCCGTCGGAAGTAAAGTCCGAAAATTGTGTGTTTACGGATTTATCTGACGAGAATAAGGACGTTGAGATTTTGCACAATATGCCACCATTGTTCTACAAAGGCACGCAAACATGTCTGGATGGAGAAGAAAAATCGAAGCCAAAGTCAAGATTCGGTATTCAAAGAAATAGCAAAACTAATAAAACTGTGCAAGAACTTCCGAGTACGTTTCTAAGGCAAAAGGATAAATTGGCAAGATTCAATAATCCACCATCTATCCAAAATATGGCAATTACACGACCAGCTAAAATGCCAAAAATTGAGCACAAGGGTCAACTATCAAGCAAGATGGTGGAAACTAGAGTACGCAAAGGCCTTTAACTTTTACCATAGACAAAGCACGGTTAACGACCGCTGCGAAACCAAAAAAGATGGCTTTCAAGAACACTTCTATCCCAAAGGTAATTGATTTATTTAAAAAAATTTAGTGGCATAGTATTCAAATACGTATATTGTGGATAACCTTTACCTTTTGTGCATAATCTTAACTGTTTATTCAAACCACCACAAGACATGAGGTTGAGTGAGGATTTGGTCAACATGGCTATGTACATCTTTAATGCTGATATTGACATAGCGTGAGGATTTTTTTCTTTTATTTTTAATTTTAATTTTCTCTGTGGCTAACGTGTTGCCTTTGTGTTAGTGAGGATTTGGTTCATATCCACGATACAACTGCAACTAGAGGAGATCTGTTTTGTCTCGTACCTGGCAAGCAAGTGTCTGAACTGGTAATAAAGCTGATGGCATTGAAGATAACATCAAATATTACCATGACCAAATTAAAAAATATTTGGTCCCTTCCACCATCATTTGCGGTAAATCAAAATCTTGCTTTTTTTCCCTTTTAACTAACTAAAATAAATAACCATTGTCCTCAAACATTCCTAGGATGACATGTCGTTACATATGGAGGATCATGACCTACTGGAAAAATATGCCCATTATATGCCACCAACCCGAGACCTTCAATTCGTACGTTGAAGATAATTATTGGAGTAATTTTATTATACTAAAAAGTACTCAAACGATGACTAATACATTTTACATCCTATTTGTGATACAGATATATGTCCCAATCAAGGAGAATGATCACTGGTATCTGATGGTAATGAGCATTCCTGACAAAATACTTTATCACTTAGACTCTCACTGTAAGGTTGAAGATGATGAACCACGCAAGCATCATATTAGAAATATAGTAAGTACTCCTATTATAGAAACAAAGTTAATAGTATCATTACTTCAACAAGTAAAGCACACTATTATTTCAGGGAGTGGCTCTTTCTGAAATAATATCATCAGAGAAGTACGCAAAATGTGGTATACAAGACATAGTGAGTTTCGAGGGTTGGGAAGTCGGTAATGCAATAGGTATTCCTAGGTGCACAAATAGGTAATTATTCAAATTGTTGGTTATTTAATTTAATATAATATATATATATATATATATATATATATATATATATATATATATATATATATATTGTGTTTTCGACTTTCTTATGTTGTATTGCATGATACGTTTTCACACAGCAATGATTCAGCTGTATGGGTTATGCAATGGATGGATGTGCAACAGGAATTCACTCCTGTGATCCCTCCAAAGGTAATTTTTAACATAAACAGTTTCGCTCTTTAATTACACTAATACATGTGTTAACGTTTGGTAAAATAAATTACAGCTGCACGAGGAAAGGAGTAGAATGTATTTAGCATTGGATTTCGTCACCGGAGATTGGAATAAGATACGGGCAGATGTTAACGAGAGGTTTCAATTATGGTGGATTATGATACACCCATAGCATATTTACTTAAATTGGGAAGAATTATTTATGTCTTCTTGTTAGACTTAATAAAATAAACGAATTTATTTATTAAAACTTTTTTATTCCTATTGTTTTGTATCGCCTTTTCGTTATCCTACTAAAAACATATAATTCTGAATAAAACTCAGAATCATCAGTGCTATTTATCTCATTTTTGTTCAATTTTTCTATGATGAGCTCTTCTTCATAAAAAAAAATAAACTGATAATATATATTTCCAACTAAAACAACATAAGTACTTGAGTTATTGAGATTTAGTTAATAATGATTCGTTCACTAATCATGCTCATTATTCGGTTATATGGTTCTTGTTTTCTGATGACCTAATTATAAAATTAAAGTAGTGTAAGAATTCTGTTTAAGAAAATTATATAAGATCCTAATTAAAAATACTCAAAATTTTTCTAAACATTACACTTGAAAATTAAATTTTACAAATATTATATTATATTTATACCAAGATAAATTATTATGAAACCAAAAAGTATTATATAATATAAAAATATTATATAATATTATAAAAACATAATATCTATTATTAATTTCACTAAATATATCAAGTATATATACATATATATTTGATTTAACCAAAATATAATATATATTTGATTATTATATAATTAAATAAATATTGAAAAATAATAAAAAAGTTCACGTATGAGTCAATCTTAATTTTGGGAATAAGAATTTTTATTGACCAATTATATTTTATTGATTTCTGTTGTTCCCCCTAACAAAATCTGTTAGAATTTATTTTCAATAATGAGAACATGAAAATATTTAACCAACATATATATATATATAATAATTTTAATATACACGACTTCATAAAGAAATTTTAATCTCCATTATTCTTCCTAAATTCTAGGTAGGGTTCTTTTGGCAATTATGTATTTATGCCTTCTGTTCTAAGTACTTCAAAAAACTGAATAGCCTTTAAGTGCGACAAATATACGTGTTTTTACATTAAAATACAATTCATGGTCAAAACAAGTTAAAAAATAATCAATTAGACAAGCAAAGTTAACGATCACGAGCAAATGATGAATTTCTACTCATTAATCCTTTCATAGAGTTCAATAGAACGGTAGCCTTAAACCAAAATTGTTGAGCGACTTCCAATCCTTTTTCCCCTTTGAGGGAAGGAAAACTGAACTAAAAATGAACTGTTTTAACGACACAAAAAGAAGGAAAACAATACAGAACGGTCACATGATAAAAATAAAAATCCTCCATCTTTGAGCTCCAGAACTGAAACTCTGAAGCCTTTGCTAGTCCTTCTTCCTCTAGCACGTACAAATTTCCGTCCTTTGTATGGTCCACAGCAAAGAATCTAGCATAATATAGGCTGCATAGCAAGTATATTGCAGTAAAATAAAGGTTAAACTCCAAGTCTTCTAACTTTGGTCCCTAATCTTGATATGCAATATCAGAAGAAGAAAAGCCAAGTAGGACTTCAAACTTTGGTTCATAATAGTAAATAGCAATAGTCTAACATGTAAGAAACAGAATATTTGAATAGATCAATGTGACAAAGAAAACAACAAATACCAAACCCAAATAGAATAAAAATTAAAGAATACCAAAAACTTAAACCATTAACTATACCTTATTACAGCACTTCATTGCTACTGTACGAAGCATTCTCATCATATACCTACAATATCAGCCATATAATATTGTTAGTACTAGCTGATAAGCAACAATTAAAACTTAGTCATACCTCATTGGTAAAAATACTTACCAATGAGTCATCTTCAATGTTCATGTGATCATCCGAGTCATTATCAAATGTGTCATTTCCACGGCCTTCTGACTGTGAGATGCCACGACGAATACGACAAGTTGTTCGATTGTGGCCCTCCATGCCACACTGTCCACATCGATGTTTTCTTTTATTGGACTGTGAAGCCCCCCCTTTTGTCCTACATTTTCTTGGGTCCCTTGGCATGCTATGTCCGAGATCATTGGTTGCGAGTCCAGCTCCAGAATTATCCACTTGCACACCATCTCTTACACTATCTGCATCATTGACCAACTCTTTTTGTGCAGCATCTTCCTCCTTAAATTGTTTCAACAAATTCATAGCCATTTTCCGTGTAAAGATAAATCTCTCGTTATCTCGGCAAGCAAAGTTGGCTAGTTGTCTAAACCAATCCATCAAACAACCGTATTGACTTAGCATCAAAGAATCCCAATGAAGCCCTCGAGCATTTTGGAAACCAACTTTGGCAGTCTTGGTCCACCGAGGCAAGACTAATGACCTTGGCAACTCCTCTATATCTTCATGCACCAAGACGCAAATTATGTGTTCACAAGGTATGCCAAATGATTTCATTCTCATACATGAACAATTGAATTCCATCTCAATGTCACAACAGAATACACGCCACATCTCATTTGGTGTTCGGTCTAAAGCGACAGAGTAAATCACATAAGAGCCAGTTTGCCTCATATTTATTACCTTCATTGATGCAGCCCGTACAAGGATTGGTTGGAACATATGAAATATTGATAGGGTGTAAACATTGGCAGCACTCCTCTCTAACTGTTGAAAACAGGTTTGCAAATTGGGTCTCCCATTCATAGAGGCGAGGTCAGCCTGGACCTCTTTCCACCTTATATGGTCGACACAACGATTAAAGTGTTGAATGAACTCAACCAGATTGTACCTTGAGTTGACATACTTTGCAATGATCGAGTTTAATCCCTCGCACCGAGAAGTAGTCCGGAAACCAGCAAAAAACTTCCCTCTTATATATGCAGTTGCCCATGAATGTCTCTTTTTATACATATCTAGGACCCAATTCTTGTTTTCGACACCAAATTCCTCAACCATTTCAAACCACTTTTGACGAAATACATCAATTTCATAGTCGCCTAGCATACACTTTTTAAACATGGAGGTAAACTGGGGCTTGCCAATGTTACTTGTTGCATTGCGAATCAGATGCCATGCACATAATCTATGATGTGCATTAGGAAACTCTTTCTCAATGGCGAACTTCATTGATAAATCACCATCCGTGATCACCGAAACAGGTGCTTTCCCATTCATTGCCACTTTCAGTTGTTGTAGCAACCACCTATATGTGTCTTTTTCCTCATCGCAAATTAAAGCAGCAGCAAAGATAATTGTTTAATTGTGATGATTGACACCAGAAAATACCACCAGTGGACACATATATTTATTCCTCTTATAGGTAGCATCAAAAGCCAGCACATCACCAAATAATGAGTAGTCTGCCCTACTGAGACCATCGCACCAGAATAAATTGCGCAAAGTACCATCGGCATCCATGTGATGATTAAAATAGAGAGAAGGGTCATTTGTTGCTTGATCTTCTAGATACTTCAAAGCTGCATATGCATCACCGGGTAATTTGCGCCTCTGCTTTGCTATTTTATTGTACATGTCCCTTTGCGTGAAAGAGATATACTCGTAGCCACCTGCCTGATTTGCTAATGCCCGATATATCTGCCCAACACTAATCCCACCCTTTTTCATGTTAACCATGTGGCCAATATCAGCCTCAGACATGAATCTATGCCCAGGGAGAAATCCAGTCAACCGAGGATCCAGAAGCGGATGATTGTGTTCATCAGAAAAATAGGAAATAAACCAACGACCACTAGGTGCATCTACACGAATCTCCATCATTGCACTGCAGCCACACCTTGTCTAGGGTGTAGGTTTTCTCTTAAGGTTTCCAATGCCGTAATTATTTTGCAGTCTAAACCCTTCACGATAACATACAAAATTCTTCAACTTAAGTGCGCCCGCACGACTCTTCCTAGTCCTGTTCTTCCGAGCACTAAAGCCTCTTGTCCTTGCATATCTATTGTAGAACTCAAATGCAATGTCGACATCAGAAAAGTGAAAATGACATACATCTTCATCCCTGATGTTCCAAAATTCAATCATCCCAATGTCTTCAAGTGAGTCAATGTTATACCCTTCATCGAAACCGTGATAATCAAACATTGGTTCCACACTTGTGTCGTCCTCATCCATATAATCCACGTCAACTTCCTCATGTTTTTCTTCCTCCTGCTCATACTGATCATATGATGTATGCTCGCTATTAATCCCTTCATGAGAAAATTCTTGACCCATAACTTCCTAAGCACCAATACACAATTCACAATCTTTTAAAATTGAAATCAATCCAATAGTATCAATCTTAGGAATCATGGAAGTGGACACGAGTTTCATTTATTGTATTAGGGGGAAATGAAGGAGCGTGAATCCAAAATCTAATAGTGAAACTATAAGAGTAAAAACAGAAAGACAAGAACAGTTGGCAATGCCAGCTATGCATGCGATGGGTGCAAGGGACAAAAAATATTAAAGAATATATATCCTATCTATCAATCTATCCTCCAGTTTGCCACAGTGACGAAGAAATTCAACCATGCATGTGTAGTGTTGAACAGTTGGATTGATACCATAATCCCTCATCATCATATCATAAAATGCTTGCCCTTCATTGAGCAGAAGCCCACGGCTGCAAGCTGCTAGAACACCAACAAAGGTTATAAGATCCGGCCGAGCCTCTTTCCTCATAACCTTCTCATTGGATTGAAATCCATGTCTCCAAGCAAGACCGTGGATCTCCTTCCCGTGAGGAAGACAGGCAATGTCAGCCGAGGACGAAATCACAGTTACAAGAGAAACAAGTTCAGAGGAAGACAGGCAATGGCATCCTGGTGGGGCCCATTCCAGGTGTAACCACGAATCAGGACGTTCCAGAGAAACAAGTTCAGAGGACCATTTTAAGTTTTCAAACTTGTATCATGTCATTAAGATACAAGGTCAGAGGATCATTTTGTGACACTTGATTTTCCGTATAAAAAAAATTAACATGATTTAACAAAAAATATATATATGCTTACAAGTTACAAGAGCATAAGAAAAACACCTACTTGTAACATAGGATGGTGGTGAAGTCACAAGATATGGAAGCTGTGATATGTTTAAGAACTAATAACCAGAGCACAGATGAACTAGATATGTCACATATATGGTATACAATAAATCAAGTGCTACTTCATCCTAACCTTTTGATGTTATCAAATAGTGATCCGCTAGAGTGAAGACTCAAAGAATCCAGATGAAGTATGATTGGCCCTGATTCATCATCACTTTTATCCCGGATACAAATAATGATCAAGCTCCAATGAAGACTGAATACATGAAACATTAGAAGAAAAAGAATCCAGAAATGAGAGAATGGACAACTGTGAATTGAAAACATACGAAATGATGAATTGAAAACAAATTCACCTATATTTATACTGTATTTCCAACTAAACAAAAACAATAAGCAATTGCCATATTTATGTCAACCATAGGATCTGATTAGCTGGACTAAGGCTTGGTGGCAGGTAATATAACTATACATATATGTCATATACTCATGTGTCTTTGGCAAAAAGTTCTGGTCCATACATAAAAACTATAGATACCGTTGTGGAAGCAGTAGTTAGCTGAATTAGCCAATATACCAACTTAAGAAAATAGCTACCTAACCAAAGAATGCTCATCAAGATTATTCTTCACTAAGTCTTCAGTTTAATAAATAAAACAAAATGGTAATAAAGTCTAGGCAAAGATTTAACATTGTTTATATCTTCAATTGCAATGTATAAAACCCTTTTAAACTCAATACTAGAATTTTGATGGTGCTGTTTTTGAGTAAAGTTGGCAGAGAAATTTAAATTTAGTGTTAATTATGTATTCATAACATATAGTTTTGTCACTAGGCACTTTCCATTTGTTTGGGCTTATTCTATGGTTCTGTTAGTAAAATAAGCATAGCCTTAAAAGCAAGTGTTGCTTATAAGCACACATAAGGCAAAGAGAAAGAGAGTTATTATTCCAAAGAAAAGAGAAAGAAGAAAGAAGAGGGAAAGGAGTGAGTGCTCTGGCTTTGTGGTGCAGCAATAGCATCAACACCAAAACAGTCTTACGAACAGCAGCCACTGAATGCGTAGCAGCGAGCTAGGAACTCGGGGATGATCAACTCTAGCCAGAGTCCAACAGGGGATGACAGGGAAGAGGAGATGTCGAGATCAGCCTTGGCGATGTTTCGAGCCAAGGAAGAAGAGATTGAAAGGAAGAAAATGGAGGTGAGGGATAAGGTTCATACTTATCTGGGAAATGATAAGGTTCATACAAAGAATTAAAGCCACTGGGTCAGACCTGCTAAAAAAAGGTAACATAGCTTCATGTTGTTCTACTACATTTTCAAACAAATTACAAAAAGACATAATTTCTAAATATGTTATATTTTATGAAAGTTATCGAACAAGTTCTTAATGTTTGCTACTTTTTTTCTAAAAATCTTTACTTACGCCATAGGATTTGGTTCAAGGAGGCAAAGTGATCCACGTAACAATAGTTACACAGCTTTTAATACAAAACCATTTAAGCATTGGGTATAGAGTTTAATCAAATTGACCATATTTTGCTACTTTATTCAAGTGGCCTCATGTTGCTTTCTTGGCCCCATCTTGTCTTATCAATTGGGAGGTAAATGAACATGATTATTTTAGTGGTTATGGTGATAATTCATAATAATTGTGTTTAAATATCCACGTAGAAAATGATAAAATTGGTTCAGTGGAAGATTCCAAAATCTCCATGCAAGCAAGCTTCTTTACCATCATTATTCATTATGACTATACAATTATGTATATTATTCTACTAGTAAAATTTTTTAATTTAATTGAATAATAATAATAATGTAAAACCTTGTTACACTTTAATATAACAATGAAACTCTTAATTTATTTGTTTACTCTTTTCCTCTCCAATATTTTTTGGGGTCACAGGAGAGAGAATACAAGGATGTCCTTGAAGCTTTCAATGAGAAAAACGGGGAAAAGACTCAACTAGTTACAAAATTGATGGAGGTTAGAACTTCTATTTATATTTTCTACTGTTGTAAAAAGGAATGAATATTTGTCACTAAGTAAAAGAAAACAGGATAATTTTCTACATATAATTTGATCTAACTAAGTAACTTGCATTCTCTTTTTTTTTTCTTTTTTTTTTTGGCCATACCAAATATAAGCATGCAAAGGGAGAAACAGATTATAGCCAAAGAACGAGCAAACAAAAAAGTAATAGAAATATGTTCACCTCAGCGGTGAAAATTAGCATTCATGTCCTCTCAGGGGATTCATTGCCACCCAGGGTTTCAAGAAAGCCAGAAGGATCAATTTTCGCTTTCTCAATGACAGAAAGTGCAAACAGAACCTTCTCTGCTGCTACCTTTCTCGTCTTAGCTGCATCTTTTAGCATTTTTACAATTTCCTCTACTTCCTACGCAGACATGAAAAGAAATAAATAAAGCATATGAAACTCATCATGGCCATTAAAATAGAAAATAAAAATACTTTGATATTGCTTTCCGGCTCAAGCAGATGCATTATTCCATTTCTCTTCTTATGTGATCCTCAAATATTTATTATCATTATTAGTTAATAATTATCATTGTTAGCCGCTGAAATTCGTGACACAAAAAAGAAAAAAACAACAGCCTCTAATAGCAATACCATAGAGTAACCCACTTGAAACATAAGACAGTGGTAACCCACTTGAAACATAAGACAGTGGTAACCCACTTGAAAATTCATCAAAAAATTTCACAGGAATACCATAGAGTAAAATCACATATCAACATAAAAGTAAATATACTCGTCAACTGTGAATTGAAAAGGCATAATGATTAACTAACCTCCAAGCGTTTAGGCAGAGTCCTGCGCGGCGGCGGCAGAAGCAGGGAGCGGCGGTGGACGCAGGGAGCGGCGGCGGACGCAGGGATAAAACCTAAATGAACAGGAAGCAACATCAAACACGCGAAAACAAAAAGGATATAGTGAAATTGAGAATAGCACGGTGAATGTGAGAGCTCACTGAGTGATGCGGCAAGAGAATTTTGCATCCGGGCTATTGCAGCGAACTGAGATTGGAGGGCATAGTGATAGGGTTTGGTGAGAAAGAGGAGGGCAGAGTTAGGTTTTCATTCTATAAATCCTAGCAGACCTCTTTTCTCTTTTGAATCTGAAACTAAAAGAAAAAGGGAAAAAGTGTAAATAACAAAAGTTAAAGGGGTCAAAATCTAATTAGTTAATTTTTTAAAAAAAAAAACGGGGTATATTTTGTAATTATTTTTATGATGGTTAATGATAAACCTACAAAAATGTAGGAGCATGAAATCCATGGCCCAGAAAAAGAGTGTATCGTAGAAATGAAAAGTCGGAGTAAAAAGACGCAAAAGAAGAGCACGTTGGTAAAGCTTTTCCCGCGCTGATAGAAGATAGGAAGACTCGAACCCACGACCTCTTAGGTGAGTATGGAAAGACTATGTCATTTGAACTATAACTCATTGCCAACCTCTTAATCTACAGTCAAATGCTCTACCACTGAGCTATGAACCGTTGGATTAAAAATAGGGAGATTCAAACTCGCAATCTCTTAAATGAATATAAAGAGAGTATGCCATTTGAGTTATAATTCATTAGTTTTAATTTTACTTAAATTATTTTTTAAATTTGTATTGAATTAAAAAAATATTAAATCTATTTGAATGTATTTATTTTAATTTTTTAAAGTAATATAATATATTTATTGAAAAAATAATTTAAAAAATATCTTATTGAATCGTTAGAAATAATAGTATATTAGAAAAACAAAACTACCTATTCTTGTATTTATATACTCATATGAACGTTGGAACACCCAAAAAATACTCATTTGAACCTAATGATAAAAATAGGGAATGATATCTACTAAGAATTCATAATCTCATTGACATTAGGGAATTATGTACTAAAAAAAAGTAAATCATTTTAAAAGTCAAACATTAATTAATAAAATAATTCATACTAAGTCTTTATAAATTTCTATATTTATGACTTGCTATAAAAGTTAAAAAATATATAAATATTGAGATATTTACGGTAATTAATCTATATAAAAATGTCTTGCCAAACTTAATTAATGGGTGAATCAATGTTTTAAATACGTAGTAGTCTTTAAAAAATTTCTATAATGCACATTAAAATTTTTATTTTATGTACCAAAATTTTTGTGATATACATCAAAATTTATGTATTATATATATTTCATTAGTACAATATATATATATATATATATATATATATATATATATATAACATACAAATTTTTGTACATAGTACATAAATTTTTGCTGCGAATATATTTTTTTAGTTGGGTAAAACAATATTTTAGATGTAATGCTCCAAAAATTTATGAACTACATCAAAATTTATGTGTTATGCACCAAAATTTTTGTTGTAAATATATTTTTATTAGTTGAATATTAATGTTGGACATATAATTTTTTAAAAAATTTTGTATTGTATATTAAAATTTATGTGTTGTGTATCAAAATTTTTATACTATAGTTTTCTAAAAATTTATAAGAAAAGAAGAAGATGAAGACAACGACGACAATAAAAAAAATGTCATCAATTATGTGTTATTATGAAAAAAAGGGCAAGTTACTTAAATAAATAGAATAGAGAAAACGTTTACCCAAATGTGCAAAACTGATTCTTGTTACCTACATGTGCAAAAAGTCATTTCTATGTAATCCGTGGCAACCCACCACGGTTTCAAAACGTGCATAAACCGTGGCAGGTCTTAGCGGATTATGGCCAAAAGATATAGAGTATAAACCGTGGTAGGTCACCACGGTTTACTAAGGAGAAATGGCGTGCATAAACCGTGGAGAGTCACCACGGTTTATGAAGAAACTTGTTTGCACATAAAACCTTGTGGGTCACCACGGTTTACACTCTATATCTTTTGGCCATAATCCGCTAGGACCTGCCACGATTTATGCACGTTTTGAAACCGTGGTAGGTTGCCACGGATTACATAAAAATGGCTTTTTGCACATGCAAGTAACAAGAATCAGTTTTGCACATTTGGGTAAACGTTTTCTCTATTCTATTTATTTAAGTAAATTGCCCTGAAAAAAATGTCATTTTAGTATGTCTATATTAAAATGGTTATACTAATTATGATGTTTAAAAAATGTTATTTTTAAAATGAAGTAATATTTTTTAATTATTTAGTAATGTTCTTTTTGAAAGTATTATTAAAAAAAATATTACCAAAATATAAAATAAAAAATAACTTTAATTTTAATAATATTTACATAATTATTATAATTACTATAAATCATAAATATACTAGAATCTATTCTAAAATAATTGATATATATAAATAATGAATAAATTTTTTATCTTTTAAAATAAAAAAATAATTAATTACTTCGATACTTCGTTTCAATTATATTTACAAATATAGTTTTTAATGTTCGTAAATTGCAGTTAAATTATAAAATTTATTGTAAAACACGTAAATTACACCAAAATTCAGAGATTTACTCATTTTTCTTAAGTTAATATAAATTGGATCAAGTTGTTGCCATTTAAAAAAAAAAAAAATACACGAAGTTCTTTATCATGCAAGTTAAGTACCTTATAATAAAAAGAACCGAGATTAAGAATTCGTTTTAGGGATGACAAATTGACAATAAGTATCTATAGATGCGGAGACTTTTTTTCTCATTTTTGATTCTATTTAGTAAATTGTTTTTTGCTTTTGTCATATTTTTGTCATGAATTCTCATTTATTTTTTTTATGTGGACGAGACAGATATTTACGGATATTTGTAAATATCCGTGTATATTAAATTTTAAAAAATAAAAAAAATAGTTATAATAAAATTTTATACAATTTAACTATAATGTATTAAATTAAATTTAATTCAAACACATTTAATAAAATAATATAAATATTAAATCAATAACATATAAATTAAAACAAAACAAAATTAAAAAGTTTTTAACATAATAAATGTGAATAACATTATTTTTTTTATTCTTAAATTATTTTCTTTGAATATTTAGTATACTAAAAATATAAAATAAAAAAATTTTACAGGAGATATAATAATAAATATCTTTATTCAAATATATTAAATATATATTAAAAATTAATGACCGAATACATGTTAATGTATAAAATATATATTTATACATAAATATGATAAATTTTTTTATATATCATTTTCATTTATTTGCATGATGATTAAGGAATAGCCACATGCGTGTGATTAACAAAGAGAGGGGGGACCCCATTCTGCACAACAAAGTTGACGTTAAGGCAAAGGCAAAGAGAGGAGAGAGCAAAAGAACAAATTTGCAAACAAGGTAGGACCCACCTTTTCTTTCTCTTACTGTTACTAATAAGAAGATCTTATCAATTCCCACACCCACCCATTTTGACTTTGGCATTGGTTTTCCCACAAGAGCCAGTCTACAACATCCAAACCCTCTCTTCAATGCACTCCCTTCCCCACCAAACCTTTATCCTACAATTCCAAAACGAGTCCAACCAAAATTTTCATATCAAACCTTATCTCTCTCTCTCTCTCACATTATGATCATTATTTAATTTTAATATTTTTATCTAATTTTGAAATACATTCAATATGTAACTATATTCCTTTGGTTTTGAATTTAAAATTCAAATCCTATTTTCAGAACTCAATTATTCCAACCAACCAACTTGAAAATTTAAAATCACATGAAGGAATAAAATTTTAAAAAATATTACGTATATATTAAAATTAATTACTAAAATTAAATATATATACAAATATATATTATTTAAGTCATATTTAATGTATTTTATATTCTAATATATACATTTAATATTATCCTAAAATTTGTTCAGCAAATTTTTTTTTTTAGAATTTCTAGCATTTTTCCTACAATAATCTAAAAGGAGTGCAACCAAAGTTTAGCATTAAAAAACATCTCTCTCGTTTAGCCGTCCCAACTAGTAACTGCCAACTATTTCTCTCTCTTATTTAGTCAACCGTCCTATACACGACGTGTCCTTCCCATTCTCCTCCAATTCTTTGACTAGGTCCCTTTCGTTGCTTTTTCTACACTTTACTCAATTTCAAAGAAAAACCCGTTGAGGCATTGAAAGTTTGAAGCACACATCCCACAAATAGTTGAGAGATGATGAGAATCCAAGATAAGCACCAAAGATAAAGCAACCAAATATTGGGCGGGGCAAAGATTAAAAAAGTTATAAATAAGATTAGCGGGGCAAAGATTAAAAAAGTTATAAATAAGATTAGTAGTATATATTAGTAAAACAACCCCACTTGCTTTTTTTTTATACTTTTGAGATTGAAATCCGTTACCAAACCCACCATCTTGACCTTTTCATTTTAAAATTATGATAATAACAATAAATAATGGTGATGGATGGATTCATTCATTCATTCAGTGTCTCAGCCTTGAGGAGAACGAAAAAAGAAAAAAAAAAGGAATCCAATATTGTACAGAGAAATGGAACACCCACTAATTTTTTTTTCTTTTTCAAAGACTAAAAGAAGCCACAGCTCTGGACTTTGTCACTTGAGCAAAGCTGCAATTTCCACAGGCCATCATCAACCATTCTCCCCACCGTTGGAAAGTATTTAAATAAATAAAACATTGATCTAAATATCTGAATGACTTGTGTGTACTAATATAATAAATAAACCATGTGACAAGAAGAAAATGATTTGATCGGAGGTTGTTGTTTTTTTTCTCTTTTAATTGAAGACTTTTCAAGAGGATTCTAGGATGAGATTAGTAGCATCAGCTGCAGTGAGAGAGTGATTATGTTCTCCTTCATATGTGACTACCAGCATAGATGGATCATCCAAAGCCCTCTCTACATGCTTCCTTGCTGGACACCCTCTTACACTGCTGCACTTGTAGTACCCCCTATAATAATCATTGTTCCAAATCGGTAATTAACACTCACTAGTCACTCAGACTCACAGACTAGAAACAAAATACATAAGGAAAATTTTGAAATGATTTATAAACAAAAGCTTCACATTAGAGATATAATTAAATCAAATTTATATTAGATTATTTACCTTGGATGAGGGGATCCTTTAATAGGTTTCTGACCATATTTTCTCCAAGAGTAATCATCCGGCGGAATATCAGCCATCTTCAAGCTTATCGCCGGCACCCTCACCACCCTCTTCAACCTCATTTTCCGGCTGCCCATAATCCAAAAACATTAACAAAAAAAATCATATAAAATTCATGTTAAAATTCAAAATACATATTTATATTCGAATACATTATTGGCTGATTTTTCATAAACACGAAATATTTATATATATATATAATTAAAAATTGAAACAAGATTTACACCATTTAATCAAGTACCTCTTTTTGGAGCAATGGCAGCGGCTAGAGGAGCTTCCACACTTCCCCGAACCCAAATTCTCCGAGCTGCACTTCCTCTTCAGCGAAGACGAAGACAGAGGTGGCTTCCCCGCAGACGAAACCTGCGACAGGTTCGTGATCTGAAACGCCGGTGCCGGCGACGACGACGAGGGCTGTTGCTGGTGGTGCTGCTGCTTGGATTCACCGGCAGCGGCGTCGCCGGTGAGAGACGATAAGAACGAATTAGCAGCAGAGGAGTACGAAAAGTTGATAGTCTTAGACGAAGACGACCTTTCAAGGACGCCGTTTTTGGGAATCAGGTGGTGGTTAACGAGGCTCTGTAGTTGTGGTGGCGGTGGTGGTGGCGGTGGCGGTAGAGGGGGTGGGATCTGCTGCAGAGGCGTCGCATGGAAGACCCTGTGTTCTTGAGAAAACGGTTCAGTCTGCGATTGGGAAGGCGCGTGAAGAGGTCCTCTTCTGAAACGCGCGTGGCCGGTTCTGGTTCGGCCAAGGAGAGAGATAACTCTCTTGAACTTCGAAACGGCGACGTCAGCAACGGCCTTGCAATCTCTCTCGATTGATAAAGTAGCGTCAGAGTTAACGGCAGAAGAAGAAGAACCGTTAAAGTGTTGGTGCTGAGTCTGGGAGAGAAGCCTTATGAGCTTCTCAACGCTCTCTAACCCAGACGCCGCTTCTTGGACGGCGTTCTCTTCAGCCTTGGAAGTGGCGAAGCCGCCGCTGCTGCTGTTGTCGTTCCTGTAACCACCCATCATGAGCTCAACGGCCATAGTGGCATCACAACCACCGGGTCAAGGAAAAAAATGAGAAAGGAAAAAAAAGGGTTGAGTGTTGAGAAGAAGAGGTAAAATAATTAGGAGAAGAGGAAAAGAAAGAAAAAATAAAAGAGAAAAAAAGGGGGGTAGTGTTTGACAAAAGAGGGTGGTCTAAGAAGTAAAGGGTACCCTATAGGGTCCCCTGGTCAAATGTAGCCATAGGATACGGCTTGTTTGGTCCACTAGGGTGACTGGACTGTCTCGCTATCTTGTTACCGTCAGATCAATGTAGATCCGGTTCCAATATATAAGATCTCTCAGGGTATTTTGGTCACACTGTGAACGGAGAAACACAGGAGCCTTTTTTTTCAATAAAATATTTTTAAGAATTAAATTTGGTTAGTATAATTGTTGGAGTCAAATATTGCATTTATTCTAGTTATTATGATGGTTTTGACTTACTTAATATGACTTTATTAGTTATTACTTCTTCCTTTTTTAAAATTGGTTACTTTACATTTTTTAAATTTTATCTTTAATAAATATACTATAAAAATAGAAAAAAGTCAAAACTTTAATTTTATCCAAATATATAATTTTTTTAATAACTTTAAAATAAAATGATAGTTATTTTAGAAAGAAAAAAAATGTAAATTTGTAACTTATAGTAATAGTACAACCTATAATTTGTGTAATAAATGAGTTATTAAACAAGTCGTGTATATAAAATATATATTAAAAATAAACTGAATTATATAATTTATACATAAATATATAGTAATTAATTTAGTATTAGTATTGATTTTAATAAATTTTAATTAGTATAGAATCAACAATCTCATTTTCACTTATTTAATTCTTAAAAAAAAAGTCATAGAGCATAATGGGTTAGTAATTTATGTTATATTAATTATATGTTGACTACAAAATCATTATGTTAATTAACCAATTTTTTTATTTTATCTTATATTTAAATTAATATTAGAAAAAAATTATTTTTTATACTAAAAGCTATAAAATAAAGACATTTTATCAAATTATTGTATATGCGATCGAACATATTTTAAATTCGACACTTATTAAATACGTATTTTTTTGTCTAACTATATGTTAATAAAAAAATATTTCTCTAAATTGTTTTGAGATACAAAAATACTATTATGTGTCATAGTAATTAATATTATTTTTAGTCTATATTATTAAACTGAGTTTAGAAATAATTATATAATTAAAAAATATTAAAACATTTTAAAAAAATTAGTTTATATTTTAATCTTAATAAAATACCAAGATATTGTAAATATCTAAAAAAATATTTTATATTTTATATACATTATGTTCCTAAATCTCATAATAAAATAAAATAAAATTAATATATCTATATATTTCATATTATGTCATATTTTGTGTCATTGTCCGTATTTTATAAACTACAAGTATTGACTACTATAATAATATACTAAATTTATTAAATAAATCTAAATTAAAGATGAAATTAGTCCGATATCTTTAATAAATCTATGTAAACATATTTTTTATTAATTGTAACTTAGAAACAATACATAATGTGAATTAAAAAAAGGTAAGTTCTTAAATATGATTTATAAAAAATTTTGAATTTTAGCTTTTCATAAATATTTGTCCTCTCTGTTATTTTTAATTTTGAAACATAATTGAATTAATAATATATTCAAAAGTTATTAATATCCTTATTTTTAGTTTTCCGTATGCTGTCAGTAATAAAATATAGACATTTAAGAATCAATGCATACTATTCAATTTGTTATTAGTAATAGACCATTTTGAATGGATTAAATATTTCTTATATCTAAATATTAAATATAGTTATTATTATTAAGAAAACCAATAATAAAGTAACAAAGAAAGATGTAATTTGAAAAAAGAGTTTTAATGAGCAACTTTTTGTTGTTTGTTGATATGTTATTTGGATTGAAGAAGTGAGTGGAGGACGTTGACCTTTTCTTATGGGAGGGGGGCCCATGGGGCTATTATTGATTTCTGAGGTTGGGGGCATTTGTTTTGTTGTAGTTGTAGTAGGCGTGTGATGAATGCCAATGTCTGAAAAAGCAGAAGGGATGGGTTGGTTTTGACAGCGTATGCCTCAAAGTTGACTTGGATTGACATCACACGCACACCGAGGATTCTCATTGCTTCCTTTTTCCGTGTTTTTCCCGTGTTTTCTTACCATCTCTATTTCCCTCTCTTACGTCCCCTTTTCTCCATTTTAGAACATAAAACCGCTACTATTGTTACATCATCTTTCTTATTTTTTTAAAAAAAATATCTTTAGTCATTTGTCACTTTTATATTTTGAGTCAATATTAATTGAAAGAAAATGTTGGTAAATATTTTCTATATTTGTCTTTTCTACGTATATATATATATAATTTTAAACTTTATTATTATCGAAGTAAAATAAAATTAACTTTTATTTATTGAATTATCTTTTCAGACTATCTTTATTATTATTACTTTATATTAAATTTGTACTAAAAAAATTATTTTCCACTAATATTAGTTAATTTTTTACATTATGTTTTTATTTTAAATTTAAATTTTTGTTTATTAAAAAAATAAGATTAAAAATAATTTTAAAATAAAAAATTTTGTTAATATTAACAATTATAAATTAATTTTTATACTTATTTTTGTATGTATATTTTTTCATTAACTATTCTTATATTTATATACGCATTTGAACGTAATGATAAAGATAAGGAATGATATCTACTAAGAATTTATAATCTCATTTGACATTAGGGTTTTGTACTAAAAAAGGAAAACTATCCAATTTAAAAGTCAAACTTTAACTAATAAATAAATCGTACTATTAGTCTTTATAAATTTCCATAATTATGATTTGCTATAAAAGTTAAAAAATATATACCTAGATACGGTAATTAATCTATTTAAAAGAGTCTTGACCATCTTAATTAATGGCATTTTGTTGACTTGTGGAAAACATTTATTACATGACAATATTTCATGCGGATTCAGCGATTCTTTTCAAAAAATTTTTTTTATCTATTTTGTGTCTTAAAAATAATTGTTAAGATTATGAATTAAATTTTTTTATTAAAAGTACAAAAAATTAATTATTTATTAAATAAAAAATTTAAATTTTTATTAATGATAATTTTATTATGTATCAACACATATTAATTAAATTTTTTTAAAAATATTTTTATATGTCTATATCTGATCTTTTATAATAAATATTATTTTAATATCAATATTTTTTAATAATTAAACATGCATTTTTTATTTTCTTAATTTAAAATTATTTAAATACATAATTAATTATTAGTAACTAAATTTTTATACAAATATAAAAAATATTTAGTGTTTAAATAAATTATTTCTCTTAAAAAGGTCGATCAAAATTTGAAAACAGAAGATATATGGTACTTATAAAAAGAACATAAAATATTCACCTTGAAAAACCAAGAGTAGTGCGGAACTTTGAATAATAATACTAAGGTTTTAAATTCAAAACCCATCGCAATTTGTAAGCTATATCGGATTGAATTTCGATAAGTAATATTTGGTAAATATAATATAAATGTTTTAACAATTTTTTATTTAATATTTTTTAAAGTGCTTTTAAATTATTTTAAAAAATTTATAAATAAATTATAAAAGTAAATTAGATAAAACTGAGAACAGAAAATGAATCATGATATCAAAATTAGCGATTAAGTACCAGTCTATCTTAAAAATGAGAAGAATTACTTCCCAATACCTCAGAGATACAAGATGCGTGAAAATGGACATAAAAAATGGTACTACATATGCTTAATTGCTTACACTTTTTTTTTTTAATTTGGATACACCACATTAAGATATATTATAAATTAAATTTTAAATAATATATTAAAATAATAAAATATTATATTATAAATACTAAATATAAGAGTAAATATAATTACATAAAAAATTTTAAAATTTTACAATTATTTTTAATTTATTTTTATAATTTCACTAATGAAAAAGGTATCAATTTTTTCTTTATAAGTTCATAAAATATCATATACTGACATATATTGTTTTAGGATAATTTACTGAAATAAATAAATTAGCCTCTAAATTTATCAGAATACACATTTTATAAAATAGATACCAAAATGTATTATTTTCATAAATTATGTAAATCGCGATAGGGGTTTCGTGGTTTACGAATGCACGTAATCCGCTACAAGGGTGTCGCGGATTAGTTCAAATAAAATCATCACATAATCCGCGATAGGGGTGTCGCAGTTTATGTGTGATGATGCAAACGTGCAATAACCGCTACAGGGGTCTAGCGATTTATGCTTTAGTGTGGATTTAGTTCATTTTTCATGGAGGATGAGTTTTTGGATAAAAGTTTGGTTTGCATTTTTTATGTATGGTGCAACATAGGTTGGTGCTTTGATTTAACTGAAATTAGTCTCTTGAACTCATAGAATTACCAACAAAATTAGAATACCTTTACTCAAGAGAATCCCAACTACATAGAGAATTGCTAACAATAACCACGTTAGCGTAAAACGAACAGTAAGTACAACTTTATTTAACAATAAGTACAACTAAAATAGGACAAGAACACAAATAAGAAAAGAAAAATGAAAGTTAATCATGACGACTTAATGACACCTATGCCTCGGCACTGGGGGTGGATCCTCGATAAGGGCAAGTCCTGCGAGTGTGTCCTGTCTGTCTGCATAGCCCACATTGCTTCGACCGACTAGTATTGGCCTCATCTATGGTGTTACGGATTCTTGTTGATCTTGGTCGCCTTTCTCTGGCACGTCTCATGTTAGGATCAGGAACGATAGTAGGACTGGCGTATGGTGGCCACAAACCCTCTGGAATAAGGGGCGAAACCCCATCCAGTATACACTGAACATCTTACTCATGGTAGAAACCTCATGGACGTACGTAGCCCAGTCTAACCGCGACTAAGCACAGCATGCAATCGCATGGCAGCACGGGTAATGGAGGGCTTGAAAGTACCCGCAGTCACAAGTGCGATCTTTGAGAAAAACCTGATACGTTCCAAGCGAAAAGTTACCGGTAGGAGTTGTCTCAGCCACAGTATACTCAGACTGATGTCTGTCAAACAAAGTAACCGTGAAGCACCTCGAATCTTTCAAGTTGTGCTTTATCGCCTTGACCAGCGCCTAGCAAAACCGTTGGCCTGATCCCAACTGCGCCTCTGCTGTTTGCCTCGGACGACAAAAAATTCTGCTAACCTTCCGTATGTGGATTTCACAAGTGCAGTAACCGGTAGATTCCGTGTTCCCTTCAATATAGAGTTAACACACCCGGATATGTTCGTCGTCATGTGGCCGAACCGTCTGCCTCTATCCTAGTGTTGGGTCCACTTATCGTACTCTAGTCGGTTGACCTAATCACACATGGCCGGATTCTCAGTCCCCATAATATCAAACCAGTAGTCAAACTCGGCCTCAGTCTTGGCATACGCCGCATTCACAAGCATCTGCCTTGCATCCTGACCCTTGAAACTGAGAGCAAAATTAGCTGCAACGAATGCAATACGCTCGATATGCATGAGGCGGTTTCCAACCACTGTCTGGTGCCTCCAATACAGCCTTAATGCCACTGTGTCTGTCAGAGATCACCAAAATCCCTTCTTGTGGGGTCACATGTTGACGCAAGTGGGATAAGAAAAAAGCCCACGACTCAGCATTCTCCCCTTCAACAAGTGCAAAAGCAACTGACAATATATTCGAGTTTCCATCTTGCGCAATAGCCAGAAGCAAAGTCCCACCATACTTCCCATATAGATGCGTACCGTAAGTGCTGATTAGTGGCTTGCAATGTTTAAATGCCTCAACGCATGGAGGAAATGTCTAGAAAAGTCGATAAAAGTACTCTGTAGACTCATCAACCTCATCACCTACATGAACTGGAGAAGTCTTCAACAAAGCTATGGTTCCGTCCATCGTTTCTTGCATATCAAGGATCCACCGGGATAACTCGGCATACGACTCTTCCCAATCACCGTAAATCTGTACGACTACCTTCTGGTTTTCCCCCCACACCTTCCTATAACTAGGCCTGAATCCGTAGGTTGACTCAGTAGTTTCTTGCAACACCTTTATCGTAACCGATGCATCCGCCCTGACCAACGGATAGATCCTCGCACAAATTACGTGGTAATTGAGCTGTCGGCGGTCGCTCGAAATCGAAGTGGCTAGGCAAGTGTGGGCTCCGTTGTACCTTTTAACCTCCCAGTAACCCTTGCGCTGCCGAAGTGCCACGCGGATCATCCACGTGCAGCCGTTTCCAAACTCCTTGCATCTCCCAACATACTTCAGATGATTTGATTCCATAACCTGATACTGAACTCCACAACAAATGCTATAATCCTTAATACTCATCACAGCTTCTTCCTTAGTTTGGAAAGATTGGTCAATCTGAAATTTCCCAGAAGTATTGCCCTCGAAGGTGTATGCCGCATCTAGTTGTTGACTCACTGCTTCCAGGTTCAACGTCAAGAAATGCGGCTGTTATTGGTGGAACCCAGAACTGGATGGCCCTTGAGGTGCAGGTGGGGCCACTGGAGTCTCCTCCTCACTATCCCCTGATATGTGATCGGGCTCATTGTCCGAATCATCTTTCCACATCGCGTCATTAACGTGATCCGACTCACCACCACCAACAAGACCATTAATAAAACCAGGTGACCTAGCTGCCGGTGCTAGAACAAGTGAAGGTGCAGCTAAGAGACAACCAGGTGCAATGACAGGCATCGAAGTAGAAGCACTCCCACCGTCGTCGACTGAGGATTTGGCGCTGAAGTCTGAGAACTGTCGACACGGTCTTCCAACATGGCAAACGACTCGTGTATTCTCACCTCCAAAAAACTCGGCCGACGATGAAACGAGACCTCCATGTCTTCATCCGACCCTATCACAAATGTTTCATACTGCACACCACTTGGCCCCACACAATCTTGCCTTCTGCAATATGTTCCTCTTCAGATCCGACAAAGTATTAGTTGAACGGATAAAAATGCTCAGCGGTTCTTTATCAGTGAACTTAACACCATGCCTATTACTTTTTTTATTTTACGAGAGCAGTGGACTAGAACCAACAAGCTCTCCTCACTATCCATTTGTGAAAGTGTGACAATGACTCTCCTCAAATTCTCCACTCCATATCTTGAGTGGTATATATAGGCAAATTTGACAAAGCATAAACCGCTAGACCCCAGTAGCGGTTTATGCACGTTGCATCGTCACACATAAACCGCGACACCCCTACCATGGATTATGTGATGATTTTATTTGAACGTAATCTGTGACACCCCTGTAGCAGATTACGTGCATTCGTAAACTGTAGGACCCCTGTCACGGTTTACATAGTTTATAAAAAAATGCATTTCGGTATCCATTTTGCAAAATGTGTATTCTGGTAAATTTGGAGGCCAGTTTTTTTATTTCAGTAAATTGCACATTGTCTTATTCGTAAAAATGTAAAAAACATAACGAAAGAGTATATAAAAGAAGGGCAATTTACCATAATAAATAAACTGCCTTCCAATATTACCAGATTACACAATATGCAAAACGGATACCGAAATGCATTTTTTCCATAAACTATGTAAACCGCGATAGGGGACCCACGATTTACAAATACACGTAAACCGCTATAGGGGTATTGCGGTTTATGTTCTAGGAAAAATAAGCATAATCCGCGATAAGGATGTCACGGTTTATGTGTGAATGACGAGTGTGCGTAAACCGCGACAGGGGTCCAGCGGTTTATGCGTTAATGAGCAGTTTGCAGAAACATAAAATAAAGTAAGTCCATGGTAAACAAAAACATACGTAACACACACATAAGTCCATGAAAATACACTAAGTACCATCATATAATACAAAAGTACACGACAAATCTGACATACATAGGTATCATCACACCACCAGCCTCTTGCTTGCCGTAGTGAAGATGTAATACCCAACGTTCGACACGTCATGACCAATGCCAAATATTTAGGTGTTATTCATCGTAAGGACCTACTTAGCTCTAGACTCAGATTTTGTAAACAAATATTAACAAAAGCCTTTATCGGTTTACTGTGAATAAACTATTAATCGTGAAATATCATTTAGTTGCCCGCAAGGTTACTTAAAGCCATATCACAAATAAATACATGGTAACAACAAATATCATATATAAATATATACAAATATACACGAGTTAAGTTTGGAGATATATGTCATCCTTCATAAACCGAGAAATACACCAAGATATATATACATATATAAAAGAGGAAGTCAGTCACAACCCTCACACGGGTTTCCTAAACTAGAACCAAACTATTAAGAGGTCATACCCCTTTAAAAGTACTACAAAAACGAGGGGAAATTAATACTACTGATTATCAAAATGAGTAAAAAGTCAGCTAGGTCAATCTTCGGATTGGTCTTCAGCTAAAGTGAACACATACGGCATGCCAGAATCGAAACGTGGGCGATGTACCAAAACCTGAAACCCAATGGACTCCTCTGCCGATCCCATCTGGGGAGGGTTAAAAGAAAAAAAAGAAAGGTGAGAACCTAGAGTTCTTAGTAAGGTAACAGGGGAGCCTAGGGTCTTTGTTTCTAAGTTGTCGGGAAACAGTAAAAGACAAACACAGAACACAGGGCACAAATATACATACAACAAGTAAGTAACATAAACAATTAAGAAAAGCAATAAAAAATTCATAGGAATTCCATATGCGCAAATAAGATTATGCATGCCTATTCCTAGCGCAGACCATGAGCTCATGCGTCGGTTGTCTACCCGTAACCCAATGTTACTCGGGACGAACCCCAAATATGGTCTCTTTACCGTGTCAATTAGGCACAATTATCATCATGGGCAGACCCATGTCTATTAGGATATCTTGGCATCATAGTAAGAGGTAGGCTATCAATTTGGTGAATATTCTCACATTAGCAATCTCAGGCTATCAGTTAAGCGGGCACTTTCGCATTAGTAATTTGGCACAAGGCCCATTCAGTAAACATTTCTCAACTTTTGTTTCATTCATTGTTTCACATTTTCTATTCTTTTCTTTTCTTTATGCCTCCACATCACCACTTACTTATACGTACCTCCGCATCACCATTTAATTACACGACCCTCCGCATCACTGGTGCACGAAATTGCAACAACACTTTTGCAATCCCGCACAACTAACCAGCAAGTGCACTGGGTCGTCCAAGTAATACCTTGCGTGAGCAAGGGTCGATCCCACGGAGATTGTCGGCTTGAAGCAAGCTATGGTTATCTTGTAAATCTTAGTCAGGATATCAGAAATTATCAGGATTGATTGTAAAAAGCAAAAGAACATGAAAAAGGTACTTGTTTTGCAGTAATGGAGAATAGGCTGAGGCTTTGGAGATGCTCCATCTTCCGAATCTCTGCTTTCCTACTGTCTTCTTCATCAAACACGCAAGGCTCCTTCCATGGCAAGCTGTATGTAGGGTTTCACCATTGTCAGTGGCTACCTCCCATCCTCTCAGTGAAAATACGTCCCTGATGCTCTGTCACAGCATAGGCTAATCATCTGTCGGTTCTCAATCAGGCCGGAATAGAATCCAGTGATTCTTTTGCGTCTGTCACTAACGTCCCGCCTTCAGGAGTTTGAAGCACGTCACAGTCATCCAGTCATTGAATCCTACTCAGAATACCACAGACAAGGTTTAGACCTTCCGGATTCTCTTGAATGCCGCCATCAGTTCTAGCTTATACCACGAAGATTCCGATTAAAGAACCCAAGAGATATCTACTTAATCTAAGATAGAACGGAGGTGGTTGTCAGTCACACGTTCATAGTTGAGAATATGATGAGTGTCACGGATCATCACATTCATCCGGGTTAAGAGCAAGTGATATCTTAGAATGGAAGCAAGCATGATTGAATAAGAAACAGTAGTAATTGCATTAATCCATCAAGACACAGCAGAGCTCCTCACCCCCAACCATGGGGTTTAGAGGCTCATGCTGTGGAAGGTACACAATGAAACGTCTAAAATGTTATGAGGTCATAAGGTACAGATACAATGTCAAAAGGTCCTATTAATAGTAAACTAGTATCCTAAGGTTTACAGAAATGAGTAAATGACAGAAAAATCCACTTCCGGGCCCACTTGGTGTGTGCTTGGGCTGAGCAATGAAGCATTTTCGTGTAGAGACCTTTTCTGGAGTTAAACGCCAGCTTTCATGCCAGTTTGGGCGTTTAACTCCAAGTTTTATGCCAGTTCCGGCGTTTAACGCTGGAATTTCTGTAGGTGACTTTGAACGCCGGTTTGGGCCATCAAATCTTGGGCAAAATATAGACTATCATATATTGCTGGAAAGCCCAGGATGTCTACTTTCCAACGCCGTTGAGAGCGCGCCAATTGGGCTTCTGTAGCTCCAGAAAATCCACTTCGAGTGCAGGGAGGTCAGAATCCAACAGCATCTGCAGTCCTTTTCAGTCTCTGGATCAGATTTTTGCTCAGGACCCTCAATTTCAGCCAGAAAATACCTGAAATCACAGAAAAACACACAAACTCATAATAAAATCCAGAAAAGTGAATTTTAACTAAAAACTAATAAAAATATAATAAAAACTCAACTAAAACTACCAAAACATACTAAAACAATGCCAAAAGCGTACAAATTATCCGCTCATCACAACACCAAAAATTGTTGCTTGTCCCCAAGCAACTGAAAATCAAAATAGGATAAAAAGAAGAGAATATACTATAGACTCCAAAATATCAAAGAAACATAGCTCCAATTAGATGAGCGGGACTAGTAGCTTTTTGCCTCCGAACAGTTTTGGCATCTCACTCTATCCTTTGAAGTTCAGAATGATTGGCATCTATAAGAACTCAGAACTCAGATAGTGTTATTGATTCTCCTAGTGAAGTATGATGATTCTTGAACATAGCTAGTGTATGAGTCTTGGCTGTGGCCCAAAGCACTCTGTCTTCCAGTATTACCACCGGATACATACATGCCACAGACACATAATTGGGTGAACCTTTTTAGATTGTGACTCAGCTTTGCTAAAGTCCCCAATTAGAGGTGTCCAGGGTTCTTAAGCACACTCTTATTGCTTTGGATCACCACTTTATTTCTTTCTTTTTCTTTTCTTTCTTTTTTTTTCGAAATTTTTTTTTTGTGTTCACTGCTTTTTCTTGCTTCAAGAATCAATTTGATGATTTTTCAGATCCTCAATAACAGTTCTCCTTTTCCATCATTCTTTCAAGAGCCAACAATTTTAACATTCTTAAAACAACAAATTCAAGAGACATATGCACTGTTCAAGCATTCATTCAGAAAACAAAAAGTATTGTCACCACATCAAACTAATTCAACTAGTTTCAGAGATAAATTTCGAAATCCTGTACTTCTTGTTCTTTTGTGATTAAAGCATTTTTCTTTTAAGAGAGGTGATGGATTCATAGGACATTCATAGCTTTAAGGCATAAACTTAAATCTTATTAATTATGAATTAAGAACAAGACTCAGAAAATAAATATAAGATGAAACTAAAAATAGAAAAAAAACGAAATAATAAAAAAAACGAAAAAGAATAGGCTCCTAATGATAGAGGTTTTCACAGAGTTAGGACTCAACAACCTTGATTTTGAGAAGTGGATGCTCCCTCAGCTTGAGAGGAGAGCTTTTGGCGTTTCATCTCTTGAATTTCACGCCCCTGCTTCTCTTGTTCCTTCAGCAATTTGCAGAGCATGCAGTTTTGATTCTGCTGTTCTTCCTTCAGTTGCTCCATAGTCTCTTGCAACTTGTTAATAGATGCTTCTAGGTTGGCCCAGTAGCCAATTTCAGGGAATTCAGGGAGGAACTCATGCGCCCTCCTTTTGATAGAGTTGTCTTGCACTTGTCCTTCCATTGACTTCTTGGTGATTGGATGTTCAATGGGTATGAACTCATCTACTCCCATCTTCACCCCAGCCTCTTTACAGAGCAAGGAGATCAAGCTTGGGTAAGCCAATTTGGCTTCAGTGGAATTCTTATTTGCAATTGTGTAGATCTCACAAGCAATCACATGATGCACCTCCACTTCTCTTCCAAGCATAATACAATGAATCATCACTGCTCTCTTGATGGTGACTTCAGAACGGTTGCTAGTGGGCAATATGGAACGCCCAATAAAGTCTAGCCAACCTCTTGCAATTGGTTTGAGGTCTCCCCTCTTGAGTTGGTTTGGGACACTAGTGGGCAATATGGAACGCCCAATAAAGTCTAGCCAACCTCTTGCAATTGGTTTGAGGTCTCCCCTCTTGAGTTGGTTTGGGACAACCCTTTGAATTGGTTCCATTTAGTTCCAGGGAGGCATATGTCCTCTAGAACTTGATCTAACCCTTTATCTACTCTCACCATCCTCCTATTGAAGGAGTCAGGATCATCTTGCAGTTGAGGCAACTTGAAGATTTCTCTTATTTTGTCCAGATGGAAGTACATAACTTTCCCTCTGACCATGGTTCTGTAGGTATGGTAAGCGGTTCCAGTCATTCTCTGCTTATCTGTCAGCCACAGATTTGAGTAGAATTCCTGAACCATGTTCCTTCCAACCTTTGTCTCAGGATTGGCTAGAACTTCCCATCCTCTGTTTCGAATTTGCTCTTAGATCCCCGGATATTCATCTTCTTTCAGATCAAATTTCACTTCCGGGATCACTGACCTCAGACCCATTATTTTGTGATAATGGTCTTCATGTTCTTTGGTTAAGAACTTCTCTTGATTCCAAAGATTCTTTGGATTATCTCTTTCTTGCCTCTTAAATGGTTTGTTTTCCCTTGGGAGCCATGATATTGATGAATCTTGCTTAGTGATCACGGAAAAGCACACCAAACTTAGAGGTTTGCTTGTCCTCAAGCAAAAGAAAAGAAAGAGAGATAGAGAGAAAGAGGAAATTCGAATGGTGTGGGTAAAGGGGTTCCAAACGTGAATTTATAAGGGAGGGAGAAGAGATTTCGAAAAAATAAGAATTTAAAAGAAAATTTGAGAAGATATGGAGAGAAATTGAGAAAAGGGTGAGTTTTTGAAGAAGATTTGGGATTAATTTGAAATAGATTTGAAGAATGGTTTTGATTGTGAAGATTTGAAAGTGAATGATGAAAGGTTGAAGTGCATTTATGTAGAAGAGTATGGTTAAAAGAGGAAAGTTTGAAAAAATTTGAGTTGAAAACAAAAATGTGGTCCCCCCACCTTTCTGGCGTTAAACGCCCAGAATGGCACCCATTCTGGCGTTTAACGCCCATTTGCTACCCCACGCCCATTTGCTACCCCTTTTGGGCGTTTAACGCCCAGCCAGGTGCCCTGGCTGGCGTTAAACGCCAGAATCCTTTATCACTGGGCGTTTTTCCAAAACGCCCAGGATGCTGCACACCTGGCGTTAAACGCCCAGAATGGTGCCCATTCTGGCGTTTAACGCCCAAAATGGTACCATTACTGGCGTTAAACGCCCAGAATGATACCCATTCTGGCGTTTAACGCCCAAATGCTCCTTACTGGCATTTTTTTTCGCCAGTAAGCTCATTTCTCTGCTTTTTGAGTTGAATCCTTCTGTAACTCTGTGAATTCCTTCATTTTTTGATACTTGCCTCTGTAAGAACAATTCATACAACTTCCTAATGACTGGGTTGCCTCCCAGCAAGCGCTTCTTTACTGTCTTTAGCTGGACTTTCACTGAGAATCATTCAAGTCTCAGTTTTGAGCACTCCTGCTCAAAATTTCCTTCAAGATAATGCTTGATTCTCTGTCCTTAACAATGAACTTCTTGTCAGAATCAATATCCTGAAGCTCAACATATCCATATGGTGATACTCCTGTATCACATACGGACCCCTCCACCGGGATTTGAGTTTTCCTGGGAGCAGTCTTTTCTCAGTAGACAACTGGACATCTGGCTGCCCAGTAGGCTTTATGTTCCAGTTCCACAGGCAATGACAGGCCTTCCCATACACCAGTTGGTATGGAGAGGTTCCTATAGGAGTCTTGAATGCTGTTCTGTATGCCCACAGAGCATCATCCAAGCTCTTTGCCCAATCCTTTCTTCGGGCTATTACAGTCCGTTCTAGGATTCTCTTTAGCTCTCTATTAGAGACTTCAGCTTGCCCGTTTGTCTGTGGATGATACGGAGTTGCCACTTTATGGATGATTCCATATCTAACCATAGCAGAGTATAGCTGTTTATTGCAGAAATGAGTGCCCCCGTCACTGATTAGCACTCTGGGAACGCCAAACCTGCTGAAAATGTTTTTCTGGAGGAATTTCAGCACGGTCTTGGTATCATTAGTGGGTGTAGCAATTGCTTCTACCCACTTAGATACATAGTCCACTGCTACCAGAATGTAAGTGTTTGAGTATGATGGTGGGAATGGCCCCATGAAATCAATTCCCCATACATCAAACAATTCTATCTCTAATATCCCTTGTTGAGGCATGGCATATCCGTGAGGCAGGTTACCAGCTCTCTGGCAACTGTCACAGTTACGCACGAACTCTCGGGAATCTTTATAGAGAGTAGGCCAGTAGAATCCACACTGGAGGACTTTAGTGGCTGTTCGCTCACTTCCAAAATGTCCTCCATAATGTGATCCATGGCAGTGCCATAGGATCCTTTGTGCTTCTTCTCTGGGTACACATCTGCGGATCACTCCGTCAGCACATCTCTTAAAGAGATATGGTTCATCCCAAAGGTAGTACTTGGCATCTGAAATTAATTTCTTTCTTTGCACATTGCTGTACTCCTTGGGTATGAACCTCACAGCTTTATAATTTGCAATATCTACAAACCATGGAGCTTCCTGAATGGCAAAGAGTTGCTCATCTGGAAAAGTCTCAGAGATCTCAGTAGAAGGGAGGGACGCCCCAGCTACTGGTTCTATTCGGGACAGATGATCAGCTACTTGGTTCTCTGTCCCTTTTCTGTCTCTTATTTCTATATCAAACTCTTGCAGAAGCAACACCCATCTTATAAGCCTGGGTTTTGAATCCTGCTTTGTGAGTAAGTATTTAAGAGCAGCATGGTCAGTATACACAATCACCTTTGATCCCACTAGGTAGGATCTAAACTTGTCAATGGCATAAACCACTGCAAGTAATTCTTTTTCTGTGGTTGTGTAATTCTTCTGTGCATCATTTAGAACACGACTAGCATAATAAATGACATGCAGAAGTTTGTTATGCCTCTGTCCCAACACTGCACCAATGGAATGATCACTGGCATCACACATTAATTCAAATGGTAATGCCCAATCTGGTGCAGAGATGACTGGTGCTGTGACCAGTTTAGCTTTCAGGGTCTCAAATGCCTGCAGACACTGTGTGTCAAACACAAATGGCGTGTCAGCAGCTAGCAGGTTACTTAGAGGTTTTGCAATTTTCGAAAAATCCTTTATAAACCTTCTATAAAACCCTGCATGCCCCAGAAAGCTTCTGATTGCCTTAACATTGGCAGGTGGTGGTAATTTTTCAATTACCTCTACCTTTGCCTTATCCACCTCTATTCCCCTGCTTGAAATTTTGTGCCCAAGGACAATTCCTTCAGTCACCATAAAGTGACATTTCTCCCAGTTTAAAACCAGGTTAGTCTCTTGGCACCTTTTCAAGACAAGTGATAGGTGGTTAAGACAGGAGCTGAATGAGTCTCCATATACTGAGAAGTCATCCATGAAGACTTCCAGAAATTTCTCTACCATATCTGAGAAGATAGAGAGCATGCACCTTTGAAAGGTTGCAGGTGCATTGCACATACCAAAAGGCATCCTCCTATAGGCAAACACGCCAGAAGGGCAAGTGAATGCTGTCTTCTCTTGGTCCTGAGGATCTACTGCAATTTGGTTGTAGCCTGAATAGCCATCTAAAAAGCAGTAATAATCATGACCAGCTAGTCTTTCTAGCATTTGGTCTATGAATGGTAAAGGAAAATGATCCTTTCTGGTGGCTGTATTGAGTCTTCTGTAGTCAATACACATGCGCCACCCTATGACTGTTCTTGTAGGAACCAGTTCATTTTTTTCATTATGAACCACTGTCATGCCTCCCTTTTTGGGAACAACTTGGACAGGGCTCACCCAGGGGCTATCAGAAATAGGATAAATAATCCCAGCCTCTAGTAACTTAGTGACCTCTTTTTGCACCACCTCCTTCATGGCAGGATTTAGCCTCCTCTGTGGTTGGACCACTGGTTTGGCATTATCCTCCAACAGGATCTTGTGCATGCATCTAGCTGGGCTAATACCCTTGAGATCACTTATGGACCACCCAAGAGCTGTCTTGTGCGTCCTTAGCACTTGAATCAGTGCTTTCTCTTCCTGTGGATCTAAAGCAGAGCTTATAATCACTGGAAAAGTGTCACCCTCTCCTAGAAATGCATATTTCAGAGATGGTGGTAGAGGTTTGAGTTCAGGTTTGGGAGGTTTATCCTCCTCCTGAGGAATTTTCGAAAATTCCTTTACTTCCTCTAGTTCTTCTTGATCAGGTTGAGCATCTTTAAAGATGTCCTCAAGCTCTGATTCCAGGCTTTCAGCCATATTGATCTCTTCTACCAGAGAATCAATAATGTCAACGTCCATGCAATCATCTGGTGTGTCTGGATGCTGCATAGCTTTCACAGCATTCAACTTGAACTCATCCTCATTGACTCTCAGGGTTACTTCTCCTTTGTGTACATCAATGAGAGTTCGTCCAGTTGCTAGGAAAGGTCTTCCTAGAATGAGAGTTGCACTTTTGTGCTCCTCCATTTCCAGCACCACAAAGTCAGTTGGAAAGGCAAATGGCCCAACCTTGACAATCATGTCCTCTATTATGCCTGATGGGTGTTTAATGGAGCCATCAGCAAGTTGGAGGCATATCCTGGTTGGTTTGACTTCTCCAGCCAACCCAAGCTTTCTGATAGTGGATGCAGGTATTAGATTGATGCTTGCTCCAAGATCACATAGAGCTGTCTTGGTGCAAACACCTTCTAGTGTGCATGGTATCATAAAGCTTCCAGGATCTTGAAGCTTTTCTGGTAAGCTTTTCAGAATGACTGCACTGCATTCTTCAGTGAGAAACACTTTTTTAGTTTCTCTCCAATCCTTCTTATGACTTAAGATCTCTTTCATGAACTTAGCATAAGAAGGTATTTGCTCAAGTGCCTCTGCAAACAGAATCTTTATTTCAAGAGTCCTTAGATAGTCTGCAAAGCGGGCAAATTGCTTATCCTGTTCCGCTTTGCGGAGTTTCTGAGGATAAGGCATCTTGGCTTGATATTCCTCAACCTTAGATGCTGCAGGTTTATTCCTTACAGAAGTGGTTGAAGAAGCCTTGTTAGAGGGATAATCATCAGCACTCTCAGGTGCCTGATCCTCCTTGGGCGTTTGGACGCCAGGAATGGGCGAAGATTGGGCGTTAAACGCCAACTTCTCCCCCTTTTCTGGCGTTTGAACGCCAGAACTGGGCAAGGGATGGGCGTTTAACGCCAATTTTCCTCCCCTTTCTGGCGTTTGAACGCCAATAGTGTTCCTCTCTGGGCTCTTATTGTCCTCAGAGGGATTTTGAACAGTGGTTTGGTTATCCTCTGTCAATTGTTCTCTGTTTGGATTCTTGCTCCTTTGAGCAGTGGTATTCAGTGTTTTCCCACTCCTTAGTTGAACTGCTTGACATCCCTCTGTTATCTGTTTAGACATTTGCTGTTTTGCTTGATTCAACTGCAATTCTATGTTCTTGTTAGCAACTTTAGTATCATGGAGCATTTCTTTAAATTCTGCTAACTGTTCTGTCATCAGGAGCAATTGTTGATTAAGCTCATTCATCTGTTCTTGAGGATTAGGATCAGTGGCTAATGCCATGATTTCCTCTTTTGGAACGAACTCATTGCCAGAATATAAATATTGGTTTCTAGCAACAGTGTCTATAAGCTCTTGAGCTTCTTCAATTGTCTTCCTCATGTGTATAGATCCACCAGCTGAGTGGTCTAAAGACATCTGAGCTTTTTCTGTAAGCCCATAGTAGAAAATGTCTAACTGTACCCACTCTGAAAACATTTCAGAGGGGCATTTTCTAAGCATACCTCTATACCTCTTCCAGGCATTATAAAGGGATTCATTATCCTCTTGTTTAAAGCCTTGGATGTTCAGCCTTAGCTGTGTCATCCTCTTTGGAGGGTAAAAATGATTCAGGAATTTGTCTGATAACTGTTGCCATGTCTTTATGCTTGATGTAGGTTGGTTATTCAACCACCTTTTTGCTTGATCTTTTACAGCAAATGGAAACAGTAATAGTCTGTAGACATCCTGATCTACCTCTTTATCATGTACTGTGTCAGTAATTTGTAAGAACTGTGCCAGAAACTCAGTAGGTTCTTCCTGTGGAAGACCGGAATACTGGCAATTTTGCTGCACTATGATAATGAGTTGAGGATTTAGCTCAAAGCTGCTTGCTTTGATGGGAGGTATACAGATGCTACTCCCATATGCAGCTGTAATGGGGTTAGCATAAGACCCCAGAGTCCTCTTGGACTGATTAATTCCACTTGAGTCCATAATGGACAAAAGGGAAATGATGACGATTGCAAAGAGATGAATTTTGTTTATTTTTATTTTTTTTTTGAAATAACCGAAAAAATTAAAATAAAATAAAACAAAATAAAAGGAAAATAAAATAAGAAATTCGAAAATCAAAAGGAAAATGAGATCAAAGCAAATTGAGAACTGAATCAATTAGTAAAAAAAAGATTTTGAAAACAGCAATTAGAAAGATATGATTGAAAAATTTTTTTATGAAAAAGATTTGATTTTTAAAAAGAGGAAAGAGAAAAACACAAAAAGACACCAAACTTAAGATTTTTAGAAATCAAACACCAATTTTTCGAAAATTTTGAGAGAGAAACACAAAGAGGACACCAAACTTAGAATTTTTATGAATCAAAAAGGGACTAAAAACATGCAAAAATCGAAAATTAAAAGAAAAACAAAAGCATGCAATTGACACCAAACTTAGAATATGAAACTAGACTCAACTAAAAGACTCTAAACCAACAAAAATAGTCCTAATCTAAGCAACAAAATAAACCGTCAGTTGTCCAAACTCGAACAATCCCCGGCAACGGCGCCAAAAACTTGGTGCACGAAATTGCAACAATACTTTTGCAATCCCGCACAACTAACCAGCAAGTGCACTGGGTCGTCCAAGTAATACCTTGCGTGAGCAAGGGTCGATCCCACGGAGATTGTCGGCTTGAAGCAAGCTATGGTTATCTTGTAAATCTTAGTCAGGATATCAGAAATTATCAGGATTGATTGTAAAAAGCAAAAGAACATGAAAAAGGTACTTGTTTTGCAGTAATGGAGAATAGGCTGAGGCTTTGGAGATGCTCCATCTTCCGAATCTCTGCTTTCCTACTGTCTTCTTCATCAAACACGCAAGGCTCCTTCCATGGCAAGCTGTATGTAGGGTTTCACCATTGTCAGTGGCTACCTCCCATCCTCTCAGTGAAAATACGTCCCTGATGCTCTGTCACAGCATAGGCTAATCATCTGTCGGTTCTCAATCAGGCCGGAATAGAATCCAGTGATTCTTTTGCGTCTGTCACTAACGCCCGCCTTCAGGAGTTTGAAGCACGTCACAGTCATCCAGTCATTGAATCCTACTCAGAATACCACAGACAAGGTTTAGACCTTCCGGATTCTCTTGAATGCCGCCATCAGTTCTAGCTTATACCACGAAGATTCCGATTAAAGAACCCAAGAGATATCTACTTAATCTAAGATAGAACGGAGGTGGTTGTCAGTCACACGTTCATAGTTGAGAATATGATGAGTGTCACGGATCATCACATTCATCCGGGTTAAGAGCAAGTGATATCTTAGAATGGAAGCAAGCATGATTGAATAAGAAACAGTAGTAATTGCATTAATCCATCAAGACACAGCAGAGCTCCTCACCCCCAACCATGGGGTTTAGAGGCTCATGCTGTGGAAGGTACACAATGAAACGTCTAAAATGTTATGAGGTCATAAGGTACAGATACAATGTCAAAAGGTCCTATTAATAGTAAACTAGTATCCTAAGGTTTACAGAAATGAGTAAATGACAGAAAAAATCCACTTCCGGGCCCACTTGGTGTGTGCTTGGGCTGAGCAATGAAGCATTTTTCGTGTAGAGACCTTTTCTGGAGTTAAACGCCAGCTTTCATGCCAGTTTGGGCGTTTAACTCCAAGTTTTATGCCAGTTCCGGCGTTTAACGCTGGAATTTCTGTAGGTGACTTTGAACGCCGGTTTGGGCCATCAAATCTTGGGCAAAATATAGACTATCATATATTGCTGGAAAGCCCAGGATGTCTACTTTCCAACGCCGTTGAGAGCGCGCCAATTGGGCTTCTGTAGCTCCAGAAAATCCACTTCGAGTGCAGGGAGGTCAGAATCCAACAGCATCTGCAGTCCTTTTCAGTCTCTGGATCAGATTTTTGCTCATGACCCTCAATTTCAGCCAGAAAATACCTGAAATCACAGAAAAATACACAAACTCATAGTAAAGTCCAGAAAAGTGAATTTTAACTAAAAACTAATAAAAATATAATAAAAACTCAACTAAAACTACCAAAAACATACTAAAAACAATGCCAAAAAGCGTACAAATTATCCGCTCATCAATCACCATTTAACATTAACTCTTTTGATATAAAACCTACCATTTCCTTCCCTTTAACTTAAGGATATGTATGCTGCCAAAAACTGGACATGCCCCTTCGGATTGAAATTAAAGTTATATCATATTTGGAGTTTAATTGGATTTGGTGGCAAACTTAATGAAAATCTACTGCTTCCCTAAGAAGATTTAGAAAACTACAACAGGTAGCTCTGTTTTTTAAAAATTCATGATAAATCCAATTTTAATTAGGCAGTTCCAGATTTTGGTGAGAATACACTTAACACCCCCAAGTTTTAGGACAAATAAGTTTCAGATCCATAGCACCTCATTCAGTTAATTAAATGTCAGTTGGAAATGCTGCCCTTTTTCTTTAAATAGTTTTGAATTTCCTGTGAATAGCTCAGCTTCCAAGAGACATAATTAACTCTACAAAATAGAAATATATATAAAATTTGTACTCACTTAAATAGACTGATAGATCTTTAAAATCCTTTGGAAATTAACTCAAAATTTCAAGTAAATAAAAAGTTATAGCATTTGGAAGTCGATACTACAGAACCCGAAAACCAGAAAATTCTGCAACAACCACTAAACTTCAAAAATTTATATCTTTCAAACCACTTGGCCAAATTCCCTAAAATTTTTATGGTGAAATCTTATCTCATTGAAATTTGATAGAAAACTGGGTTAGTTCAAAAATCATGTTCAGATTGCTCTCAGTGTTTATTTTAATTTGCTATCCAAACTATTTAGAAATTTCTGCAGCAAAGCTTCTTAATTTTCACTAACCAAATTCTGTCTTCTAGGTTTCCAACTTATAGCAATCAACCATTCCCATTACTCATTAGAATATCTACTTAAATTATGTCATAACCCTGCCCCAAAACCTCAGTTCCATATTCATATCAGAAATTTACATAATTTATATCATATAATCACACCTTTATAGCATTAGAAATCTACACTTCTTCTAACAATAATAAATCAACCAATGAACAAAATTTCAGCAACATCAATCTTACTAACTCATTATTTTTAATCAAAATTTGTGTCTAACAATTACCCATTACCCACAATTATAACCCTTAGCTCTTTTTGAAGCTGGAAATTCTATTTCTGCTTCTTTCCTGAATAAGAACCCTAACCGTACGGAATTGTAGCTTCGGCCACTCCTCCAAGGACAAATGGTCAACCTCAACTCGAGCAAGAGAAGAGTTCTTGCTTACAATCACTACTGTTCTAGCAAGAATTGGAATTAGAATGGTAGAGGTGGAACAAAAGGGAAGAACAGAATTTGAATTTGAAGAAAAGGAAAAAGGAAAGTTGCTGGTTCTCACCCAGCAAAGATGCTTCGAAGATTCAGAGTGATGAGAGGTGGGGTACCGTCCTTCTGGCTGCGGATGGCTTCTCCATTCCTCTTCAGCTTCGTTTGGCTTCTCTTCTCAGTTCTTCTCCTTTGTTTTGTACGTGTCTTTGGTTTAAGGAGAATGAGGAGCATCAGATTCACTGAGTGGAAGAAAAGGAAGTGGGATGAGGCAGTGCAGAGGTTTTGTGTATTCTTCTCACTTCAACATAACATCAACACTTGCTTGAGGAGGTGTAACCAGGGTTCCAAATGGTGCTGAGAGGGGAAGTGATCAGGGTTGGGTTTGATTCAGGAAAGTTTGGTACGGTTGAATCGAGAGAAGGAAAAAAAATCGTGACTTTGAAAGGGAGAAAGAAAAAATCAAATAATTAGTTGGTAAAGTTTTTAGGATAATTTCTCAACTAATTCATTATTTATGAGTTATTGAGAGGCAATTAATTTTAAATAAAGTAAATTAACTATAACGGTAATGATCTAATTACCAATATTCATTACTCAGAAGCACTAGAAAAAAATTTCTAGCGCTACATGTTTTAATTTTAACTCGTTATCTATGCTATATATATATATATATATATATATATATATATATATATATATGTAAGAACCGGAGTTTTTCACGTAAAACCGTTTTAATAAAATAATAGTTTTAACTGTCCAGAATAGATTCAAAAATATGAAAATGTTATTTTGAAAATAAAAGAGGAAATTTGAATTCAATAAATTTTTCTAAGTGAAAAATACATCTTTTACGGAAAATTTTTGTAAAAATACATACCGGCACTTAAACTGGCAGTACTGGCTCTAGTTTGTTTGACACCGTGTTTTTAAGAAAATAAGATTTTTAAAATTGAATTAATTGTTTTGAAAGAACAAAAATAATTTAGAATCGAAAACCGGGCACTAATCTTAAAGTGGTTTTAGTCCAAAGTGGGCCAAAGGGCAAAAATTGCTAACGAGTTAGATCGGACCCAAGGTCCAACATATAAATACCCATTTAATGAGCTTTTAGCTCATGTCAGCACACCTAAAGAGAAAGAGACGCTGGTAAGGGGAAGAGAAGAGAACAGGGGTTTTACTATTCACCTCCTCCTTCAAAGCTCCATAACTTTTGATCCGGAGCTTCGGTTGACGAGCCGTTTGCGGCCACGCAAAGTTCTTGCCAAGCTCTTCATTTCTAACTAAGTTTTCTGGTAAGAAATCAATACTCTAGCTCCAGTTTCCTGCCCTAATATTTCTGCATTTTTGGATTTGATTTTTGAGTAGATTTTGTGATTTTGTTTGTTTAGGGATGATCTAGCATTGGAATATTATTGGGTTTTACCCCTAATATCATTGATTGAGGTAAGTCTCTTCAAACGCTTGTGGTATGATGTTTTGAGTTAGCTCTAGTGATGTTTTTGTATGTTATATGATGTTAGATTGAGTTTTGGTATTTGTTGGAGTTAGTTTGAGGCTTTGGATCGAGGTTGGTAGCTTCGTTTTGGTGTTTGGTAGCTTGGTGGCTTTAAAATGATATAAAGTTTGAGAAAAATAGAGTTTTGTAAAGAAAGTTATGAGCATTTGACATTTGGTATAAAAATATGATTTTTACAGCTTTAACATTTTTCTAAGTCTGCTAAGGCTTGCGTATGCGAAACTTAACACGCGACGCGAGCATCCCATTCTGTTTGGGACACTCTCATACATGGCAGGTGGTTGCATACGCGACCACCCATTTTTGGCTGGATGCGTACGCAAGACAAAAGCTTGCGTACATGAGACCCCTGTTTTGCTAAAAATTTATTTTTCTTCGTTTTCAAAGGTTCTCTAGCTTTCCATACATTCTTTAAATACCGTTTAAGAATACTATCTAGTGCTTAGGTCCTAATACTATTAAAGATGAGTTAGAGAGTTAAATAGATAAATTTTTATATGAGTTTAGAAGACGGGGACTTAGGTTTCTAAAGTTGTGGGTGAGCGGACGGAGTATTATATTGGTGATGGCTCAGAGAACTTAAGAGGTGACGATACTTGATAATAATTTTAGGAGTTGAAAACTGGTGATGGTTATGATGAGTTGAGAACTTAGAAAGGAATGATGAAATTATTGGATTATATGGGAGTGTGCGGGGCCTATATCCATGGCATGAAAGTTTTTCTACTGCAAGAGTGTAAGGGGCCTATATCCCTAGCGTGGCAGTTTTTCTCCTGCAAGAGTGTACCCAACACTGTTTCCTTCCCTGCTGCATGAGTGTGCAGTGCCTATATCTCTGGCGTGGCTGATTTCTCTACTGCATGAGTATGCAGAGCCTATATCTCTGGGCGTGGCAGGAAGGCTACATCCAGAAAGATGTGTCGGGTTGGCATTTATAGACCAACAAGTAATATCACGAGCCAATAGGATGGGCATTCATCATATGCATCTTTTATGTGTTTGTTTACTTTGCTTACCTTTAGTATGCCTAAATGAATCACATGTCTACTTGCTATTTGGTTACTTGCTATATATGTATATTACGTGTACTTTACTTGTATGCATCATCTGTGTCTTCTGCTGAGATTGAGGAGGCTCGGTAGGCGGTGGCGATGGGATCGCACAGAGGGTAGGTTGGTGAAGGCTGTGGGATAGCGGTGAATAGTATTAGTTAGAAATCCCTTAAGCAGATTCCCCTATTTATGGTTTAAGTTATTTATTTAATTATTTTTGTTAAGCTTGAATATCTGTATCGATGTGAAATTCTAGGATTGCCTTCGGCGTCCTGAAACCTTGCATCTTATATTTTGGGTACTGTTACCATACTGAGAACTTCCGATTCTCATACCATATGTTTTTGTTGGCTTTCAGATGCATGTCGTAATTCACCTCGGTGAAATTGTGGACATGATGACAGAGTGGAGTATGGTTTCTTCCTTGTTTATTGCTGTTTTATTTTGTTGTAGTATTTTCTCTCACATTTTTATCTTAGACTTTATGGCCTTAAAGGCTTGATTTGAGAGATAAGTTGTACAAACTATTTTAAACTCCCAAAACTCTGTTGTATTCAATTTGACTAGCCAGCCTAAACTCCACAGGCTGTGACTAGTCCTCTTTTGTATATCATACTTATATATCTTGTTTAATATAATGATTACCTTGTATATCCTGGAGCTATCTACAAGGTTTTATAGTTATTATGTCTTGTTCTGTTTGTGCCTATGCGTTTAGTTATCATGTGTGAAGGCTTCAGATTTTTGTAATTCCGCTTTATGCGACTTTGAACTTTATTCCTTCATCAGGCTTCTAGTTATATAAATTTTTGGGCATATATTATATATTATATGCTTTAGAACTGTCGTGGCACTTTGTTATTCTTTGCTTTACGGCTAGAGGTAAGGCTTAGGGCAACGGAGTGTTACATAATGTGCTCTACTAACGATTCTTCATCTTTCCCAGAAAATGTAGTTAATGACTTAGAAAACTTCCATCCCTCTGGTAATTCAGTTTGTTGGATAAATTTAGAAAAAGGAGACATAAACTAAGGTTGATTTGCAAATCCAACATTAAATCCCAATCTTTTTAGAATTTGTTCAACCACTTGATTGACCTCTTGTCCCCGATTTTATTTTGTTCAACAACTTGATTAATATTTTTGTCTAGTCTAGTATCATCTTTTATTATATTACCATCATTTTCATCTTCTTTACTATTCCAAATGCATATTATGTTCAGGAGAATTTTGTTCTGCATTTATATCTTGTACTTCAATGAAATCATTTTGATTTTTCTTCATACTAACTATCTTAACAATTTGATTTACTTTATATAATAATTTCTCATACTTAGTGTTGGTCGACTCAACAATATAATTAAGCATTTTTGTTATATGATGAGTCAATATATTAGCCAAATTATAATAATTTTTATTTATCTGCTTTCTAAGGACAATATTTTTGACATATTAAAAAAAACTAGACTTGTATTTTGGATAATGGCAGAACAATTATCTGTTGTTATGCTCAAATTTAAAAGTGTAGGCAATATACCAAGTTAAGTTTGTGAGCCTAAAGGTGAAAAATTTTCCATGATAGCATTGACACATGAGTTTTGGTACATGGATTTGAATTGGTGAGTAAACAGAATTAATCAAACTTTGTATCGCTTCGGAGGGGACAACCCCAGTGGCAAGCCATTAGACGGCCACTCCATTCGTTTGGACTCCTGAGTGCGAGGAGAGCTTTCAAACATTGAAGAAAAAGTTGACCACTGCACATGTGTTAGTGTTACCTGAGCCGAATGAGCCATTTGAGGTGTACTGTGATGCCTCATTAAAGGGTTTAGGGTGCGTACTGATGCAGCATCATAATGTGGTGGCGTATGCCTCACGACAGTTGAGGCCACATGAAGTTAATTATCCTACGCACGACTTGGAGCTTGCTACGGTCGTGTTTGCGCTAAAGGTGTGGAGGCATTACCTCTATGGGGTTAAATTCCAAGTTTTCTCTGATCATAAGAGCTTGAAGTACCTATTTGACCAGAAAGAGCTTAATATGAGACAGAGAAGGTGGATGGAATTATTGAAGGACTACGACTTTAAGTTGAATTACCATTCGGGAAAGGCAAACGTAGTGGCGGATGCGTTAAGTCGGAAGTCATTATATGCGGCTTGGATGATGCTTCAAGAGGAGAAGTTGCTCAAGGGATTCGAGAGTCTGAAAATTGGTGCTCGAGAAGTATCCGGAACTTTGTGTTTGAGCCGATTAGAAATCTCAAGTGACTTTAAGTCTGAACTCCTAAAGGCTCATCAAAATGATGAAGCGTTATGGAAGGTGTTACCGGCTATTGAGCAAGAAAAACAGTGGAGAGTGTCGGAAGAAAAAGATGGGTTATGGAGATTCAAGGGTAGGATCATTGTGCCGGATGTTGGCACTTTGAGGCAAGATATTTTAAAGGAGGCACACAAAAGCGGATTCTCCATTCACCTGAGAAGTACTAAGATGTACCATGATTTAAAGGCGATGTTTTGGTGGCCGGGTATGAAGAATGATGTGGCAGAATATGTATCAAAGTGCCTAACTTGTCAAAAGGTAAAGATTGAACATCAAAGACCTTCCGAGATGTTACAACCTTTAGAGATTCCACAATGGAAGTGGGAAAGTATTGCAATCGACCTCGTGTCGGGATTGCCAAGGACTAGGGCTGGTTTTGATGCTATCTGGGTGATTGTGGACCGATTGACGAAGTCAGCTCACTTTTTACCCATTCGTATGACTTACACCCTTAAGGAGCTAGCACGGTTATACATAAAGGAGATTGTGAGACTTCATGGTGTACCTGCTACTATAATCTCTGATAGAGATCCTCGTTTCACTTCAAGATTTTGGGGTGCATTTCAGAAAGCTTTTGGAACCCGATTAAGCTTGAGCACGGCTTACCATCCTCAAACAGATGGTCAATCCGAGAGGACGATCCAAACACTAGAGGATATGTTGAGAGCTTGTGTTTTGGACCAACCGGCGAGTTGGGATCGGTATATGCCATTAGTGGAGTTTGCATACAATGATAGTTACCATGCGAGCATCGGAATGGCTCCGTATGAGGCCTTGTATGGGAGGAAATGTCAATCTCCGCTATGTTGGTATGAAGTTGGAAAGAAAAGCTTGTTGGGGCCAGAAATGATAGCTGAGACCACTGAACAAGTCAAGAAAATCCAAGATAGGATGCTGGCGGCGCAGAGTCGTCAAAAGAGTTATGCCGATCAGAGGCGAAAGCCCTTAGAATTTGAGGAAGGAGACCATGTTTTCCTTAAGGTTACTCCTACCACGGGAGTAGGTAGGGCGATTAAAGCAAAGAAGTTGAATCCTCGATACATTGGTCCATTTCAGATCCTGGAAAGGATTGGACCGGTGGCGTATCGGATGGCTCTACCACCTCATCTTTCGAACCTACACGACGTGTTTCACGTGTCGCAGCTTCGGAAGTACACTCCTGATGCTAGCCATGTGTTAGAACCTGAGTCGGTTCAGTTAAAGGAAGATTTGACGCTTCCAGTGGCTCCAGTTAGAATTGATAATACGAGTATCAAACGGTTGCGTGGAAAAGAGGTTTCATTAGTCAAAGTGGCTTGGAGTCGAGGCGGTGTTGAGGAACACACTTGGGAACTTGAGTCGGAGATGCGAACGGATTATCCGCATTTATTCTCAGGTAATTGCATTTGAATTTTGTGGGCAAAATTCCCAATTAGGTAGGTAGAATGTAAAATCCGGTTAATTAACGGCTAATTAACCCATAAATGAGAATTTATTCTAGAAAGCCTAAAATGTGATTTTTATGGCTAAATGTGATAGAGGAGACTGAGACGAGAATTTTGGTACCAATTTTATAGAATTCGGACCAAGATTGGACCGAACGGGCCAAACCGGGCCAACCGGACCCAAAGTGGGCCCTTGGCCCAACATAACTAAACCAAAATCCTAGTTTTCAGCACTCTCTCTCCTCATTACACACACACACACACGCTGAAATGGAGGCCATGGGGGAAGAATACTCTCTCAAACTTCTTTCTCTCACTTGATCTTCAAATCACCATAACTTTTGATCTAGAGCTCCGATTGCCGCTCCGTTTGCGGCCACGCGTTCACCATAGAGAGCTCTACAAAACCCATACAATCAATATTGAGGTAAGCCACGTTTTGATCTTCGAATTTCCAGCCTTGTTTTCGAGTTTCATGAGCAAAAATGTTGAGATTTTGGGCTCTTTGATGTTATAGGACCCAACTCTCTTGAAGGAGAAGGTTAATCTTGTCTCCTTGGACCTTGGGTATGGTAAGGTTCTCAACCCTAGTGTAATTTGTGGTTCTATGATGTTTGGATTTTGAGATATTATGTATGGGTATGATGATTGTGGCTTAGGTTGTGTATGTGTGAATGTTGAAGCTTGATTGGTGATATTGAAAAGCTTGAAAAGGGATTTGGTGGTAAAAAATCTGTTCTTGGAGGTGTTGAGACCTTGAGAGCTTGTGGATAAGTGATTTGGAAGTGCTCCGGTTGAGCTTAGGAAATCGGCTAAGGTATAGTTTCGGTTTTTTGTATCTAATATGTAATGTGGTAGGAAATACTTAGGCTAGAGACCCTAAGATAGGTATTGAATTGTTGATGTTGTTGAATGGTTGAGATATATGATGTGGTCATATATGTGATGATGATTATTGATGCCTTGATGGTATGATGTATGAGAAATATGCATGTTGTGATATATGCTTGATGATTGGTTATGGTTGAATTGTGGGTTGAACCATGTTGATGGTGAATATGATATTGATTATGTATAATGATGGTTAATTGGAATTGGTGTTGTTGAAAATTGGCATGAGGAAGAGTATATGATATGTCAATGTGTTTGGGTTTGAGCCACTTGGGTGAAGTGGGCTAGAATGATGGGGTAGTGGCTTTGTAAATTGTGGTAAAGTGTCAATGTGTGAGTTGAGGAGGCTTGATGTTGAATTTGATATATATTGATTGATTTCAAAGAAAAGGGATGAAATTGGCATGTTTTGATTGGTTTTGAAAAGAGTTGAAAATGGCTTGTTTTGAAAATGGCACTTTGTGGTTTTTATGAAAAACATGGTTTTTGGGCATACTTTGACGGGACATAACTTGGACTACGGATCTCTGTTTTGTGCCAAATCTGTTTAGAAATGAAATTGGATCCGGGATGTCCATGCCGTTCGAAGAACGGGTGAAAAACGATTTAAAATGAGGAAGTTATGTCTGTCAGAAGATTGGGGGTTGAATCTATGAATTCTGCAGTTTTTAACTTAGAAAATTTTTAACAGAATGACCCCCCGCGCGTAGGCGCACTTGGCGTGTATGCGCCGTTCTTCTCGAAAATGCCATCCACGCGTACGCGTGGTGTGCGCGGGCGCGCCGATGTGCTGCACCCAATGCCCAGCCATTTTCCAGAGAGTTGTGCCAGAACTGTGCCAGTTTTGTGCCTGGGGCACGAGAGCACCCACGCGAACGCGTGGTTGACGCGTGCGTGTCGATTGGCTAATTGTCAATCCACGCGTTAGCGTGCATGACGCATACGCGTCGATGAGTTTTGTGGCCATCCACGCATGCGCGTGGAGTGCGCGTACGCGTGGCCCTGTTTTCATCCCAAAGTTAATTTTTGAGTTTTAAAAGCCAAATCTCATACTTCTAAGCCTCCGATCTCACCATTTATGTCTTAAATCATTATGATATGCCTAGCTATTAGAAAAGGAGCTAGGGGATGTGGTAACTTGCGAGTGAAGCAAGGGAAAAATAAATGATCAATGAGGATCAAAGATGATTATGTGAGAGGCGGAGGATGGTGGTGGAAGTGCTTGTTATGCCATGGGCCGAAAGGCCGTAATTGTTAATGAAACGGCTAGTTATAGATTTAACCGTGAGCCGGGTGGCTGGTTATGGATTTAACCGTGAGCCGGATGGCTGGATTATTGCCGTGTTACGGCGGAGCCATGATTATGGCTAAGAATAAATGCATATATATGCTGTTGAATGAATTGTGAATGTTGCACTTCCATTATCGGAGATGAGAGTTTCCCTGGGAGAAAGCAGTTGCTAGCCACCACGTGCTCCAGGTTGAGACTTGAAGCTCTTTTGACCCTATGTCGTCAGGGTGGCCGGGCACTGTGAAAGCCCCGGATGAGCTCACCCCCATAAATATTCACCAGTGAGGGTGATGGATATGGATCATGATTATGATCAACTTTATATTGAGTATAACTCGAGTTTGGGAGACACGACAGAGGGACAGTCCAATGGTTAGCTACCAGGACTTGTTGGGTTGGCTCTATAACCGACAGATGATATCATCAGTCACTAGGGACAGGCATTCATCATATGCATACTATATGAATTGTTTGAGATTGCCTATTTGACTGCATATTACTTGCTAATTGTCTAAATATCTTATCTGTTCCTATTTGTATATCTCTTGTTTGATATAACTGTGTTTGCTACATTATACTCCTGCTGGTGGTTGGGAGGTCTGAAGGAATTGGAGAGGGAAGTATTAGTTAGACTGAAGGATCTTTAGTCAGACGCTCTTATATGGTTTAGCTTGTTTATAAGCTTTGAATTATCTGGAGGAAGTTCTAGGTTTGCCTTCGGCTTTCCTCTATTATTATGTATTATATACGGGGAAGCTGTTACCATGCTGGGGACCTCTGGTTCTCACCCATGCGGATTTTGTGGTTTTCAGATGGAGGACGTGAGGTTTCTCGCTGAGGCCTGCTGGAGACTTCTAGATTTGCGGAGATCCTTTGTTCTCAGGACTATGTTTTGGTTTATATGTTTTGCTTAGATACTTTCATCTCCATTAAATAATACAACTATGATGACTCCTCTTATGGGAGATTTTGGAGAATAGGTTTCTGTATTTGTGTCCCTTTGGGTTTCCTTTGGGGTTTTCCTTATTTTTATCATATGTATATATTGCTATGCTCGGACCGGTTATCTTCGCAGCCGGATTTTGAGTCTTGATATTCCTGTTTTTGACACTCCTTTGTATATATATATATATAATCTCGCGTTGGTTATCCTTGCTCGTTACGTTATCGACCGGAGTGTTGCGCTTTCGAGTTGCGATTTTTTTGTTTACCTCTTTTTCTATAAAGGCTCCTAGTTATAATCAATCATTCATACTACTATACGTACTAAATTTTTTATTTTAGAGGTCGTAATACCTTGCCATCTCTGAATTATGACTTAAGCATAAGACTCTGTATGGTAGGGTGTTACAAAAACAGTACTTTACCCAAATATATAAAAAGGTTAAGTATTTTTTTCATCCCTAACGTCTTGAGTCAAAATCAAAATCGTCCCCGACCCTTTTTAATTAATACCATTCTTAACGTTGCAAAACGTTATAAAATCATCATTTTTCTAATTTTTGGACCAAAATACCCTTCATCATCATCCTCTTTCTCATCCTCCTCACTCCACCATTCACCTCACTCCCACCACATCTACTACCACCTACATTATCATAGCTCCATCTGCTGCTGCCGTTGGTTTATTAGAGAGAGAGAGAGAGAGAGAGAGAGAAGCGATGCGAACAAAGGAAAGGATTGCGGCTGCTAGGTCGCCACTGTCACTGGGTCGCCATTGCTGCTGGGTTGCCGTTGGTTGAGAAAAAGATAACCAATGCAAGCAAAGGGAGGGAGGGATTACTGCTGTAGGGTTACCACTGTCGCTGAGTCGCCACTAGTTCATCAGAGAGAGAGAGAGAGAGAACCGATGTGAACAGAGGGAGTGAGGGAGGGGTTGTTGTTGCAGGGTTACCGTTGTCGCTGGGTCGCCGCTGATTTGTCAGATAATAAGAGAGAGAGAGAGAGAGAGAGAGAGAGAGAGAGAGAGAGAGAGAGAGAGAGAGAGAGAGAGAGAGAGAGAGAGAGATTGTTGTTGCTGGGTCACTGCTGCCATTGTGTCGTCATTGCTGCCGCTGCACCCTTTCTCGCCGATGACACCTTCTTCCTCTTCTTCTCTTCTTCTTGTTGCAATGTAGGTGGCAATGAAGGTGGTAGCGAAAAATGATTATAAGAGTATTTTGGTCCAAGAATAAGGGATAAAATAATTTTATATTATTTTAGAACGTTGATGATGATAATAATAAGAAAAAAATTTGAAAACGATTTTAATTTTGACTTAATGATATTAGAGACGAAAAAATAATTAACTTTATATAAAATAATTGAATTTTTTATACATTATCACAAAAAGTAATAGTAAATATTTTACTCTTTTTAATACTATCATTAACTAGTACCTTAGAAAAATTCTGAGAGTAGGAATACGCTTAATATGGGTAAGGTTTAAAATGATGCTAACTAGTTAAATTGGGTGAATATACCAATTAATTCTTAATTGGATGAATATACCAATCAATTAGAAGCCATGTTTGTATCTGATGGTTTAGTGTGTGTGTTTGGATTACAGTTTATAAATGAGAGTTTGCATAAAATTGATTTTGTAAATTTGATTTTGATAAAAAGTAAGTTTGTATTAAAGTGATTTATATTTGACAATTTTTGTATCAAAATAGATTATAGTAAAATAAATGTTGTTTGGCTTATACTATTCAAAATCACTTTTAGATAAAAAATTACTAAAATGGACATCAACTTAAAATAATTTTTTTATATTATCCTATCATTTTAATTTAGATATTTAAATAGATCTTATTAGTTTATTTTATAATAAAATTAATATTTACTTACTAAAATAAAAATAACATATAAAAATAGACAAAATATATTTTTAAATAAAAATAAAAAATATGAAAGAGAATCATAATTTTATTATCTATGATTAATTTTTAATGAAATTATATTATCATAATCTATATTATAAAAAAATTACACTAAAACATAGTATACGAGAATTACAATTATAAAAGAGAATACTAAAAATAATAAAAAAATTAAATATTTACTTTGTAGTGATTGAAACAAATTTAAAAGTTCTTGATGATATTTTTTATATAGTATATTTTTAGTACTCCTTTTTAATATGCTATAACTTTTTACTATTATTATTTACAGTTAGTTTTTTATTTAATTTACTTTACCTAATAGAATCAATGAATCATATTATAAAAAGATAATAACAAACATAATACACAAAAATTACAAATATAAAAGTGTATAATATTAAACATACAATTGATAAAAAATAAAAATAATAAATAATAAAAAATAGAGTTCATATAAATAAAAATAACAAAAATTTTATAAATAATATAATAATATATATAAAGAATAAAATTAATAAAATGTAAATAAATATTTAATATCTATGGCTAAAAATCCGTTAAATGCGATTTTGGTAAAATCACTTTGCGTTCATAAAAAAAATTTACCAAATCAAAAATTGAAACTTTCAAAAAATCTAAACGTACTTTTTTTTTTTTCTTCAACGAATTTTTCAAACACACTCTTAGTGGTTATTGTGCGTTTGCTTTAGAAGGTTCAGTAGTTAATAAACTATTGGGTAGAATACATGTAACATTAATGGGGTTACTAGCAAATAAATAACTAGTAATCAATGGAAGATCTAATTCCACCTAAAAATTCACTATATTTTGCTTACGTCTTTAATTTCATCTTAGTTTTATCCCTTTTGCTATATTTTTATCTTAGATATGTCCAAGTTTCGTTTTATTTTCAGCCTTTCATTTTCATTTCATGTTTAATTTTACACAAGTTTATTTTATAAATTCGTCATCAATATATTCAATTGATTAATTCCTTCCCCTCATTAGCCCCTCCCACTTCTACTCGTTTTTTTAACGATGTTTAGAGTAAATTTTAAAATTTTTTTAATATTTAAATTATTTTATTTAAATTTTTAATATTTTAAAATTATTTTAGTATTATTTTGTCGGTAATAATTTATTAATAGAATTGAGGTAAAGATAACACTAAGATAATTTTAAAATATTAAAAACTTAAATAAGATAAAAATATTAGAGACAAAAACAATACGTTACTTTTATATATAAAAATTATTAAATTAAGTAAAATAATAATAAATTTTAATAGAATAAATTATATTACAAATTCAAGATTTTTACTCATTTTTATAAAATGGTTAGTAGATAAATTTTTGAAAAAAAAAAAAAGCATGATACATACATATACAATAAAATATAAATGATACATTTTTGTCTCTAATACATCGAACTTCTTTAATATTTAATTTAATTAAATTTTAAATATAATTATTTTTCAATCATTTTAATTTTTTTTATGATAGATAATTATTCAATTTATTTTTTAATTTTATTCTTAATAAAAAATAAATTTACTTAGAATAAAAGTAATATGATTAAGAGTAAAATTTAAAAATAAATTTATTTAGAATGAAAATAATGTAATTAAGAATAATTTACTTAGATAAAATTAAAAAATAATTGAATAATTATCTACTATAAAAATTTGATATTATTAAAGGATAAAATTAAAATTTATTTTAAAATTAAAGATAAAGTTTAACTAAATTAAACATTAAAAAAATTGGTACACATTACAAATAAAAAGATATATATATATATATATATATATATATATATATATATATATATATATATATATATAGCTATATTTTATTTTATATGTATCATACTCTTTTTTTTTGTAAATTTATATACTAGTTAATTATTCTACAAGCATTCTATTACGAGTAAAAATCTTTAAGAGTAAAATTAGAAAAATAAATTTACTTAAAATAAAAGTAATGTAACTAAAAATAATTTATTTAGATGTGATTGAAAAATAATTAAATAATTATGTATGACAAAAAATTAATATTATTAAAGGATAAAATTAACATTTATTTTAAAGTTAAGAATAAAATTTATTTAAATTAAACATTAAAAAAGTTCGATACATTAAAAACAAAAATGTATAATTTATACTTTATTGTAAATGATATACTTTTTTTTTCTTTTTTTTTTCAAAAATTTATCTACTAGTCATTTACAAGTATTCTATAAATGAGTAAAAGTTTTGAATTCGATGCAACTTATTTTGTTAACATTTACTTTTATTTTATTTGATTTGGTATTTTTTAGAGTAATATATTATTTTTATTTTCAACATTTTCATTTTATTTAAGTTCTTAATATTTTAAAATCATCTTAATTTTGTTCTACATTTAATTATATTAATAGATCACTAATAATAAAATAACATTAAAATAATTTTAAAATTTTAAAAACTTAAATAAAATAATTTAAACTTTAAGATTCACCTCAAACTAAAAAAAATGATACTTTACTTTAAATAAATCATTCTATAACTTGGACGGAAATCTATTGAATAATTGATTTGTCTGCAAAACGGCGTTTCTTCTTATAATAGTTGGGATTGTATTGGAAAATTTAGAACAAATTACGATTTTTTACTATTAAAAACTTAAGTGCTGACAATTCTAAAGATTAAACCAAACTTTTCATTAATTGAAAATTCATTGAATATTTTTCTTAAAGTAGATTCCTAGCTAGCACGCCCTTTTATTCAACAACAACCATTTACAAATAATACATAATATATACTCTTCTTTTATTATTAAAACAAGATAACATAGTTAATATATATTCAATCTTAAAAGAATATTATAGAAATCACATGCACATACGATCACCGTAATGTAAGACAAGGCTGCACAAGTCAAACAGACGAAAAGTTTGACATTTTGCTCCCCCATGACTAACAATGAGTTAAAGAAAGATGTACAACATTTACTTTTTCTCATCTAAATTTGATTAGAGCGGGGTAGAACTGGAGTTATACGACGATACAATTTTATACTCCAATTTATTTAATTTCTAGGTCATAGTTCCATCAACGAATTCAGTTTGTTCTTGAATTTTAGTGAACACAACATGGATGATGGATTTACTCTAACTATTATAACGCTAGCTGTAAAGATAACCAAAATGATAGTAGTAAATAGAAATGAGATAACGGACCGGATATAAGATGTTGATGATTTAAAACTTTTTTTTTATCACATAGATTTATTGATCGGAACAATTATCTCTCCATGTTTATCGCATCATGTAAAAATCGTTTAAGAGATGAATTTGATCTCATTAATATCTATGGTATGAACTATGATGAAGAGAAGAAGAAATTTCTATTGAGAATCTAAGAGAAGAGTGGGGTGAAGTTATAAGAGTAAGAAATGTCACTACAACAAAAACGCCGGAAGATAGGACGCGGCAAAACGGATTGCGGCGGTTTTAATCAACCGCTGGAATAACCGCCGCAAAATGTCATTTAGGTTTAGCGGCGGTTATTAACCGCCGCAGTATGTGAAGGGAATTGCTATTATCCAATTTGCGGCGATTATGGCGGACAGGAAAAAATTTTTATAATGTTGCGGCGGTTTTGTTTTCCATTAAAATTTTAAATTTTCTATTATTTTACCTATTTTGACAAAGAGCGTTTATTAAACCTTAATTTTTTTACTTTTTAACTAATTTAAACCAAGTAAAACAGCTCAATTAACATAATAAACCAAATTAAAGTTATGCAAAAATAACATATATAACGAAATTGTCATAATATCATCCAAAATAAAGTAAGAATGCTCAAGTTGGATAAAATAAGCCTAACATACTAAACCAACTTAAATGTAAAAGGTATCCAAGACCATTAATTGAAATTAAAAGTTTTTGTTGCGGGTCGTGGTTTCCAGATGAAGATGGCCCTACGCATGACGAGTCCGGTGTACCGCCCACAAAAGCCAGCTCTTCAGCAATCTCAACTGGCAAATTGCCTCCTAACTGTTGGACTACATATCCCAAGACCCTATGTATTGATTGTCTCTTCGCCCGCTCTTCTTCCAGCTTAGCCGTCAATTCTGCAATCATCCTCTTATCCTCTGCATTGGACTCTGCAGAACCCGATGGTATTCCAGCAGCGTTACCAAAGATTTGGGTGGGACATGGTCCAGCACCTAGGGCACGAACTCGTCCTGGGTGCTCCTTTCCGAGAACTTGTGCTAACGAGTCATTCTGTGAAAGCTGCTTAGAGGATCCATCCTGCCTCTCAACATTTGAAATTGCTTCCTAAAAATATACAGCATTGGAAAGGAAGAAGTTAATAGTAGCACGATATATACAGTAAGCTATATATTGCTTTAAATTTTCAAACATGATTTACACTAACAACACGCGCATCGGGGTGGATATACGAGCCATCTCTTTTCTTATGAGTCATGATAAACAACTCTCCTCTACCAACGGACCTTCCTTGCTCTCTCTCCTATATCATTGATATTGACACAATTCAGTAAACAACAATATTTTTCAAGAAGCTTAATCGAAATCTTAATGCAAATGATGACTTATTACCACTTCGTCTTTTTTTCGTGCCAAGGTTTTGGAGCCCCCAGTATGTGTGTAAACTTGCTTGCTCCGATTTATAAGTGTTCTGTTTACACTTTTTCTATGAACAAGTAACAAAACAAATGCAAATGAGAAAGATATGATGAATATCAAATGTAAGGGAATTACTATGTATACACATGTTTTTTTATATGGAAATAATAAAATATACCAAGGCTTACCTGCGTTTCTTCATTCAGGCGATAGTCAACGAACTTTTTCCAATCATTTTTGTCTATTCCTTTCGGGTGATGCCGAAGATTTTTCTCATAAGTCCTTATTTGTTTGTAACACCTATGAAACAAGTGGTGTCTTGAATCCTTCCCATTCTTTCCTATCCTCTTCAAAATATCACGCTTTATTTTTCCTCCAGCATCGTCCTCATAGTAAAAGACCCGCTGCAACCCATTTACATTGTCATTAACGAGGACCAACAAACAAGTCTAAGATTGATATATTTAAGACATGCGACAACAATTACAGGCTAATTTAAATTATTGAAGTATGACCCTCAAATCCAGTACAAGCAGTCGCAATTACGTATAAATGAGAAGTGCTTAAATGATGATGTGACAAACACAATATGAAAATTTTACTAACCAATTAAATTACCCATGCAAACGACCTAAAAAGAAAAAACCGAAAACTAAAATTGCTTAAATTGTAGAAGCTTAAAGTTCTACCTTAAGCATGTTGTACGCATGATCCCTCTTTGCTTTCCTCACCAGCTTCCAACTTTCTAAGTGTATGGGAAACTGGGAATAATCCGCACCCAAATTTCCTATGAAACCACTTAGTAATCCTGCCGCCTGACCAATCGGTTGCAGCTGACTGTTAAATGGGAGTACTATCTTCGTATTGGAAGGGAGGGCTATAGCCTCCTTCACACTCAGCTTAGAAACTTTTCTCACACCGTCCTCTAAGAAGTGTATGGGAAACAAAATTAATCTCTAATCATTGCACAAAAGAAAAATAGAAGTAAAGGACTATACAGATCACTGTTTACCAAAATGGGAGGAAAAAAAATGTTTACCGATAACAGTAACTTTCCAGAAATCTGTATCTTTGGCTTTCTTGTTGTTATGCTAACCTTCGACTTCTTGGGCAGCAAACAAGTCGTCGATGTGGTCATCAAACGACGGAACTTCATCCGCCTCTAGGTCGTAATCCTTATCCGCTAATTCATGATCAGCCACTTCCGCGCGATACCGAGTCTCTGTGTTGTCTGTTGGAGTTTGAAGGTCATCAGCAGTACTCGATTGTGCATTCCTATGGTCGATGCGCGGTGCACGAAACGGTTCATTCATACGGGTTGCCGGAGCTCTATTAGCTGAGGATGATATCGGAGGAACCCTATCACGTGTTTCCTCCCGTGATGTCTGAGCTCCTCTAGTCGTGGTCCCAACCTTAACGCAATGTGAAACTATTTAGAATTATATCTTAGAGAACGAATTAATATTGAGAATTATTTTATTTCTTAAACTAGTAATTTTGCCGGGAGGAAAATTAATGCGGTTCGATGAGTCAACTGAAGGACATATTTAATTTTCACTAAAGGTTACGTCAAGAAAACTTAACCACAAACACTAACCGTTGTCTCCTCAGTACCGTCATTAGTTCCGGCATCTTTCGGGGGTTTCCGTATAATATTGTACCTTGGTTTCCTAGGCATCCTTAAAAACCTGTATATAAAACAATATTAGTAGACAAATTATATTAATATTAGATAGTGTTCTTACCTACAATTCCACATATATAGATAGTATTAATATTTACTGTATACAGTATTTCCTACTTTTGTTCTATATATGGAGCCAAACGAGGCAGAAGACCAAAATGAAGAAACAACCTTAAATAATAAATTATGAAAGAATGTAAGAAGCATAGTATTAAGAAAAGAATAATGGAGAAATAGTAATACAAATAATTTTAAATTATTTACTATATCAACAGTCATCAGACCTTAGTTATAATGTGAGAGAACAGACTCAAGTAATCTAAACTCAAGTAATCTAAACTAACAAATTCGGTACCCGTTAACCAATTTTTTCACATAAGTGTTATTTTTTAATTTAATAATTTAATAATATATTTTTAAATATTAATACCACATTACTGACTAAAACTAATATATTCTACTAATTTTCTAATATTGTGAGTATTTTGAATTTTCTACTAAAACTAATATATTCTAATTATCACATTCTCCTTCATTCTAGCCTGTTCGTGATCTTTTCCTTCAAGTTCAGGCCCTGCCTACCCCTTTGTAGATTTTTTTATTCCAAAATTCGTTTTAGCAAACATTAAATTCAAGTTACAAGAGTGAGGCACTAAGTATTATTAATTAATTCATTGACCCCCTAATATTTTTTTCCATTTTTAAAGCTAGTATCTAATCACTGTCATTTAGAATTGCTTACGGATAAGATCCCCTGTGTTAATGATCTTAACTTGCTTGCAAAGAGTACCCAACAACACAAAAAGAAAAGAATAGGAAAACACACAAGAATAAAATCTGAAGTTTTGTCCTTGCTTTAGATGTTTATATTTAATAGTAATCATTATTCATGACTTATTGTAAAAAGGGATGAGAGATAATATTAGACGAAAAAAAAAAGACATAAATAATTAGTATGACATTAACGATTAACCTGTCTACGTCACTTGCAGGTAAATATTAAGATCTTGATCCACTTCTTCTTCGAACATCTTCCCCCACAATGAAACAAGGCGCTGCACAATGGCAGGGGATGTCAAACAATGAGGACTAAGATCTCATCAAAACACAAGCACAGTAGAAACACTACATGTTCCTATAACCCTGCCACCAAAAACCATACCGAAATACAAAAGCTTCCTTCTAGTAAAGTCATAGGAGAAATTAGTCATAGATGGTGAACTGAATCTAAATATGATTTAACAAGTGAGAAGAAAGAAACAGACCTTGGTTACACTCAGATCTTGTGGTTTCGTGAGGGTGCTTTGAAGTGTACACTGAGGAGTGCGCAACCCAGATTGGTTCAACTGATGAACACAAAGTTCAAATCAATCTCTTCAATACAAATTCCTCCAACTAACATGTCCTCTAACTAAACTGACTAATACATATCAAATTAGTAAATGAGAAATTTATATTGATCAGCTTAATTTCCAGAACATATTACATATACTTTGATCTCATCTAGAGTATAATATGTTATAACAGAATAGAACTAGTAACTGAAAGTATAACTAACTAACTTACAACTACCTTAAATAACTAACTGTCTTACTCCCATATTTGTAATAAATATTAAGATCTTGTTCTTCTCCTACAGATGCACAAACAAGATGCAAGTTCACACATCAAAGTATTCCAATCAAACAGTGCTCGAGCATTGCCATCTCTTAAGTCTTAACCAACAATAATACTGCTTTATTTGTTTTATCTATTTACTTAAAAATTTTGGTACGGATAAAAGAATAAAAAATTTATGAACCACTATAAACCTATAGCAATTTATGAATAAAAAAACTAAAAGACAGTTGATGTTTCCCTAATTAGAATACTAATCAGAGCTTTAATCCTCCTTTATCTCTACTTTTCCTCCTTAATCTGTGTGATATGTTTGGCATTCGCTATCTTGTCTTTTTCATTGTGCACTAAAATATTACATATGCTTTAGTTTCTTAGTTCACTGTTAAATGTTATGTTGCCTTTTACTTATGGTGTTTAAAAGTATTTATTTAATTTATTGAAAAAAGTTAAAATAAAAATTAATATTTAATTTTAAAAGTATAAAAATAAATAATTATTAAATATTTAAATTTTAACATAAAAAAAATAAATTAAATAAAAATTAGATACTACCATAAAATTCACTGCACATATTATACATTTAAAGTATATTTTCCTTCATGATAATATAATTATATTAAATTTATACATTAGAAAAACTTAAATAATACATAGTTTGAATATAAATACATAGTTTGAATTGGTGATTTGCTTTTTGTATATATATATTCGTTATAATAATATATGATGATACTTTGGTTTGATATAGTTTGAAGATTATTTGATCAAACAAGACAATGAATGAATGAAAAAATAAAGTGTGGGAATTTAAGTATACATGAACTGAAAAAATAGATTCCAATTTTCTTCATGACATTATGTATATACACTAATAAAAAACATCAGAGCTCACTTTCTCACACAAAGGAGCCAACTTTCACAATATGGGTTTCGGAAAGACCTTTGTTAAAAAAGTTAGACCCTTTTGTTTTCCTTCAGAAAGCTAAAACCCTTTTCCCATGAAATTAGACTGAAGAAGAAGATGAAGATGACGAAGAAGAAGCTTACCTTATAATCGAGCTACAAACAGGCGAACAAGGAAACAAGGTTTCTCATTGATCTTCTTTCAATGCAGACATATCGCTGGAAGAATGAAAGAAAGAGAGAAAAATAATTTTACGAATGAACAAAAAGAAAACGAACCAGTAGTATTTTTTATATAAAAAAATTGAAATTTTGGGGTTTACGTATACAACAGAAAACGAGAAGAAATGGGATCAGATCACAACACCGTTTGACAATCAGATTTAACTTAATCAATTCAAAAGTTTGTTAGAGTATTTTCAAATCACTTTTAAATTTCTGTTATGCAATCAGATCACAACACCGTTTGACAATCAGATTTAACTTAATCAATTCAAATAGTTTGTTAGAGTATTTTCAAATCACTTTTAAATTTCTGTTATGCAATGTACATGTTCCTTAGTCGTTGCACCAAATATGTTATTAAGTTACCATATTAACTTAAACAAGTTAACCATTGTATCTTTATAAAAGTAAAATGTACCACCTGCATAATTTAAGTGGAGGTAAACGGTTAGGATAACATAAAAATAGAGAACTTTATGGGAATTTCAAAAGTTTATTGAGATAATCAGTTATAAAAATCTGTGATTCTCAAATGTTATAAACGTGCTTATTCAACTAAATAAATTTCACTGAAAAGCAATACAATTAGTTTACACAAGATGATGAAGACGTGTTACCGAGCTTGTATGAAGGTCCAAGTCGCGCGGCGCGGGATTTTAACGATCTACTGTCAGATGGAGAGCAGGAGTTATATCCCGGATGCTCAAAGTACTCCAAATTATCGTTTTTAGTGAAGCTTTATCATATCAAGTGTATGTGCGGTGTGAGTGATAAGGCAATAACAATGATTCTTGACTTGCTGTGCGACGCATTCGAACAAGCAAAACTCCCAAAGATAGCGTATGAAACTAGAAAGACTATAAGAAAGCTGGGTATTGAATACACCAAGATAGATGCTTGTCCAAATGACTGTATGCTGTACCGAGGTGATGATGAGAACCTAACTAGGTGCAAGAAATGTGGATATTCAAGATGGAAGCAGAAGACTAAAAAGGGATCTATTATTAGGCTCAACGTACCAGTAAAGAGAAAAGGAAAACCTATAGCAGCCAAGAGTCTTCGTTACTTTCCCCTCATACCACGACTACAGCGGTTATTCATGTGCAGCAAGACATCGAGTGATATGTTATGGTATAAACAGGCGTCTAATAACGATGGTTTCCTTAGGCATCCAAGGAACGCTGAAGCATGGAAAAAGTTTGATGCAAAGTATACTAATTTTTCCGCGGATCCGCGCAATGTTCGCCTAGCCTTGGCGAGCGATGGATTTAATCCATTTGGGAATATGAGCACAAAGTACTCCATCTGGCCTGTGATTCTTATTCCGTATAATCTACCACCCTGGATTTGCATGAAGCAGACATCTTTCATTCTATCCACGCTTATTCCTGGGCCGAAAATGTCGGGTAACGACATAGATGTTTATTTGCAGCCTTTGATAGATGAGTTGAATCAATTATGGGATGGGATTGAAACCTATGATGCCAAAGAGGGAAACACTTTCAAGATGTGTGCGGCACTAATGTGGACTATCAGTGACTTTCCAGGATTGGGAAACCTATCCGGCTGGAATACGCACAGTGGGTTAGCTTGTCCTACGTGTAACTTAGATGCTAAGCCACATCGGCTGAAAGACAGTCAAAAATGGTGTTTCATGGGCCATCGACGCTTTTTAAACCAGGGACACAAATACAGACTAGACCGGAATAGATTTGATGGGCAGGTTGAAGGTAGAGATCCGCCAAAGAAGTTATCCGGAACTGATGTATTGAGGCAGCAGTCTAATGTGCACGTTTCATTTGGGAAGAGTTCAAGTGTGACATCTAAAAAAAGACGCAATGGCCAGGATGCGGATGAAGATGATTTACATTGGAAGAAGAAGAGTGTTTTCTTTGACCTCCCGTACTGGAAGGATCAGATGTTGCGTCATAACCTCGACGTGATGCATATAGAGAAAAACGTGTGTGACAATGTGGTATTCACTATCTTAAACGATAGCAGCAAATCAAAGGACAATCTAAAAGCTCGCAGAGATTTACAATGCATGGGTATAAGGCCTGAATTATGGCCGGGGGAAGGTGGTAAATATCCTTCTGCAATATTTGCGATGTCGAATTCACAGAGGGATGTTTTCCTGAAGACTTTGCAGAATGTGATATTTCCAGATGGTTACTCTAGCAACGTTGCTCGTTGTGTTGATTTGCGACAGCGCAAGTTATTTGGGTTGAAAAGTCATGACTGTCATATTCTGATGGAACAATTACTCCCAATTTTGGTGAAGTTTTCACTTCCAAGTCCGGTGTCCAATGTGATTGCAAATTTGTCGTCATTTTTCTGAGAACTTTGTGGGAAAGCCGTAAACCCTATGCAGCTTGCTGAGCTTCAGAATTATATTGTGCAAACCTTGTGTCAGATGGAAATGATTTTTTCTCCATCCTTCTTCACCGTCATGGTTCACCTCACCGTGCATCTCGTTGATGAGGTTACTCTTGGTGGACCCGTACATTATAGGTGGATGTATCCAATAGAAAGGTTAGCTTACTGATAAACCCCTTTAGTACATTCAAATCAATTAATTGTGTACATACTGAGTATTTTATTGTATTTATATAAAAGGTATTTAGGACGTCTGAAGCAATATGTTCGTAATAGAGCACAACCAGAAGGCTCAATTGCAGAAGGCTATTTATCTGAGGAAATCTTGACTTTCTGTTCTAGGTATTTGGATAATATTGAGACTAGAATTAACCGACCAGGGCGAGTTGACGATGAACCTGTTGACGTTCCTCACAATTCAGAGGAGAGTATCTTCCCAGCTATTGGCAAGGCATTAGGGGCAGTTTCGCATTTCGAACTCACTCCAATGGAAAAACATCAAGCTCATCGTCATGTGCTAGTCAACTGCGATGTCGTTGTTCCGTTCCTTGAGTAAGTATACGCATGTATTTCTAAAACACCAACGTAACTCTTTTACCCTAGTTTCTAGTTGGACTAATTTTCTTCTCTACAATAAAGTACATTTAGGGAAAAGACAAAGCGAAGCATGCGTCATCAGACAAGGTCCCCAGCTAAGATTGATAGTGTCGTCCATGCAGAATTTTCTCGGTGGTTCAATGCTCAGGTTGACAGAATACTAACCTGACCAATGTTTTTTTACCCTGGAATTAGTACTATATTAAAACCGACTTTAATATAAAGCGTGAATGTTATGTGGTTCCAGGTTCTTCTGGAAAGTACTATTCAATCGAAAGAGCTGAAGTTGCTTGCGTGCGGTCCCATGACTCAAGCCAGACGTTTTGGGGCATATAATGTTAACGGGTACAAGTTTCAAACTGTCACAAAGGAAAACGGGATGAAAACACAAAATAGTGTAGTATATGTATCATCTAATACGAGAAGTTATGCAAGCATGCGTGATAATAGAGTGGCTGTTGGTGGTGTTCCGTATTACGGAAAAATTATAGACATAATTGAGTTGAATTACAGTTGTTCCTTCACAGTGGTATTGTTCAAATGTGTTTGGGCTGATACCACTACCAGTAGAGGCATCAAATAAGACCATTTGGGGCTTACCAGCGTTAATTTCTCTCGTCCAATACACACTGGTAATCGTGAAGAAGATGAACCCTACATATTGGCATCAGAAGCTTAGCTTGTATACTATATGGATGATGAAGTAGCTAAAGAATGGAGTGTTATGATTCATGTGAAACCAAGGGATTTGTATGACATGGGAGAAGAGAATGAAGAAGCTGAAGTTGGTTTTTCTCCACAGCCAGGGTTGAACATGTCAGCGGAAGGTGACATTGGAGATTTACTATTGACAAGGGAGGAGGATATAGAAGACCTCATAGAAAATGCCTCAGAGAATTTCGATGATGTCGCATAATGTTTTGTATGAAGTATTTTAATGTGTTTTAAAAATGATATTTTTGTCATTAACTAAGTTAAATAAACTCAGCGTTGTACGTTATTTTCTTTGGTTACTTTACACTTGTGTAGTTTTTTTTTTTCAGTTAAATAGTTATGTTATTGTGAATCCTCATGAGTAAAAGCCGAATTTTTGGTTCTTTCATCGATTTTAGTATGGAAATGTTAGTATACGTTAAATCTTTATTCCTTCTACAGTTGTTATTAGGGTTGCATTTTTTATAATCTTGCTATGTATTACATAATATAATTTCACTAGTGTTACATTTTGAAAACAATAGTGAACATAACATGACGGTGGAACAGGATCGATAAAAAATGAGGACTTTTTGTCATCCTCTGCAAGCACAACAATTGCTATAGAGCTTATGTTTAAGAAAATTGCACAAACTACTAACAAGGGTGATGGTAATTGTCGAAAATTTACGTTTAGTAATAAAATTGTCTTAGCATCTTGTAGTTTGGTTTTTTTTCTAAGTCAGTATTTAATAACTCCAGAGTTCTCAATTCCTTCTATGTATACTCATTCTGTTATGTGCATGTTGATATTTTCAATCGTACCTGAATATTCCGGAGAAATAGTTCCTGACAGTCTAGACGGAGAAGAGTCTGATTCAGAAGACATTTTAGATGATGTATCCTCTGTCGCAGTTGATAGATCCATGCAGTTTGATCTGAATAAGGTTCCGGATGAAGAGGATGAAACTTTAGAAGACCAACAAGATAAACAAGATGATATACATGTTAAGAAAAGGTGCTTTGATCTGAATAAGATGCCATGGTATGGAGATGAAATATCAGATCCTCTGAAACGTGAAGCCCATAGATTCATAACAGAATTTTTTTCGCTAGGTCAATATGATGTTGGAGAGAAATTTTGATCTTTTATTATAACAGTTACGCTGATTTCCTTAGTTTAATGATTTGGGTCACAGTTGTACATGTTTATTCTTGGTTTAGGTTTAGTAAGGCATAACTTCAAAGAGGAGTAACTTTGATATATGCTCTCTAGAACTTTATTTTAACTTCATAAATATCAGAGTTTTCCTTTATTTTCTACTTTTACATCCATGATTGAATGCAATTTTTAAATGCCAATAACGTATTCAAGAAAATCTTAGAGGTAAATTTGTTCACATGAGTTAACATATAAAGGTTACAAGTAACTTGTGAATTTTTTATCGTAAACTGAATGTAGAAAAAGTGTTACGAGTTTAAGTAAGAATGATTTAAACATATGTAGCTTCAGAAAGTAGTCTTCATTTAACTATATTATACCCAGATGGTTATTTCTAAAGAGAACAATGCAATATGTGGTAACACGCATTTTGCGGCGGTTTAAAATTAACCGCCGCAAAATGCCTAACAAGAAGTCACCGGCGGACATATCGCGGTGGTTTTCGAAAAGAAGCCACGAAATACAAACCTGACCGGCAATATAGCGGCGGTTTGAAGAAAACCGCCGCGAAATGTTAACCTTACAGCAATATAGCGGCGGTTTTAGAAAAACCGCCGCTAAATGTCGTCTTGATTGCAGCCCCAACCTTTAACCGTCACTATATGTGCCGCAATTTGTCTTTTCGCGGCACATTTACAAAACCGCCGCAAAATAACCGTCGCTATCTTAAGGATTTGTTGTAGTGTGTGAAATTTTTTCATTAAAATGAAGAAACTTGTGCTAATTATTGAAGGATGAAAACTCAGGTGTAGTCAATTTCTTGTAAAATTGATAACTGAAAACTGTTAAATAATTTGAATAATTTGACTAAATTTTTATCTAATAACTTTCAGTTATCAATTTCACATGAAATTGACTGCACCTGAGTTTCCATCTTATTGAAGTATTGACCTTCAGTATATATATAAGTGCTACAACCAATCTTAAGTTCTTAACCACAAGATAAATATCTTCTCTAACTAATTTGTATTTAACACTATCTATCGTGTGTTTTTGAGAAGGTAATAAGCCCGGCACCAAAAATAGTGAAAGAAGCCAGCAATTTAGTGCGTGAACTCGTGAGCCATACCTGATAGATGCTACTAATTTTCTTTACTCTTACTTTACTCTTCTTTAAGCTCTTAGTCTTTCAGTCACAGTTGGTGATAAATGGGAATACCCAATTCTTTTATACTTCTTTATAGAAACACTTTTATTTTATATTAATAAAATAACATTTATCTTTGAAAAAAAAAACACTATCTATCGTGTGTGTCAAGCAATTGGAGAGACTAACTAACAGACTAATAATAAGCTATCATGTAACAAAATTATCAAATTTTCTAGATAATATTATGTGATAAGCATTGTCTAGAAAATATTTATTCGACTAATATTTGTGGACCAGCAGCTAGTATATATATTCGATCATATCAAATCTTGTGTTGGGAAGGAAAAACATGATGAGATTTAATTTCTTTTCATTATTACATGAGGAAATTTTTTGAAGGCTTCGTGGTATACAAACAAAATCCAACTTGGTAGTTGGTTTTTGATATGGTCACCATTAATACGAGCTATAATTCGGCCTTATGACCGTTATTGGCAGTCACTATAACTCGTCATTTTTCATTATTGCTCGGTTCTTATGAGCTATAACTCGGTGACATCAATACTCTCATCATAACCGACGTCTCAAACGGTATGATAAAATCGGTTACGAAACCAATCATCACAGAAACCGACAATTTATCACCCAGAATGTAACAGACGAAGAAATATCTATAAAAGAAAGGTAAAGTATCTCTTTAAAGGACAGTTCTGAACTTGACACTGTACTGACTTAAGCATTGGAGTGCCTTTGCAGGTGCATTCCACCCTCTTTGTATTGCTTGTGCTCTCACACAAACAATAAACACAAGAAGCTCGAATTCTAAGAGACGGACGCTCAACTTTGCAGCCCATAGCTCGGCCGATTCCGAGGAATTGAAGCCGATCTATTTCCCAGACAAGATCAATTGGCGCCCACCGTGGGGTCCGAGAAGGTCATATTTTTTCTTTTGGTCCCATCACCTCTATCTGCATTCATGGCTGACGTGCTGCCTCCTTCACTATCCGAACTCATGCGAATGGTAGCTGAGCTACAGCAAGCCAATCAACGAATGGCTGACGAGAACCAAATAATGGCTGCCCAAATCGCTGAACTAAATCATGCTCGGATTGAGCATAACGATGCTCATCGCTAGCAGGTAGAAAACGAGGAGCATCAGTCCCAACCCTCTCATGTCTCAGAGACTGCTCGAGGAGAAGAGCAACAACCCGAAGATGAAAAAGAAGAGGCCGACGACCTTGTAGGTCCCTTCACAGAAGAAGTGATGAACTTCGAACTGCCGAAGAGGTTCACTCTGCCGCTGACCCTCACGCCTTATGACGGACTCGGAGACCCGAGGAAGTTTCTAAAGAAATTCCGATCAATAATGATCGTCAACGGTGCATCAGATACAGTTTTATATCGTTGTTTTTTGAATTATTTAGACGGCCCTGCACTTGATTGGTTGTGTGCTTTGCCTGCAGGTTCCATTTCACGGTTTCAGCAGTTGGCAAAGTTATTTGAAGATCATTTCGTCGGATCTGCAATATACTTGCACGATTCCGATTACTTGAATACTATCAAGCAAGGACCGAACGAAAGCTTAAAGGACTACATAACCCGCTTCACCAAGGTCGCAATCAGTATACCAGACCTCCACCCCGAGGTCCATCTACACGCAATTAAAAGCGGCCTTCGACCCGGAAAGTTCCAGGAGACAATCACAGTAGCCAAGCCGAAGACTCTAGCAGAATTTCGCGAGAAGGCAAAGGGACAAATTGATATCAAAGAGCTCAAACAAGCTCAGAAGTCTGACAAGTCACATTTCCGAGAAGAAGATAAGAGCTCAACCAATAAGAAAAGTTTTAAACTAACACCTCGATTTGATTCTTATACGCAGTTTAACACTAAGAGAGAAGACATAATCAAAGAAATCTTGAATTCAAAACTGATCAAGCCACCAAGAAAAGCCGGTACCTACCAAGATGCAAAGAACGTTGACAAATCGAAATACTGCGCCTTCCACCAGAAACACGATCACAATACTGATGACTGTGTGGTCGCCAAAGACCTTTTAGAGCGGTTGGCAAGACAAGGACACCTTGACAAATACATTGGGGGACACATACAAAAGCGCGGATCTAGCTCCACAACAACCGACATCCCTGAACAAAACCGAGAAAAAGAAAAGGCATCTTCGAGCCAATATGAAAGACCACGAGGTATAATCAATTGTATTTCAGGAGGATACGCTAGTGGCGGATATTCGAATTCGGCAAGGAAAAGGTCGTTCCGAGCAATATGCTCGGTAAACGGACCACAGCATGATGCAGCAATCACCAATCAACAACCAGAAGTCACTTTCACACACGCTGACTTCAACTCCAACATACAAAATTTGGACGACCCTGTGGTAGTCATCCTTCAGCTAGGGGATCTGTTAGTAAAAAAAGTACTCTTGGATCCCGGAAGCAGTGCCGATGTTCTATTCTACTCCACATTTCAAAAAATGAAGCTCAGCGACAACATGCTACAATCCACAGGAGGAGACTTGGTCGGATTCTCCAGAGAACGAGTTCCAATACTCGGATCAGTGTGGTTACAAACCACACTGGGTGAGCATCCTCTTTCAAAAACTAATGATATTCAATATTTAGTTGTTGATTGTTTCAGTCCATATAACCTTATTCTTGGCCGACCTTTCTTGAACAAATTCGGCGCCATTGTTTCTACAGTTCATCTCTGTGTTAAGTTTCCACTGCAGGGCGAACAAGTAGTAACAATCCACGGGGACCATAAAGAGGCCCGACAATGTTACAACATCAGCATGAAATTCCAAAACTGCTCAACTCAACAAGACAACAATGTCGACCTCAAGCAAAATGGCCACTCACTAGCCGACCTCGACCCAAGAGCTGATTTTCTCGAACGACCAAAACCTTCAGACGACCTACAAAAAGTTTATTTTAATAATGACCCTAACAAATTTATTTACGTAGGTACGTCAATCAACAAATTTGAGTTACAGGCCATAACGACCTTCCTGCAAGAACAATCCGACCTTTTTGTGTGGACACCTTCAGACATGCCCGGCATCGACCCCCAAATTATCAGTCATAAACTAGCAATAAACCCGGCGGTACGACCAGTACAGCAGAAGAAAAGAAAACTCGGAGAGGAGAAAAAGAAAGCGTCACTAGAAGAAACCCAAAAGCTCATCAACGCAGAATTTATCAAAGAAATCAGATTCACTACCTGGTTAGCCAATGTGGTAATGGTAAGAAAGCAAAACAGTAAGTGGCGCATGTGCGTCGACTTCACTGATTTAAACAAAGCATGCCCAAAGGATTCTTACCCTCTACCATCCATATACTCTTTAGTAGATAACGCCTCAGGTTATGCTACTTTAAGTTTTATGGATGCGTATTCAGGGTATATTCAAATACTCATGCACCCCTCCGATCAAAATAAAACGGCTTTTATCACTGATTTCGGTAACTATTGTTATAAAGTTATGCCATTTGGATTAAAGAACGCAGGTGCAACTTACCAACGCCTTATGGATAAAGTGTTCGCAAAACAGATCGGCAGAAATATTGAAGTCTATGTCGATGATATGGTCGCCAAAACACAAATCGGACATAGTCACATCAGCGACCTTACAGAAATCTTCGGCCAGATTCGCCAGTACAACATGCACCTAAACCCCGAGAAATATGCATTCACCGTTCAAGGGGGTAAATTCTTAGGGTTTTTACTAACATGCAGGGGAATAGAGGCAAATCCAGACAAATGCCGAGCAGTGCTGGACATGGCCAGCCCTAAAACAATCAAAGAAGTTCAGCACCTCACAGGACGACTTGCCGCACTTTCCAGATTTGTTCCTTGCCTAGCATCAACTTCTATTCCTTTTTTTCCAAACAATTAAAAAGAAAAACAGATTTGAGTGGAACGACGATTGTGAGAAAGCCTTTTCAAAATTAAAAACAACTCTCTCACAACCGCCGATTTTGCAAAAGCCCCTACAAGGGGAAGATTTATTTCTATATCTGTCAGTTACTGATTGGGCGATAAGTTCGGCCCTTGTTACAGAAAGAAACAAAGTCCAGCATCCGATATATTTCGTCAGTAAAACCCTCCAGCACGCCGAGCTCAATTATCCAAGGATAGAGAAGCTCGCGCTAGCACTTATATTTTCGGCCCGCCGTCTCCGACCTTACTTCCAGAGCCACGTTATACACGTCAGAACCGATCACCCACTAAGACAAGTATTACACAAACCAGAAATTGCAGGAAGACTTATAAAATGGGCAGTCGAATTATCTGAGTTCGATATCAGATACCAATCCAGAGGACCGATCAAGTCCCAATTCTTGGCAGATTTCATCGCCGAACTTACAATACCATCAGAGGAAGATCATACAAAACAATGGACTTTATATGTAGACGGCTCTTCAAATAATGGGGGCTGTGGAGCAGGAATCCGTCTAGAGGCCGAGGACGGATTCATATTGGAACATTCAATACATTTAGCTTTCAAAGTCAGCAATAACCAATCCGAATATGAAGCACTGATCGCTGGACTCCGACTTTGTTTAGATCTCCAAATCTCGGCGATCAAGGTATATTGTGATTCTTTATTAGTGGTACAGCATGTAAACGACCTTTTTCAGGTAAAAGATCCTCTACTCTCTAAATATCTGCTATTAGTAAAAAAATTATCAACAAAATTCGCCAAATTTGAAATAGAACATATACCTCGCGAACAAAATCAAAGGGCAGACATCTTATCTAAACTCGGCAGTACACAGTCCGAGTTATCTACACTGCAGCAGTTCACCATAACATCACCCACTGTTACTCTGACAAATGTGTTAAGTGTTACACAGGTAAAAGACTGGAGAGACGACTTTATACACTATCTACAAACAGGTGCTATACCGGAAAGGATCGAGAACAATAAAAAGTTCCGACGACAAGCATCTTCCTTCACAATATTCAATGGAACACTGTATCGAGGAGGTTATACTCGGCCTTTACTCAAATGCCTTAACAACTCGGAAGCTGAGATAGCATTAGCTGAGGCACATGAAGGAATTTGTGGCACACACACAGGTGCTCGGAGCTTAGCATCAAAGGTCCTCCGAGTTGGATTCTTCTGGCCTACTTTGAAGCACGACAGCCAACAAAAAATCCGATCATGCAACAACGGCCAAAGACACGCACCACTGATACACATACCCGCAGAGCAATTACATCATTCAGACATCAGCTGGCCATTTAATCAATGGGGTTTAGATATACTCGGTCCGTTCCCTACGGCACCGGGCCAGGTAAAATTTCTCATTGTCGGCATTGATTATTTCTCCAAATGGGTGGAAGCCCAACCTTTGGCAAAAATAACATCCCAGCAAATGATTTCATTCATTTGGAAAAAGATTATTTGCCATTTCGGCATACCTCAACATATCATAACTGACAATGGTCGCCAGTTTGCCGATCAGAAATTTCAATCTTTTTTGCAGAACCTCAAAATAAAGCAACATTTCGCTTCTGTTGAACATCCTCAAACAAATGGACTAGCTAAGGCCGCAAATAAGGTCATCCTACATGCACTTAAAAAGAAGCTAGATGATGCCAAAGGGCTCTGGGCCGAGCTTATACCTGAAGTCCTTTGGGGATACAACACCACCCCACAAACATCAACAAAGGAAACACCGTTCAGGCTTGTATATGGCTCCGAGGCTATGATACCACTGGAAATCTCCCAGAGCTCATTCAGAACACAGCTCGGCAATCAGGAAGAAGCTCGGAGAATCGAACTCGATACCATCGAAGAAGTCAGAGACATCGCAACATTAAGGCAACGCGCAGCACAACAAGCAATAGCTCGCCAATACAACAAAGCGGTCAAAAGCAGATCCTTCATGCAAGGAGACTTAGTACTTTGTAAAACAGAAACTGCTCGGAAACCAACCTCACATGAAAAGCTCGCCGCAAACTGGGACGGTCCATACCGAATATCAGAAGTACTCGGCAATGGAGCATACATACTCGAATCAATAGATGGTAAACTACTACCCAATACTTGGAATGTATCCTCCCTAAAGAAGTTCTATAGTTGAAAGTCAGGGACAAGCTAGTACTCTTTTTCCTACTACCAAGTTTTTGTCTCAAAGGGTTTTGCTTGGAGAGGTTTTAACGAGACTAGCCTACCTGCAAATTTATATTCAAATAAATACAAATTTATCATCAGTATTACCTCATTCTATTCAATCATATGATCTATCTCTTTCATAACTACCAATTATCAATATAGCTCGGCAAACGACAATAATCGTCCAAAATTCGCAACCTGCCACTACTCGGCAGTTTTCTCAAACCGAAATGAAAAGTCATCATGATCATTTCCTATTAATCAACAAACAGCTTTTTCCTTAACGAAAAACACTACCATTCAAAAACATTCAAGTCCGTAACACAATCCAAAGAACAAACATCAAAAGTTCAAACAGCTATCCATTACAAGAATAAAACAAAATAACCAACAAAATAAAAAAAAACTACACATTATCAGCTTGATCTTCAACGTCACCATCATCTTCAACCATCTTGCCATCACGAACGACTTTCCCAGGGTCCATCCCGGACAGATCAGCCTCTGGCGCCAAAAACTTGGCCTGTAACAAAGCCCTTTCAAACCCCTCAACAAAAGAATCCAGAATTTCATCAACCTTTTTCTTCTCCAACTCCTTTAATTGGGCAGTCACCTCAATTAGACGAGATTGTATACTCACCAAGTCACTTTCCTTTTTCTTCAAATCCTCCACATCCTTAGCATAACTATCTTTAGTCTCCTTCAATAACTTCTCGGTCTCAGTTAAACGTGCCTGAAGCTCAGCAGCAGCACTTTTACTCTTAACCAACTCTTCCTTCAAAATAGAAACCTCTCCTTTTTCTGTAGCAACTCTCTTATACTTCAACTCTTGGCTACGCCCAAGACTTGCAAGGCGCAGGCCAACAACCTAGAGAAAACAATAAAACAAAGTTCATAAGACTCCCAAAGAAACAACAAAAATAAAGCAAACACAGTCGCCTATTACCTGCATATACTGCCCAATAGCCATGTCTCCAACCTCCTTTGCAAGAGAAACATCAGCCGACGATTGACAATACTCGTCCACCACAGCCATATAGGGATACTCTTTTCCCCACATCGAAAATGCCTCACTCTGCTCAGAAATTTCATGAAGCCTTCTTTGATTACCCATAAAAGCTTGTATCTCCTCCAGAGGAACCTCTACCTCCTTTTCATCAGCATCATCGGACAACTCAACAAGGTCGGACTTCCTTCTCTTTCTTGCAATCACCTTCCTCCAACCTTGACGAGGCTGAGTAACTTCGCCAGTCCCAGCAATTTTCTCAGCATTAGAAGACGATACCTCCTTCTCCAGATTTTTATTTTTGAAACGTGTCCTCAGAGACGCGGCTGAAATACCGGGATATTTACCACCTGCAAAACACAACTAACATTAGATATATGACAAAAAGAAATAAGCACATTAGAAACAACCCTATAACTCACCCAAAAATGTTACCACAGCATCTTTATCCTCTTCCCACTTCAGAAGCTCATACATTGAAATCAGGTCTCCCCGATCAATATTTTCAACAAGAAACTCAATCAAACAAACATTTCTCGGAGAGATAACTTCAGGTCCGAGTATATTTTGAGGTTCTGAACACCAATACAATGGGAACTTCTCAGCCAGATTCTCATCTACGAAAAAAGGAAAATCTTTTTCCAGACCCCTAACCTTTAAATACATCTCTTTAAAATCTTTGAAAGAAGATTTGTACAATCTGAAAATGCCAAATCCAGGGGTGCTATTGAAATTTATCCAACCACCTTTCCACACCCCCTTGGCTTGAAATAAGGAAAAGAACAGGTCAACAGACGGCACCTCCTCCAGAAATTCCATTAAAATCTCAAAAGAACGAAGGAACGCCCACCCATTTGGATGAAGCTGCGACGGAGCACAGTTTAACTGTCTCAAAACCTGACATTCAAAATCAGTAAAGGGTAACCTAACTCTCAACTCTTCAAGAACGCAGCTGTGTATATAGAAAAACTCAAAGCCTCTACCCCGGTGATAAACCCTATCATTAACACTATATGGCAGTAACTCAACCCCAACTCCAGAATTCTGCCTCACTACCTTACTAACATCCACCTCCTTAACAGCAGCTTCATCACAGAACAACGACACCCGAGACTTCACATCATCCCCAACCCAGTCATAAGACCAATCTATCTTAACTTTCTTCTCCTTCTCAAACCCCATTAGAAACAGTAAAACAAGCATGCAACCAAGAAATACAAAGAGACGAGGGAAGAAAGAAATCACAAGAACACAGACATAACCATACCTCTCTTGCTCATTCTTCACACAGAAGCAGAAAACCAAAACGCCCAAATTCCAATCAGTAGAAATAATCAATCACAAACAAAAACGTTCCAAATATCACCCTTGCCTCAGTCACATCAAACGGCGAAAGGAGCATTAGAAACCATCAAAATATTAATGAAGCCACCACTCATTCTCTCTCCTCAATAAAAAACGGGCACGATTTTCTAAGTGACACAAATACAAAGTTAATTTAATGAAGTACGTTGAACTGGGGGCTCACTCAGTAACCCACTATACCGAGTTATAACTCATCACAAAAGCTCAACCTGCTTCATTAAAAAACTTTCCTCAAGCTGAGCTTGGGGGCTGTGATATGATCACCATTAATACGAGCTATAACTCGGCCTCATGATCGTTATTGGCAGTCACTATAACTCGTCATTTTCCGTTATTGCTCGGTTCTTATGAGTTATAACTCGGTGACATCAATACTCTCATCATAATCGACGTCTCAAACGGTATGATAAAATCGGTTACGAAACCAATCATCACAGAAACTGATAATTTATCACCCAGAATGTAACGGACGAAGAAATATCTATAAAAGAAAGGTAAAGTATCTCTTTGAAGGACAGTTCTAAACTTGACACTGTACTGACTTAAGCATTGGAGTGCCTTTGCAGGTGCATTCTACCCTCTTTGTATTGCTCGTGCTCTCACACAAATAACAAACACAAGAAGCTCGGATTCTAAGAGACGGACGCTCAACTTTGCAGCCCATAGCTCGGCCGATTTCGAGAAATTGAAGCCGATCTATTTTCCAGACAAGATTAATTTTATTTCATTGTGAACGTCATTTATGGAGTATATATCTTCTGAATATTTTATCATTATTGGATTACTTAAAATAAATAAACCACCTCGGCATTACCTTCCTTCAGTAAAATTTTTGAAAGCTTTGAGTAATTGATATTGATAATGATCTTGCATTATTCTTGCTTCAAACAATAAAAATTGACTTCAATATATATGCCATCGTTGTTATTAAAGAATATTGTTGTTCTAATTTTATATAAGGAAAAAATAGTCATACGTACTGATGAAGTATTTAATTTCATGAAGCACAACAGTGGACTTTTTCCTTTCACCATGCAAACAATTTTAACTGGGCGGAGTTTTATCTATTTATTTATCTTGCTTTCTTTTATATATATAATTACATCTCCACCCAACTCCAAAGAATGTGGACATAGTTTCAAAAAACTAACAGCATAACCAGGGCAACAAAAAAAAAAAAAAACTTAAAAATTAGCTTTATAAACAACAAATAAAGCAATAGAATATAATAATTTTAGTTCCTTCAAAGATACTTTAAGATGAACTCAAACAGTTATTTTATATCAATTCATGATCAATTTCCTTTTAATTCTTATCTATTGTATTATTGGTCTTTTTCATAAATTATCTTCTTATTCACCTTAAACTTGATATTTGTACTCATAGGCAAATCAATTACTCTTATATTGTCGATTTTGTCACCATTAATTTGTGCATTTTACAATTTTTTTCTTTAACTTCTCTAATATCAACACTCCATAATTAAAGACAATGTTATTTCTATATCTCCATATGCATTATATTACAGAAAAAAATAACACCATCCAAACTTTTTTCACATTTTTTCTTATCTTCTTATCCATCCATACCTCAAAGGATTCTTTTCACATTTTATTCTACCAAGATTGATCCCCACACATTCTATATACACTCACATAAAAAAATAAGTGATATAGGATCTCTAATTTTTCCTACATAATACACAAAAAGATTCCACTTTTGGCACAATCCTAAACTCACATAATTAATCTCTAGTATTCAATCTTTCTAAAATTACAAACCACATCAGCAACTCAACCCATAGAGGCACAATTTTTTTATAAAATTATACATATTGGATTCCACTCCTATCTCTTTATACTTTATACCACATTTAAAAAAGATTTAACAAAAAATTACCTTGCTTGTGGTGCTTCTATTTCATAGTGTCCACCTTTTCTTATCTAATTTCGATTTTTGACAAAATTACAAGAAGTTTTATAAGGTTTTGTTCCTCCCATTCCCATAAATCTCTTCTCCATTGTAAGCTGTATCTCCAAATATAACCATTTCAAATACCACACTTACTAATTGTGCACTCCTTTTTCAGTCTGTATAGACCCAGAAATACCTCTTTCAATTTATCTTTCCTTACCAAACACCTCCAGTTCTTTTTAAATTTTGATTTTCAAAGGACATACCACCATCAAAGTTATTGCAAGAATAAACTACTTTTTTCTAAAGTGAACATTCTTTTTTATTGAACCTCCGTCACCACCTAAACACCTTCTTATTGAACCCCCACCACCACTTATTTATATATTTTATTTGAATTTTTTTTTGAATTTGTCATTATATTTTATAATCTAACAGACCAAAAATTAATGCGCCACGAATTTAAATTCCATAAGAATTTGTTATTGGCCAATAAATTATTATTGTACATGCAAGGTGGAATTCGAACCTTCTACATTTATTTAATCAATCAAATGAGTAAACTAAGTTCTCGACCAACTCAAACTAATTTTTTGTTTGAATTTTTTTTGGTATAGCTTGTATGGATTTATTTTTTTTTTTGGTTTCCCACTGTATCCCCCAACTCGGCAGGTCAAGGACTAATCCGTCTCGCGGTACTGAGCTCCATTTAAGGGTTTGCCGCTGGCCAATGGGTTGCTGCATGCACAAGGCGGGATTCGAACCCCCGACACTTACTTAAGCGGACTAGTGAGCTAACCACTAGACCAACCCAACTTGGTTTTGTATGGATTTATTTATCTTCTTTAAATTGGCTGGGAATCAAAGAGCAAAGGCTGATTATTGTAAGAGAAATCCACTAAGGTCCATCCTCCGTGATTTAAAACAAAAACCGGCCTTCATTTTCAGTCCAAATTGAAATAAGGCTTAAATATGTATGACCTAAAATATAAAGGTGGATTCTGATATGTTTATATTTACGGTGGTTATGATAATTGTATAAGCGTTATAAAAATTAAAGTCAGACTTTTTTTTAGTAACAGTTTTAAAAAGTATTACTAAATAATTAAAAAACGTTACTTTAATTTTAGCAATACTTTTAGGTACCGTTTGTTTTGAGGTAGTGAGACAGAGATTGAGAGACTGTGACTCAATATCATGTTTGTTAGTTCATAGACTGGTACTAAAATTTGTCTCTGTCTCTAAAATTTCAGTATTTCAGTATCTCAAAAAAGTAGGGACACAGAGGACTAAAATTTTTAGAGATTGAGACTGAAACTTTTATAACATTTTATACCTAAAATACTTTTAGTTCAATTAATTAATTTCAATTTTACCGTTTGTACAAATTAAATTAGAATTTTATTCTTGTTTCAATTTCTATATCCTATTTTATACCAAACAGAATACTGATATTTATTTCAATTTTTGTTTATTAGTTTCTATCTCTCAATCTCGATCTTTTTTTTTTTTTTTTTGTCTCTCCACCAAATGCTACCTTAAAAACACTATAATCAATATAGTTACTGACGTAATCATATACTCATACTTAGAATGCACCAAATATAAAAAAGCCCTTGAGTTTATAAAAGATCACTCATTCGTAATAACAAAATAAAAAAGATCACTTTATTTGGGAGATGAAAAATAAACCTTGGGAGATAAAGAGTTCAACATACACATAGACAGGAAATAATTGTGGGTTAGCTAATCAAACATCAATATGGATTCATGTTGTTAGATACTACACCTCTAGAGTTAGAAGAACCTTTATTTTTTTTGGTATTCTAGAGTTAAAACCCTTTTTTTTGGACAGAGAGTTAGAACCTTTGATATCACAGGATGTAAAAGGGCTTCCTACAAGTTTTTGGTCTTGGGTTCCTATTTCTCTTCTTTTATGGGCCTAGGCCATGTTGGTATCGTAATAAAAAACACAAAAAAGAGGGTCCCTCATTAGAGAATGCAGTTAGCAGTGTCTCACTCGCTTACCCAAACATCAAAGAGCTACATGACTACGCAAGGAATAAGGCCAGGTGGGATAATATGTCCTGACCTGTTTAATATATAATTATATATTACTTAACAATTAAGTTATTAGAAAATTTTTATCTATAATGCTGCTATATATACAAGCACTTTTAGTAATTATGTTTATTTAAATTAGCTTAAATTTAATAAAATTATTTACACAATATGTACGTAAATTATATATTTTTTATCACATTTTTTTTCATATATTTTTTTTTCCTCTTTTTATTACTGATAGGTAAAACAAGAAGGAAAAGAAGGAGAGGAAAGAAGAGAAATTTCTAAAAAACATAAAACAAAAAAAAGTACAAAAATTTTAAAATTAAAAATAATTTACATGTATATTTTCAAAAACTAATTTAATTCTAAATAAATTTATGACATATACGCTACGTATTATTGACCTAACATGTCAACTAATTATTTTGTAACATGTGTTATTACCTTACTACATTATCATACTATATATGACATTTAGTGTGATACATTATTATTTAACTAACAGAATAACCAATTTGATTTAGGTTTTATTTTTTAGAGACTAATATGACTAATTTTATCTTTTAAAAAATAAGTGATATTAGCTCATATTAATACCCTTTCTCAAACTATACATTGTCATACAAAGACTAAATTTGCATCTTGACAACAACGCAAACAGATGGTTCAAGATCTTAGCGAAAGTAAGGCTTGATTTGGTAAAAATTTTTAAATTTGTGTTTGTGATAAGTATCTCATTTTGCATTTAGTAAATTAAAAAGTTTATGTGCTTTTGCAATTGTACTTATAGCTTTTAAAAGTTAAGAGTACTTTTGAAAGCACATAAAGAAGAGAGTTTTTTAAAGTTGGTTTATACTTATCAAAATTTTAAAAATCTAATATAACCTCATATATCAATTAATATCTAAATTTAATTCTTATATTAATATTTATTATAATATTTTTAAATTTTAAAAACTATTTTACCAAACATACTTATTATTACTTGTGTTTATTAAAAGTCATTTTTAATTTAATTTATTAAACACAAATGTTATAACTTTTAAAAAATTATATTTTAAAAGTTAGCTTTTATAAACTACATCTGAAAAACAAAACTTTTACAAAACTAAATCTAAAAATACGAAAATATCAATCAAGCCATTTAAAAAAATTGACTAAAGTAATAAAAATAATCATAAAAAATTATAACCGTCAAATAGTTAAAAAAATTCATGACTATAAAAGATGAAGTCTGACATATAAAACTAGTCAAATCTTAAAAATTATAAAAAAATTTAAATTATTTTTTTAAATTAAATTAATTACTCATTTTTAAGGTTACAATTTGGAGATAGTTAAGTTAGTTTAAAGAGATAATTTAAAATTTTTGATAATTTTTTAAAATTTGACTAATTTTATTTATTAAAATTTATTTTTTATAATTATAAATTAATTTTAATTTTTTTTATAATTAAATTTGTCAGCGGTATAACTTTTATAATAAGTTTTAGTACTTTGGTTAAAAATTTACTTAATAAATATGTGAGTGTTGTATAATAAATAAAAGATATATTAAATATAAAATAAAAATGTATAAATAGAAGACTCTAGCATTAAAATAATTAGCTCAATAATGATTTATATATATATATATATAATAATATTATATGTTGTAATGTGTATATATATATATAAAGATAGAAAGGAGTATAAAAAGTAAAGAAAGAGAATTGCATAAATATATATAAAGATAGAAAGGAGTATAAAAAGAAGAAAGAGAGAGAATAGCATTTGCTTTTGTTATATTATTGTTGTGTGTGTTTCACTCAGAGGCAAAGACCTCTATTTATAGATACAAAGGTCAAAGCATTCAAAATTTCATTTATTTTCATTTTGGCTTGGGAGATTCAAACCGCCCATATATTGAATGGGCATCCTCGTACTTTGAACTTATCACAACACTCTCCCTTGGATGACCATTCAGGATTATGCCTCATTAAAACCTTACTAAAGAAAAACCTAGTGGGAAAAAACCTTAGTGAAGGAAAAAGAGTACAAAATCCTTTAGCGATTGGGACGGCCTCATTAAAAACCTTATTAGGAAAAACCCAATGGAAAAAAAAACCTGACCAAGGGAAAAAGAGTACAGTCTCCCCTTCTTGCCGACATCATTTAATGTCTCGAAATTGGCACATCCCAATCTCATGTACCAATCTTTCAAAGGAGGATTTTGGGAGTGACTTTGTGAATAAATTTGCTAGATTGTCACTTGAACGGATCTGTTGGACATCAATTGTCCCTTGATTTTGAAGGTCATGAGTGAAGAAGAATTTGGGAGAAATATGCCTTGTTCTATCACCTTTGATGTATCCACCCTTAAGTTGAGCAATGCATGCTGTATTATCTTCAAACAGGACAGTTGGAGCTATCTTATGATCAATCAGTCCACATGATGACAGAATATATTGAATCAGACTCCTCAGCCAAAAACACTCGCGACTAGCTTCATGAATCGCCAGTATTTCAGCATGATTAGAGGAGGTTGCTGCTATCGTCTGTTTCGTGGACCTCCATGATATAGCTGTACCACCATATGTGAATAGGTATCCTGTTTGAGATCTCCCTTTATGTGGATCAAATAGGTATCCGGCATCTGCATAGCCAACTAGTTGTGACTTGGATCCATAGGGATAAAACAATCCCATATCAACCGTTCCATGAAGATATCGAAAAATTTGTTTGATTCCACTCCAATGTCTTCTGGTTGGAGAGGAACTATACCTTGCTAGTAAATTCACCGCAAATGATATGTCAGGTCGCGTATTATTAGCAAGATACATTAGTGCTCCAATGGCACTAAGATATGGTACTTCAGGACCAAGGATATCTTCATTTTCTTCTTTAGGACGAAATTGATCCTTTTTCACATCCAAAGATCTTACGATTATTGGGGTACTTAATGGATGTGACTTATCCATATAAAATCTTTTCAAGATCTTTTCTGTGTATGTTGTTTGATGAATAAAGATCCCACCTTTTATATGCTCAATCTGTAGGCCGAGACAAAACTTAGTCTTTCCAAGATCTTTCATCTCAAACTCTTCTTTTAGAGTTTTTATAATTGTTGGAATCTCTTCAGGAGTCCCAATAATATTTAAATCATCAACGTACACAGCAATTATAATGAATCCAGATGCAGATTTCTTTATGAAAACACATGGGCAGATATCATCATTCTTGAATCCGTTTTTGGCCAAATACTCAGTAAGACGATTATACCACATTCGTCCAGATTGTTTCAGACCATATAAAGATCTTTGCAATTTGACTGAGTATGACCCTTGCGAATATTCACTAGATGGTTTAGATATCTTTAGTCCTTCAGGGACTTTCATATAGATATCTCGATCTAATGAGCCGTATAAGTAGGCTGTTACCACATCCATTAAATGCATATGATGTTTATGATATGCAGATAAACTGACCAAATAACGCAATGTTATCGCATCCACTACAGGGGAATACGTTTCTTCATAATTTATACCGGACCTTTGTGAAAAACCTTGTGCCACAAGACGGGCTTTGTAGCGCACAACTTCATTTTTCTCATTTCGTTTTCTCACAAATACCCACCTATATCCAACAGGTTTTACATCTTCTGGTGTACGGACTACAGGTCCAAAGACTTCACGTTTAGCAAGTGAGTTTAACTCAGCCTTCATGGCTTCTTTCCATTTTGGCCAATCATTCCTTTGTCGACATTCTTCGACTGATCTTGGCTCAAGATCCTTACTTTCATGCATGATATCTAATGCCACATTATATGCAAATATTTCATTGACAATTGTCTTATTTCGGTCCCATTTCTCTCTTGTAAAGACATAATTTATCGAGATCTCGTCATTTTCACAATTTTCAGGTACCTGAACGTCTTCTGGCGTTATATCAAAATTTTGGACAACTGCAGGTGTCTCTACTATGTCTTTTTCAACAGGAATATTATTTACCTCTTTTCTCTTTCGAGGATTTTTGTCTTTGGAACCGACAGGCCTGCCACGCTTCTGGCGTGAATTTGCTTCAGTGGCTACTTGTCCTACTGGGACATCAATTCGAATTGGGACATTTCCATTGGTATATAAGGTTTAGTTATCCTCTTTGTATCAGAAAATGCATCAGGCAAATCATTTGCTATTCTTTGCAAATGTATAATCTTTTGAACTTCCAGTTCACATTGCCCTGATCGAGGATCTAAATGCATCAATGATGATGCATTCCAGTTAAGCTCCTTTTCAGGAAGCTTATTCTCTCCCCCTAATGTTGGAAATTTTGATTCATCAAAATGACAATCCACAAACCGGGCTTTAAATACATCTCCAATTTGTATCTCAAGATACCTCACTATAGAGGGAGAATCATATCCAATATATATCCCCAATTTTCTTTGGGGTCCCATTTTGGTGCGATTAGGTGGTGCAATGGGAACATATATCGCACACCCAAATATTCTTAAATGGGAAACATTTGGCTGCTGGCCAAAAGCTAATTACATAGGAGAGAATTGATGATAACTCGTTAGCCTCAAACGAATAAGTGCTGCGACATGTAAAATAACATGCCCCCAAACCGAGGTTGGGAGATTTGTTCTCATAAGTAAGGGTCTAGCAATTAATTGGAGGCGCTTAATAAGTGATTCTGCTAACCCATTTTGTGTGTGAACATAAGCTACTGGATGTTCAACACTTATTCCATTAGCTAGCCATACAATAAGCATCAAAAGTTTGGGAAGTAAATTCACCAGCATTATCAAGACGAATTGCTTTGATTGGATTTTCTGGAAATTGTGCTTTTAATCGAATAATTTGAGCCAGTAATCTCGCAAACGCCAGGTTGCGAGAAGATAATAAGCACACATGTGACCATCTCGAAAATGCGTCTATTAGGACCATAAAATATCTAAAAAATCCACATGGTGGATGAATAGGTCCACATATATCACCTTGAATCCTTTCTAGGAATTCAGGGGACTCAAATCCAATTTTTATTGATGATGGCCTTAAAATTAACTTCCCTTGAGAACATGCAGCACAACAAAATTCACTATTTTTAAGAATCTTCTGGTTTTTTAGTGAATGTCCATGAGAATTTTCAATAATTCTCCTCATCATGGTTGTTCCCGGATGACCCAATCGGTCGTGCCAAGTTATGAATTCATTTGGGCTAGTAAACTTCTGGTTTACAGTGGCATGTGATTCAATTGCACTAATCTTGGTATAATACAACCCAGATGAAAGTGAGGATAATTTTTCTAATATAACTTTCTTATTTGAATCATGAGTTGTGATACATAAATACTCATGATTTCCCTCATTCATAGTCTCAATATGATATCCATTTCGGCGAATATCTTTAAAGCTCAACAAGTTTCTTCGAGACTTGGCAGACAATAGTGCATTATTTATTATGAATTTTGTTCCTCCGGGAAACAAAATTATAGCTCTTTCGGAGCCTTCAATCATATTGCCTGAGCCAATAATAGTATTAACACATTCTTCTTTTGGCACCAGATGGGTAAAATATATATCACTTTTGAGAATAGTGTGCGAACTTGCACTATCTGCAAGGCATACATCTTCATTATATATCCTTGCCATTTTCTTCAAAGACAAATAATAATAAAATGAGTAGTATGCACAGTTAAATTGAATACTTGATCAGAATTATTTTTCTAAAAAATACTGCACATAAAAATAATGTCATATACTAAAATTTTATTTTAAAAGATGACATATTTAATGATTTCAAAGTTCATAAACATTAATATTTCATTATTTATATACATCATATTTGAAACTTAAATACATAGAAGATAAAACTTAACAATAAGTTCTTTACATTATTTATTTACATGAATGCTTAATATTCTTACACATTAAACTATTCCATCATTGATCAAATGACCAATATTTCCTTCAGGATCCTCAAAGAAATCAGATACATCATAATGAGTGGTGGAATTTTCAGCATCATTTGAAACGAAATTCGACTCTTTTCCCTTGTCGTCTTTTTTAAAAGATGCCTGGTAAATATCGACTAGGTGCCTTGGGGTACGACAGGTACGTGACCAATGACCCTTTCCACCACAACGGAAACACTTATCCTCTGTTGATTTATTCTGCCCGATATTTCTTTCTTTATCCTACTTCTGATGAGATCCTCTCTTTTGAATATAATTCTTTTTCCTTCCATAATTTTTCTTGTTATTAAAACCTTGCCATTTACCTCTTCTGGGGTAATTTGCCACATTTACTTCAGGAAATCTTCTGGGGTAATTTGCCACATTTACTTCAGGAAATAGGGCGGCGCCAGCTGGGCGCGCTTCATGAGTTTTCAATAACAACTCATTGCTGCGTTCAGCAACAAGAAGGCAAGAAATTAACTCAGAATATTTTTTAAACCCTTTTTTTCGATACTGCTGCTGCAGGAGCACATTCGAGGCATGGAAGGTTGAGAAAGTTTTCTCCATATCATGATCAGTTATCTTTTTCCCACATAATTTCATTCGTGAGATGATTCGAAACATTGCAGAATTATATCATTTATAGATTTAAATCTTGTAAAACGCAAGTGCGTCCATTCATATCGGGCTTGAGGAAGTATCACCGTTTTCTGATGATTATACCTTTCTTCAAGGTTCCAAAGATCTGCAGGATCTTTTAATGTGAGATATTCATTTCAATCCTTCGTCAAGATGACGACGGAGAAAAATCATGGCTTTGGCTTTATCCTTCTGGGATGTATTATTTTCAGTCTTAATGGTATCTCCAAGATCTATTGAATCAAGATGGATTTCAGCATCTAATATCTATGATAAATAATTGTTTCCAGATATATCAAGAGTATTGAATTCAAGATGAGAGAGTTTTGACATAATGAAAAATTGTTACCTGAGTTCTTAAAATTTGATCAGAGTCTCGTGCTGATAACGTGTTGTATACTAAATAAAAGATATATTAAATATAAAATAAAGATGTATAAATAGAAGACTCTAGCATTAAAATAATTAGCTCAATAATGATTTTTATATATATATATATATATAAAGATAGAAAAGAGTATAAAAAGTAAAAAGAGAGAGAATTGCATAAATATATATATATATATATATATATATTATATATATATATATATAAAGATAGAAAGGAATATAAAAAGAAGAAAGAGAGAGAATATAATTTGCTTTTGTTATATTATTGTTGTGTGTGTTTCATTCAAAGACAAATGCCTCTATTTATAAATACAAAGATCAAAGCATTTAAAATTTTATTTATTTTCATTTTGACTTGGGAGATTCAAACCGCCCACTTACTTTAAACTTATCACAACAGTGAGTCTTCAACTAGACTACTTTTGTGCTGTGTTCAAACAAAATGATGATAAATGTATTTGATTAGTGGGTGCATCTACTAAATTTTGAGATACAATGATATATTCATGCTCATGTTTTATGTTTGATTTTTAAATACATAAAATAAAAAGAAATACAGTAATATATATTAGTATATAAATACATAATGTATATCGTTAATATTTATGTATTTGTGTTTATATGTTTGCCTATGTATGAAGTATGAACCAAACACATGCACACATTCGGAAGGGTCTCTAAAGATTCTTCATTAAAGTCAATGGAATCCTTAATAATGTGGTCAAAATTTTTGCCAAATCTATCTACGTGCTTGGGAATGGATAGTTAGAAAAGACGGTGACGTTTTTCCAAAATGTCACCATATATGATATAAATTTTAGCTCTCATGCTAAATTAAAATGTCATTTTGAATAAAAAAATGGTTGAATTCAAGTATGAGTTATATTGGTCTTTATTATATATAAATAAATTTGTTATCACCCTAATTAAAAGTAGTTACAAATGTAACAAATTAACAAGCAAAACAATAAACATAAATATATTCAAATTTTAACATTAAAGGTCTACAGTTTCACATGAAAATAAGTATTGTAAAGACTTAGTAATTTAAATTGCATCGTCTCTCTAAAGTCATCAACACAAATTTTGAATCTTACATATTAGATATTACTAAAAAACTAGCCACACAAGTATTCCAAGTTGATCTTTGAAGGTCCAAGTTTTGATTTCTCCAAAGCCAAAGCTCTCAAAGAATATTGTAAATAATGTTATATTAAAAAATAATAAAGAATTTAACATACAATTTCAATTTGAATTAAACTCTTTTAAAATAAAAAATTGATAAAATAAAAAAGTAATAATCAAATCACTTTTAAATTAAAAAGTATATATATATATATATATATATATATATAGATATAATATAATATATTATATATATATATATATATGTTAGTTATAAGGTTAATTAACTTCTTATTTCTTCGTTTTATCTATTTTTTTTTTAAATTTTTTTTCCTCGAACATTTTTATAAGAGCATCATGTTGCTTGCTATAGGGATATGAACCAATAAATATGCGATATCCTAAAAATATTTAAATCACATAAATCCAAATGAAACATGCTATTATTTCTCTCGAAGATAAGGGGCTACTTTTTTCCAAGGTCAGGGGAGCCATGCCCCATTTACTCTTGAGTGACTTCCATTGCAACTTGGGACTTGGCCACGGGCAGTTATAGATCTCTTATTGTTTTGAATAAATTATATTAGTATAGTTTGTCCCGTTTTAATATATAAAAAAAAAATATTAGTAAAATTTTGTTATTATTATTAATAAAAATATAGAATGATATTATTCTTTAGTAATTATATTACTTTATTAATATAAAAGGTTTTTAATAAATTATTTTATATAATATATATTCATAAATATGAAAAACGACACTTATTTAAAAAGAATATTTTTTATCATTTAATTAAATTATTTGTTTTTGTAAAGCTTTTATATTAGATTATTCAAATATTTTTATTAATATATTAATGTTGCTAGTGCGGCTGTCACATGTGGTCAGACTCCACCACCACCGTTCTGTGCAACTTGTGGCAATGAAAATTTTAGAAGAAAGTAAAGTATTATTATTATTTTTTAATATTTGAGATAAATTTTATTTATATTTTTAATATTTAAATTCTTTTATTTTTATTTTTAATATTTATAAAAATAATTTAATATTATTTTATTATTAATTATATTATCAGATCAAATCATATTTTTTAATTATTTTTATTTGATCTATTTATTTTTAATTAGGTCATATTTAAAAATATTTAATTTTAATATTGTATCTATTATTTGTATTTAGATTCTTTGTACTGAAGAAAGTGAATTATATAAATATTACAAAAATTAGTTTTAATTTTTAATTTGTGATAAGTTATTATTCGAAATAAATCATTAGTTTTGAGATATTTGTATTCTAATTTTAAAAAAAATATTTAAATTTCAATTAAAACTCATAAACATTAAAAATACAAATAAAATTATTTAGATATTAAAGACACAAATAAAATTTAACCGCCTATTAAAAACGACCTTTATTCTTTTGTAATAATATCATTGCTCAGGAATCTCAATTCACGAGTTTATTTTCAAGTGTTGCAGCTTATCTGCACCTATGAGAAGTGAATTCACCTGACCCATAAGCTCGTCAAGATTCTTCCCCCTTTTATTTTATTTTATTTTATTGTATAGTTTTTGGTGAAATTCTTCCTCTTTTATTTTAGCTTATCTATTTGAATGATCAGATAGCACCTCATGTGCCCCAACCGAAAGTAAAAATGTTAGAAATAAAGTGGTTTGATTTTTCTTTTGTCTAAAGCTTTGGAAATAGATAAAATTAAACATGAGGAAGAGATTCATTCTTTTCATTTCTAAGTTCCTGCTACATCATAAATGGCTGAAAATATCTCTTCTTATATATAGTTGTATAAAATACAGTTTAATTTTAATATAGTAATTGGATAAAATATTTTACAAATTATTTAATTACATTTATTTTATGAATAATAATTTACATAATTAATATTAAAAAAATATTTCTATTAATTTAACGTTATATATATATATATATATATATATATATATATATATATATATAACTGATTTATATTAACAATGTATCTAAATTATATTCAGTAAAATAAAAGAAAAAATGTATAATAGTTGAAGGCGAGAAGCTTGATTGACTGAAAAGTAAACAGAATCCCTCTTCTCGAAGAAATCTGACAATCTTTGATTCTTTACTGCATCATCCACATGGAGAAGTTTTATTGGCTACAAGATCAGCGCAGCCAATCCATGCCCACTACTGTCCTAATAGAAAATAATATATTCTTGCAATTTGTTTTTTATTTTTCTAATATAAATTTAAATATTTATGTCATAAACGAAAATTTTTTTATTTAAATTAAAAAAATATATAAATTACGAATACATAAAAAATAACCTATTTACAAAAATATATCATGATACACATCTCAGATGCTAAGGAGTTAATCTAAAAATAAGTATATCTCGGTGTTTGACATCCCGTACTATGACCGGATGACGTTGAATCATATCTTGGATATATCCAGGATATGTATTAGGATAAGGACTGGTATTGAGCACTTGAGATATGTGCAAAAAGAGAATGGGATCTCACCACCCGAGATATGTACATGCATCGTGCTTGTGGTCTCAGCATTCGAGATATACTCGCATGCATATATAATGTAATAGCATCCGAGATTGCTGTGCATAACCATCATTTTTTAAGTTTTTGTGATCTTTTAAATGCTTGAGTTCGAGTTTCTTCCGAAAATATGCCACCCGAAAATATGTCCGCAAAGGAGACATCAACATACTGAATGTTACTTGGCACGTAGTTGGAGTTTTAGACTTTGAGGTTAGTAGTTTTTTCTTATTTTATTTTTAGTGAATAATAAATTTAGATGTTTAGTATTTAGTAACTTAGTTAATGGGGTAAGTATAGTAAGTAGACTAAGTTAGAAGATCTATATTAGTTTCATTGTAACTTAGTATGATTTTATAATTTGTATAAGGAATATAAGTAATTGTTACTTATGTTAAATAAATAAATAGGTAACTAATTTTGAGTTAGTTAAATAATAAAATAAGTAATTCTCAATTAACATGTTAGTCTAATTAATAGGTATTTGTTGCGTGCATTTAATATAATTGTTTATCTAGGTGGTTATAATTTTAGTAGTATTTAGCAATAGTTAACGGTTTATAAATGTTATGAAAATTGTAGAGACCACGGTTATTGTTTTCACGTCGTGTGACTCTGGGTCTCTCTTCGCGGGACATCCTGTTGCTTTATATAAGGGTGGCTGGATTTGGACATGCAGTGGAGTTGAGGGATTTCATGTTTGACAATTTCTTGATTTCTGCATTTGTCAAGCGATAAAGGCCCGAGACCCACACATTCCACCTTCCATGGAGTGAGGTCAACATTACGCTCTAAGATGTTGCCTACCACATTGGTTAAGGCCCGAGACCCACACATTCCACCTTCCATGGAGTGAGGTCAACATTACGCTCTAAGATGTTGCCTACCACATTGGTTTGCACACTTGTTGGGTATTTCTTTATCTAATGGGCTTTGATTCTTTATCTATTAGTAAACTATGTTTACACTAATACATATAGGGATACATGTATGTTGGTTAGCTTTGGTTTCTTTATTTGTTTAATATCTCTCTTATTAGTTTCCAAATTTTTATCATACCTGATTTCTTTATTATCTCAATTTGTTTTATTTATCTATTTATTTATTTTTTTATTTATTTTTTTTCTTCTGTGTTCCTTGTTCTTATATTTTGCTGTGTTCTCTGTAGACTGTTAACCATGCTTTTCATGCAAGAATCTGCTCCTCACAAGGTTCCAATTTAGTTGGGAATCATCAGCCTCTCACTATTAGGGAGGAGCTTCGGAGGGCGTTTGGACATTGTGAAAATACTAGCGATGCTGTGGAAAGGATGGATGAGTGTAGTGGCTAATTGTTTCTTACATTACAATATATAATTATATAGTTATCTATAATATCATTGCAAGACTCTGAAGAATTGTTAGAATTTTGCTTAGTTGTATTAAGTACTTGGGAAATTGGTAAAGTATATTGTTGATGGATTTATTTTGGTATGTAATTATCAACTCATTCTTTGGAGTTGTGATATTTATAAAAGGTATTGTTCTCTTTCTTGTGCTTAAATTTGTATGTATCGTTATTGATTATAGATAGATGTGGGGTTTGTTTGGTATATATATATATATATTTTGTTATAACTTATTAAAATGTATGCAATAATTTAAATAATGAATTCCAAAATCATTTAAAAATGTATTTTTTTAAATTGTGTTATAATTTTATATTTAGATTTAGATATCTCATGTAAAAGGATATTTTTTAGTCAAATTGGTTATGTGTATTTCTTATTTATTTATCATGTGAGAATATATATTTCAAACAAAATTTTAAAAGATAAATTTCAATTACTAAAAAAAAAAATCTAATGAATTTTTTAGTAATTTTACTTTTATTATTAAAAATATATCAACTCTACTAAAAAGTAAATAAAAATATATTATTCATTTTTTTTTATTTTTTCGATTTAGTAGTCATCCAATACTCAAATACTTAGTTGGTTTTATTAATTTTTTATTGATATATCTAAGTTATCTATGTTAGTACTTTAATAGTGTATAGTTACTTAGTTAGATATTTTTTTGATAAAAAAAAAGTTTAAAACTTTCTAGGCAGCAAAACGCTGCGGTTCGAGTCAATGAGACAATTAGCAAACCCTAAGTGCATCCTCCCGTGCCAGACCTAGCATTCCAGAGTCCAGGGCGCCGTTTCAATCTCATCGAGCTCCAGAGAGCCCCTCAGCTCCGTTCAGCGAGCGTCTCCTGCCGCCGCCATTGTTCGTTCGAACAGCTACCGTCTGCGCGCTCACTTCCCCTCGATCGCGAAGCAGCCATCGCAACCTTGGAAGGCTCGATCGCGCGGTAGCCATCGTAACTTTCGAAGCCATCGTCTACTCCAGCACTCTTGCATGCTCTGTCTCCCTCGGTGTTTCTCTCTCTCTTGGTCACTCGGTGTCTCTGTCTCTGTCTCTCGGTGTCTCTGTCCCTCTCCGCAACCACAGTCTCTTGCATGTTCTCTAGGTAATTTTTTTTATTAACTATCAATTTATGATTGAAGTCTGGTATAGTGAAACTCTGTGAACTCTGATATAGTGAAACTGTGTTACTGAATAGTGAAGCTCTGTGAACTCTGATTCAACTGATCTGATCTTTATTTGAAAATTATTTTTTGGTTCTTTGATTTTTAGGTTGCTTGCCTGTTCAATTTGATGGGATTCTGAATTTTGGTTTAAACTGTGATTGAATGTTCTTTGGTTTGGGTATTTTTCACTTTCCTGGAAGTTAGCTTTTATTTCGTTGAGATCATTATTGTTTTCAAGTTTGGTGAATTTCTAGATATTCTTTTGGTTGCTTTCTTTCTAAATGTTTCAATTGGTGTTATTGTGTTGTTGGTGTGATTTAAATGTTCTTTTTGATTCTTTCTTTTAATCGACTGCCCATACAATGCTTGATTGCTTGGGTTTGCTCAGTGATTACATTTGATTATAAATTTATATATTATACTCTATTAGTGCTTTATTGTCTGTTTCTATAGATTTTATATTTATAACTCTATTAGTGCTTTATTGTCTGTTTCTATAGTTAAATTTTATTAAACTTTTCTGAATTTTCACTATGTTGTTGATTCAAAGTTTTTTTAGTTTTGTTCATTGTGTGGTTGCACCATCCCAGCTCTCAATCTGTGCTGACTTGCTGCCCCTCCTCTGTGCTGGATTTTTATTTTGTTTCAGCTGTTTGTGTTTTTGTTTCAGGTCCTTTAATTGATCATAGGGAGGAGAATGAATAACATGCTTTTCTTCAGCTTTTGATAATGGATAAAGAAGTTAGTTATTATAGCTATTTTGATAGTTCTGTTTAATAAGTTTGTATAGCAAAATTTTAGTCATCTAAATATTCTACTAACTGTTCAATGCATAAATTTAATCATGCTTCTTCAGATGCTTTTTGAACTTGGCTTAAATTAAAACTTTTATATGATGTTGACTAGAAACATAAATTGAGTTTACTAATTCACATGTCTTGAGTGTTAGTGTTGATATTTTCTTATCTTATTTGTTATCAGTTTTAATGTTTTCATTGTGGCTTTTGTTTCTATGTGAAAATTCTTAAATATCTTCAATTTCCTACCTGATTTAAGGTCCTACAAATGACATGCTTTATGTTTTGTTCTTTAAGTTTCTTTATTCAATTTTATCGCTTGTTTTTCTTGAATTTGTTGAAATTTTCTGTTAGGGTTTACTTTATTATAATGCCTTCTTTTGCAGTACGAGACAACGTCCTTTATTTCTTCTTAAATCTTTATATCAAGCCTCTCTATTTGACAAGTCTGAATGGCCATGGATGCTAATAGAGAAGATCCAAACAGGTATGGTGCTGAGCATTAGAGAATATGTTTTCTTTGCTGCATTTTCAATTCGATTGAAGTCTCATTTGCTTTTCCATTCAGTATATTTCATATTAACTTATGAAAATTTTAATGTGAATTCAATATCGATGTAATGCCATCTATAGTATTTTTTTTAAATTCTTACTCAGATATTTTTCATGTTTTAATTTAATTTTATTGACCTCTCATTTGTATGTGGGCTAGATTTCAGAAGTTGTTGTAGTTTATACAATATGTATGTTAGTTTTCTAATGTGGTCTCTTGGGTATTTTTCATTATTGTGCTTTTAGTTTGTTGTAATTTTTTTGTATACTTAGTTAGTTGTTTTCTTCGTTAAAAGTCTCGGTCTTAAATTCTAATCGTGCCTTTATATGCTAATAGGAGGTTTTTAGCAACCCAGGCATATTGGCCCAGCGAAAAAGAGCTGGTTTTCAGATTCTGTGATCTCAGTCAGCAGGTAATGTGACATAATGGCCAATGTGCACTTTTCTAGAGTAGTGTCAATCTCAATTAATTAGATTACTGATTTGGCTTTATGTTCTTTAATTTGTTATTTTCTATTATTTACTTCATCTGTGAGACTGATTGCTTTGCCCCTTTGTCGTTTTTCTATGGATATTTTTTTTAAATTCATTGAGCTATTTACTGAACTAGAATTTTCTCAATTATTTATTCTAAAGTTTTCTTCTCATTATAATGTTAGTTCATTTATGTGATTATTGTTCTCTTGTGTTGCTCAGTTGGTAATAATAGTATATTTAAAATACCTCTATTTGCTAAATAATTAGGTAAGATTATGTGAAGCTTTTTTAGCATGTTTAGTTACAAGAGTTAACTTTGTTAAGAAATTTGAATATAGGGTGATAGAGCTCTTCCCTCAAATTTTGTTTCAACTCATGGGGAAGGATTCGGGCCAATATTCTATGTCATTGATGAGTTAGATAATTGTTTATCGTTGGAGGTGATCAAAAGAATGATCAGTTGCTGATAACTGAGTACTCATTTGAAATGATTAGAACTTTCTATCTTATCGATAGACCAGCATGTGTTCAATTTAGGTACGTTAGTTTTGGAATTTTTTTTATTTCATTGTTTGATAAAGACAACCAACCCATCCAAGTTCACCTTGATCCTGATTGCTATGTTCCTGAGCTAATGGACCCAGAGACACTTGATAATGTGTCAAGAGTCTTCCACATAAAGTATACCAGGATGGAAGAAGACTCATCAGCTGATGTCATTGTTCTGTCTGGGTCTGAACCATCGGATGAACAGCTTTCATCGGATGGTGATGAAGACAATGATCAAGATGTGTCACTGGTTGGGGATAATCCACATAATCCCATAAATTTGTCTAGTGGCAGCAGTTTATCATTGGAAGTTGATGAACACATTAATGTGTCAAACGAATTGCCTGATCCTAGGTAATGCTACATGTAACTATTTTCCTTTCTTTTGTATTTTAATATCATTTGATAGCTTTTTATTTTTTACTGTCGTGATTAAGGTTCATATTATCTTGAATTAGATATGCTCTGGAGGTTTCTTATGAAAAGAAGATAACAGCTTGGGATGTTGGCCAGTCTAGATTGGTAAGTTGATCTTAAAGAGTGTTTTCTTTTTTTTTTTTCCTACAAACTTATTGGATGTTCTTCCTAAATCTGTTATTTATTTTGTATAAAAATATTATGTTTATGTTAACTATGAATTATTTGTTGCAGTATTTGGCTTCAAAATTTGCTGTGTATCTTAAACCATTTGGAGATGGTTCGATTTGGACGATCATTGGTCCAGATTCCAATGTTGAGAAGAATGTGTTCTTTTTTCAGTTACTGAGGAGTCGAGGAAGACGTACAGAATGGAAATTTGGGGTCGGGTGGAGTGAATGTTGTAGAACATATAATTTAAAGGAGGGTGATACCATCACTTTGAAACTTAGCTCCATAGCTAACCGCCAGATAGAGTTATCGATTCAGCGTTGTTAGGCCTCCTATGTATAACTCTATTTGATGGATATTGTGAATTATATGTTAAGTTGTCTTGGATATATTTTATTTTGTGTTTAATGAACAAATTTATATATATTGTATATATTTTCTTTTGGTAATAGTAAGTTTCCTGATGTTATGTGTTCTTAAGATAATATGTAATAGTAAATTACATCTCTATTGTACTTTTTTTTTCTGTTTTTTTAGTGTTTAGCAATTCTTTGAATATTTTATTAACTTTTATTATCTTACAAAACATGTTATATATTTATTGACATATTGAATAATTGTTGTAATCTATTTTTTTATTTTAGTTTAATAATAATTTTGTAATTATTCAAACTTAATAGAACATATCTATTTGTATAGAATGTATTTTAGTTATATTCTTAGTATTTTTTTTTAAAAAAAGTTTAAATTTCGTGAATCCCGTGCATTGCACGGGTTATCACGCTAGTAATAGTTGAAGGCGAGAAGCTTGATTGACTGAAAAGTAAACAGAATCCCTCTTCTCGAAGAAATCTGACAATCTTTGATTCTTTGCTGCATCATCCACATGGAGAAGTCTTATTGGCTACAAGATCAGCACAGCCAATCCATGCCCACTACCGTCCTAATGGAAAATAATATATTCTTGCAATTTGTTTTTTATTTTTCTAATATAAATTTAAATATTTATGTCATAAACGAAAATTTTTTTATTTAAATTAAAAAAATATATAAATTACGAATACATAAAAAATAACCTATTTACAAAAATATATCATGATACACATCTCAGATGCTAAGGAGTTAATCTAAAAATAAGTATATCTCGGTGTTTGACATCCCGTACTATGACCGGATGACATTGAATCATATCTTGGATACATCCAGGATATGTATTAGGATAAGGACTGGTATTGAGCACTTGAGATATGTGCAAAAAGAGAATGGGATCTCACCACCCGAGATATGTACATGCATCGTGCTTGTGGTCTCAGCATTCGAGATATACTCGCATGCATATATAATGTAATAGCATCCGAGATTGCTGTGCATAACCATCATTTTTTAAGTTTTTGTGATCTTTTAAATGCTTGAGTTCGAGTTCCTTCCGAAAATATGCCACCCGAAAATATGTCCGCAAAGGAGACATCAACATACTGAATGTTACTTGGCACGTAGTTGGAGTTTTAGACTTTGAGGTTAGTAGTTTTTTCTTATTTTATTTTTAGTGAATAATAAATTTAGATGTTTAGTATTTAGTAACTTAGTTAATGGGGTAAGTAATAGTAAGTAGACTAAGTTAGAAGATCTATATTAGTTTCATTGGTATACTTAGTATGATTTTATAATTTGTATAATTGAATATAAGTAATTGTTACTTATGTTAAATAAATAAAATAGGTAACTAATTTTGAGTTAAGTTAAATAAATAAAATAAGTAATTCTCAATTAACATGTTAGTCTAATTAATAGGTATTTGTTGCGTGCATTTAATATAATTGTTTATCTAGGTGGTTTATAATTTTTAGTAGTATTTAGCAATAGTTAACGGTTTATAAATGTTATGAAAATTGTAGAGACCACGGTTATTATTTTCACGTCGTGTGACTCTGGGTCTCTCTTCGCGGGACATCCTGTTGCTTTATATAAGGGTGGCTGGATTTGGACATGCAGTAGAGTTGAGGGATTTCATATTTGACAATTTCTTGATTTCTGCATTTGTCAAGCGATAAAGGCCCGAGACCCACACATTCCACCTTCCATGGAGTGAGGTCAACATTACGCTCTAAGATGTTGCCTACCACATTGGTTTGCACACTTGTTGTTACCATCTTGAGCCACAGCAATTAACAGCACGTCCCCGTACTTTCCATACAAGTGTGTCTCGTCCACAGATACAAAAAGCTCGCAATGCTTAAATGCTTCAATACATAGAGGAAATACCCAAAAAACCTTATCAAACTGACTCCACTTTCCTTTAATCATGTCCTTGTTGTAATAAGGAACAACAACACATTCGTGAATCGTACATTGGAGGCACTCCTGCAAAGCTTGTAAGAGCGCAAGTATCCTACTATACGACTCTTCCCAGTCACCATAGATCTTGGCAATCGCTTTTTGCTTTGTCGTCCACACCTTTCGATACGAAGGCTTGAAATGGTCATTTTGATGCACCAGACTTTGCAACACTAGGATAGACACTAACAGGTCAGTCTTTATCATAGTTAACATGACCTTGCAAATCAAACCACTATCCAGCTGAGCATGGTCCTGAGACATGGTAGGTGCCAGACATGTATATGCTCCACCGAATCTATGCACCTTCCTACAAATTTCTCGTGGATGTCAATTTTCAGCGAAACACAAAATTAACGTAATAGACTCTAATGCATCCAAAATAAATCGTAACGCATACTAGTAATTCAAGTTATGGCGTAGTGCCACATGAAGAGTCCATGGACAACCGTTAGTAAATTGCTTGCAACGACATTGGTATTTAAGTCTATCTGACTCCAAAATTTTGTACTCCACATTCTGTCGAATACTATAGTTCTTCACCGCCATTAGAACTGCTTCACAATTCCTGAACCTATTGCCAACTCAAAATTCTACCCCTGCCATCCATATTGTAATCCTCCCTATCACCGGCATTCAAAAGACCACTGGGCTACATTGCGTCCAAGTTCAACGTCTGATAATGACTAGGAACATCCGACAGTCGAGGAATGGCCAAAGGGGGCAAGAAAAACTTATCAACACCACCGATGGGAGTCTCTGGCACATACTCATCTTTGAAAGCTGTATTGATAGACGACTTGGACCCAGCAACATAAGTTGAATCGCCCTCACATTCGTCCTCGTCGGCACTATCATGTGGTTGGGCGTAGTGGATCGGTGTGGCCTTGAGTAGGACAATTTCAGGACTCGAAAGAGACGGCCCACCACCAACAACCATGTCACAGACCACAACATATAACTCCATCACATGTTGCGGTATTAGTCGTGCATGTATGTCGATCATTACCTTCACATGCTGATCATCACATCCTGAATTGGGAGCGACCATCTTCTATGACGGAGATCGTGAGTTTCCTAGGTTTGGCAGGTTATTATCGGAGATTCATTAAGGGATTCTCACAACTCGCCTTACCTTTAACCAAGCTGACTAGGAAGGATGTGCCTTTTGCCTGGACTCCGGAGTGTGAGGAGAGTTTTGAAGCATTAAAGCGTAGGCTGACCACTGCGCCTATGTTGGTCTTGCCTGGGCTGAGTGAACTATTTGAGGTGTACTGTGATACATCCCTAAAGGGCCTAGGGTGTGTGCTGATGCAGCATCGTAAGGTCGTAGCATACGCCTCATGGTAGTTAAGGTCACATGAGATGAATTATCCAACTCACGACTTGGAACTTGCTGCCGTTATATTTGCTCTGAAGATTTGGAGACATTACCTTTATGGTGTCAAATTTCAAGTCTTCTCAGACCACAAAATCTTGAAGTACCTCTTTGAGCAAAAGGAGTTGAATATGCGTCAGAGGAGGTGGATAGAGCTTCTAAAGGACTATGACTTCGAGTTAAATTACCACCCTGGAAAGGTGAATGTTGTGGCAAATGCCTTGAGTCAGAAGTCTCTATATGCTGCTTGGATGATGCTGTAAGAGGAAGAGCTGCTAAAAGCATTCCAAGGTTTGAAACTGGGAGTTAGAGAAGAATTCGGGACTCTATGTTTAAGTCAGCTGCAAGTTTCGACTGATTTTAAGGTTAAACTCCTAAAAGCTCATCAAGATGATAAAGGATTACAGAAAGTATTGCCGGCTATTGAACAAGAAAAGTAATGGAGAGTGTCAAAGGATAAGGACGGATTACGGATGTTCAAGGGTCGAATCATTGTGCTAAATGTTGGAGACTTATGGCAGGATATCTTGAAGGAGGCTTATAAGAGCAGGTTTTCAATCCATCCGGGAAGCACCAAAATGTATCAAGATATAAAAATGATGTTCTGGTGGCCGAGAATGAAGAATGATGTGGCGTTGCATGTTTCCAAGTGTTTGACTTGTCAAAAAGTTAAAATTGAGCACCAGAGACCATCAGAAACCCTTCATCCTTTAGAGATTTCGTAATGGAAGTGGGAGAGTATAGCGATGGACTTCGTGTCGGGCTTACCTAGAACTCGGACTGGTTATGACGCTGTTTGGGTGATTGTAGATCGACTAACAAAGTTGGCTCACTTTCTCCCCATTCGGATGAGTTGCATGTTGGAGGAGTTAGCACGACTGTACATTAAGGAGATTGTGAGGTTGCATGGCGTGCCTTCCACCATTATATCTGATAGAGATCCTCGATTCACATTAAGGTTCTGGGGAGCCTTTCAGTGAGCATTTGGAACTCAGTTGAGTTTGAGCACTGCATATCACCCTCAAACTAACGATCAATCAGAAAGAACAATCCAGACTTTGGAGGATATGCTGAGAGCTTGTGTTTTGGACTAGTCGGCGAGCTAGTATCGATATATGCCGCTAGTGGAGTTTGCTTATAACAATAGCTACCATACGAGTATCGAAATGGATCCGTATGAAGATCTGTATGGGAGGAAATGTCAATCTCTACTATGCTAGTATGAATCTAGAGAGAAGAGCTTGCTAGGACCTAAGATTATAGCAGAAACCACAGAACAGATAAAGAAGATCTGTAGCTAAATGCTTGTAGCGTAAAGTCGTCAGAAGAGTTATGCTGATCAAAGGTGGAAGCCTTTGGAGTTTGAAGAAGGAGAGCATGTCTTCTTGAAGGTTACTCCAACCATCAGAGTGGGAAAAGCCATTAAAATAAATAAATTGAATCCCCGTTACATCGAACAGTTTGAGATTTTGAAGAGAATTGGACCGGTGGCTTATAGGATCGCCTTACCGCCGCATCTTTCGAAACTTCACAACGTGTTTCACGTGTCATAGTTTCGTAAATATACTCTTGATGCAAGCCATGTTCTGGAGCCAGAATCAATTCAAGTGAGGGAAGATCTAACACTACCGGTAACCCCAGTTAGGATCGACGACAATAGCATCAAGTGTTTACGTGGGAAGGAGGTTTCATTGATGAAAGTAGCTTGGAATCAAGCCGGTATGGAAGAGCATACTTGGGAGCTCGAATCGGATATGCGAAAGGACTACCCACACCTCTTTTCAAGTAACTAAATCTGAATTTCGAGGGCGAAATTCTTAATTTGGTGGGTAGGATGTAAACTCCGTTAAATTAGCGAATAATTAACCAATAAATTAAATTTTAATAAAATAAATTAGAAATATAAATTTTATAGAAAAATAAGATAGAGCAAATTAAAATAAGAATTTTGACACTAATTTCAAAGAATTTGGCCCAAGATTAGGCCGAACGGGCCGAACCGAGCTCAAAATGGGCCCAAGGTCCAATTCAGGCCATTAGCCTTTAAGAAACACAGCTTTCCTTTTCCTCACTTCTCCTCACTCATGCTGTAAACTTTTGGAAAGGGGAAGGAAGACAAAAACCCTTGCTTCCAAATCAAACCTCCGTAACTTCTCCCTCCGAGTTTCGATTACCGCACCGTCTGCGGTCATGCGACTACTGCATCGAGCTCTACGAATCTACTGAAAAAATTTCATAGGTAAACCTCATTCTCACTCCAGTTTCTCTACCCATTTGATTTTCAAAAACCTTGAGCATACATGTTGAGAATTTGTTGGCTTTGCTGCTATAGGTTCAATTTAGCTTGCGAAACTTGTTGGGCTTAGTTTGTTTAGTTCGTGGGTCCGGTAAGGATCTTTAACTCTAGCTATTTCTTGTTTTGAGTATGTTGGGTATTGATTTTTTGGGTATATATATGTATATATGTGTTAGATATGTATGTTTGTATGATATGAAGTCCTTGGAGCCATTGGAAGCTTGATTGGGAACTTGGTTGGTATTAGAGCTAAATTTTGGTGTTGAAGCCTTGCCTTTCGCTTAAGTGGGTTGCCTTGGATAATACGTGGAAATCGGCCAAGGTATGGTTTAAGTTTCATGTATTTAATATATAATGTTCTATGAAAACTTAAGCTAGATGACTATAGGATAGATTGGAACGTATGAGTATGTTTAATGCTTAGTAACCTTGATAAAAATTGTGATATGGATTTGGTGTTTGTTGGATGGATGTCGAATGATGATTTGATGATGATATGAATATGTATATATATTGGATAGGTAAAATGAGAATCTTGTTGATGTATTCAAAGAGTTGATGCATGATATTGTTGAATTGAGAAATGGTAGGATATGAAGGTTGTTTTTGTGTTGAGAAAGGTATGTTGTGTTTGTGGTTATGGGTATGGTAAGTTGATTTGGAATTGAGTTTTAAAGAAAATGGAGGTTTTGAGATTTTGTGTAAAAATTGGTTTTTGGTCGAACTTCGGCGAGCCATAACTTGGCTTCCGGATCCCTAAATGATTTCGATCTTATTTTATATAAAAATTAGGTTCGTGAAGTTTACGCAAAAAATTTATGCGCGCCGGAAGTTTAGGACTCAAATGTGAGATTCTGCAGATTTCAGGCTTAGCAAAATTTTTGATAAAACGTACGTCCACGCGTACACATGGCCCAAGCATACGCGTGATCTAGGATTTTTGGGTACGCAAACCACCCTTACGCGACCATGAGGTTCTGTTTGACACGCATGCGTACGTGTAAAGAGGAATGCGTACGCAAAATGGGCCAAGATGTAAACTTATAGTGTATATGGTACAATGGTTTAAATGATATGTTGATACAATTAGTACCATGAATATGAATGTTTATTGGCTTATACACTCAAATGATCTGAGATACGAGTTTCGCTGGGTAAAGTATCGTGGCTTGCCACCACGTGTACCAGGTTGAGACTCGATACTCTGTTGACCCTATGACATAAGTGTGACCGGGCACATATAAATTCCCGGAGATGTTGACCCCCATTGCACAATTTTATATATTTGAGAGAAAGTTATGCATAGACTCTTGGGGATGCGCGTCGAGGGACAGTCCATGGTTTAGCAGCCGGACTTGTCGAGTTGGCTTGATAATTGACAGATGAGCCTCATCAGTCATAGGACAGGCATACAACATGTACATATTGTCTGCTTTGTTTGCTATACATTATTTTGGGAATGCCTAATTGAATATATTAAGCTAGGCTTAGATATTCTTAGAAGATCACCCAATTATGGTTTTTGTTTAGTTCCTTAAGCTTTATATCTGAGTGTCGGTATTCTAGGATTGCCTCTGCATTCCCAAGACCTTATATCCTATATGCTGGCACCTTTACCATGTTGAGAACTTCCGGTTCTCACCCCCATACTATGTTATTATTTTTCAGATGCAGGTTGAGCGGCACCTCGCTAGGCGTCTGGAGCTTCTACAGCGAAGTGGATATTTTGGGGTTTTCTTTGTATCCTTTTGATATATGTATTTATATAGATTCTCCTTATAAATGCTTGTGTTATTTTGGAGAACTAGGGTTTTATGTATGTGTCATTTTGTATATATGTAAATATTCTCCGACCTACCTTAGTTTCACAGGCTAAGTTAGGAGCTTGTTATTTTGTATATATATATATATATATATGTAAATATTCTCCGACCTACCTTAGTTTCACAAGCTAAGTTAGGAGCTTGTTATTTTGTATCCTTGATCCTCTACTCTTATCTTTTGTATAATTATGTATGTGAACTTTAGATTTCTTCACGCACAAGTAATCTTGTTCCTGAGTGTTGCGCTTTTTATTTTGCAATTTTGTTTTATCCATTTTTCAAGACTCCTCGTATACTGTATTCTTTCCAATATTATTATGTATATATTTATTTTTAGAGGTTGTAATACCACACCATCTATGCTTTACGGCTTAAGCGTAAAGCTCTGTGTAGTAGGGTGTTATAGAACTCATATATGAAAATGAGTCATTTGTTAACTTAACCGTTCCTCCTATACCTAATGATGATCGTGAAATAGACTTGGTAGAGAATGATTTGAATGAAATTCTTGTCGATGTCGCAATAGAAGTTTATTTTTTTCAAGAGTATAACACATGATCGGATGAAGAATATGATTCCGAAAACTTTTGAGTGATTTATTTTCCTCATTTATTGTATATAAGTTAAATTTCATGTTTTGTTTTTATAGTTTTGAACTTGATTTGATGAACATTTTGTGATATAAAAAAAGGTTATTATTTGTTATATTTCATTACTCTTTTGTAATATTTTCTTATTATTAGATGAAAATAGAACAATTTAAAAGAGAAAAAGACTAGTAAAAAATATCAAACTCATGCAAAAGTTAAAGAAATTGAAATGAAGGAAATATCTTCTGCTTCAAAATCAGTCCGAAATTTTATATCTAAAGGTGATAAAGGAAGTAATCAAGTCAAAATAGCACAACATCCTAAAAAAATTTTCAGAAATTGAAAGGGAGAAACGAGCCACTTGGAAAAAGACTATGAACCAATCCTTAAAGTCTTTTCATAACTAAGTGGGAAGTAATGCTCAACTAACAGTTTCTAAGCCAAGTAGAGTAAATAAGACTTCTTATGGAAAGAAATATAAAGAATAACCAATCTCTAACAAGATTAAGATCAAGACAAAGTATCTAGTAATGACTCTTGATGCATTTTTGCATACAAAAAGAGTAGAAATGGAAAGAAAAGAGGAAGATGACTTTGAGTCAATTGGTAAGGATGTTAGAGCTACTAAAAAATAACTAGTTAATTTGACAAAAAAAAAAACTTAAAACGACTAGCAATGACTCTTGATAATTTTTTGGGTGAACAAAAAATTCACACGAAAAAAGAAGAGGAACATATTGAAGTCTCAATTATTGAGGATGCTAGATCTAGGCCATTCCCGAATGATGGAGGAAATGTTGATATCCTCCATGAGAAAGATTATGTTGGTAAATATGAAAATAAAAATTTTGATGTGAAAAGAGACCAAGTTATAGAAATTGCTCATGTAGAACCTACTGTAATTTTGTTTGTTGCTATGCTTTTTTAGTTATTTATAATGTATAATGTAAATTCATATAAGTGTTATAATTGTTGTTTTTTTAACCTTTCAAAATTAAATTGTATTTGTTATAATATAATTTGCATAACTCGTCAATTTTTTAATTTAGATACCTTAAAGGTTAGAAAGAGTCGTGCAAAAATAAGATGCCCAAAGATTTATGCGAGAATTTGGAAAGAAAAGGAGGAGGTGACTTTTGATGGTGGAAAAGTAGTGGGGCCAACTCCTCATAGAGTGAAGAATTTAACTAATTTTATTAAAACAATGAAAAAGAATATTAATTTCATTATCTTGATGATTGATGAAAAAGTTATGCCTAAGCAAATTTAAAAACACATATGAAAGTATATTAATGTAAGCTTAATTTATCTTTATGTTGATGCCATATATTTATACTCTTCTGATTTATATGATATGGTGAATATAATGTGTTTGTAGTCAAAGTTCATTCTTCAAAAATTCTTAAAATTATGGGTGATGACTAGTGTTCAAGGAGTATGAAAACGTTACAAGACAAGAATCAAGAAAAAACACTTTGAATTATATTTTAAAAATATTGAGGATATGTTGGTGAATCGTCCTTTGAAAATTACAAAAAGCAACAATGAAAGTATAAGTTGGGGCCTATCAATTTTGTAAGAGTACGTGTTCAACTGTTGATTTGGTAAAATCACGTTTATTTTGAAATTCTTTACTCATATTTTTTATCTAATTTTATTTTGTGTTATAATTTTATAATCGCCATCTTGTTCTATAGCGTGAGAGACAAGAGAATAAAAAGGAACCAAATTAAGACGAAATATTTGTTACTACTTAAAATAGACTAAAAAAAAATACTTGATGTAAAAACACAAATTGTCATTGTAATGTTGCTTCTCTTGGTTGCTATTTTGTACTTATAGTTGTAACTCTAATTATCTTAGTTGTTAAGTCTTTCTTTTTTTGTTTAGCATGATTATTTTGTGCTTATGACTATTTTGGTTGTTATTTTGTGCTTATGGTTGTAACAATACTTATTTTGGTGGTTGTTTTATGTTTATAGCTATGGATGTTCAATCACTTGCATATTTATATATTATTTTAATAGTATTGTGATTAGAATACCTTATTATATATGTACTACTGATGGATTGTTGTTCTATTAGTTGTCAACAGTTTATTGGATTTATTTGTTTAAATTTTTATCACTAAAAATATGCATATAATATATTTGTGTATATAAGATCGGATAAATTTGATAATCTTCAAGAAGTTAAAAAAATTCTTCCTAATGCATTTCAAAAAGTATTTGGTAAAAAGAATCTAGGAAGAGTTCGATGTTTTGAAAGAACTGTTACAAAAATTTCTCTTAAGAAAAATAAAGAAATATATGAAATAAAAAAATAAAGTGAAGAGAAGGCAACAGTCTTGAAAACTGAATTAGATGACACAAAATAAAAAGTGCAAGGATTAGAAGATATTGTGAAATTGCAATAAACTTCTCCTGATATGAATATTGATGAAGCACTTTCTCTCTTGCGATTTAAGCAATCGTCTGCAAATAGTGCACAAGATCCAAATTTAAATCGATAACATTCATCTTCATCGACTAAATGATGATTAGGTATATATATGTGTGTGTTAAATTGTTGTAACACTTGAATATGTTTATCTATACATGTTATTGTTGAGACACTTTTTGATAATGTGTTTTTTTCTCTATTTAGATTTGACTGTAGTTTGCTTATAGTTGGATGAAGTTTTATGAGATAAAGACGATTCTTGACAAAATGATAAAACATAAAGTCCTTGATATCAAATGAAATATATATATATATATATATTGTTCAAGTCCATGAGAAAAACATATATTTTATTTACTTATGTTTATTATTTATTTGATTTAGTAACTTAACAAGTATGTGTATATAAAAATGATCTAATTGGCACTTGACATACCTTTCTAAATATATGCAATATATATTAGTTTATTCTCCTTTTATATTAATTAAATTAAGTTTAAATATTTAAATATTGTTAGTGTGTGCTATATATCCTTCAAATATTATATAAATTTTTTTTGAAAAAAAAATGGTTTTAGATATAAAAAAAGAAACCTAAAAAAAATCCATTAACGTGCTGCTTCATGTATTAAAAAAGATAACTCCAAATAAACTTAAACATGTGTTACATTAAGTATATGAAAAAATAATTAGAAAACTTACACCAGTGTTGCTTTAGGTATATGAAAAGACAACTTAGAAAAACTTAGACAAATGTTACTTTATATATTCGAAAATACAACTCATGAAAAATGTTGTAATAAAGTAATTTTTTATGCATTTTGTTTGGGTCATCTAAGATAATTCTTATATGAAGTTATCTTTTTTTAGTAGAAAAGGAAACATTTTCTAAAGGTTGTCACGGAAGGGTTTCCTTTAATGCAAAAATGCCTTAGAATAAAGGTAACGGCAATATAGCCAATTTTCCAAAAAACGTTGAGTTTTGTCGGAAAGTGTTGCCTTTGATCAAAGGTATCGTTTTTTCTTTATTATAAACAATATTTTTAAAAGGTTGTCTCAATCCGAATTTATTGTACTGGATCAATTGTCACATCACTCGATGTATAGTATAATTAGAAAAAGAACATGACACGTGTAAAACATTCTTAAGTCTTAACAATAACAAAATTTTCTTGATGGGTGGGTGGATGTAACCAAGAATGAAGTTTACCTTTTATGTATACATCTGAATTTTTTAATTATTAATATATAACTTTATCAACTGTATCATCTTTTATGTGTACTTTCGTCTATTTTACTTTTTTTGACCCTCCGACATAACTATTGAATTAGGAAAAAACCCCAACTTCAATGCCTCGAATTTAAAATGAGGCCTAATTCAAAGTTCCTTCGACTTAGTCATCAAATTAGGACCTGAAATTTGATAATTTTATTGATAACAAATTATTGTTAAAAATAATAGATTCTTTGACTTTTTTTAAATAAATAAAAAATTTATATTTATGATTTTATGTAGTATTTTTCAATTTTGCAGGCACACAACTTTGCAGTCAATACTTACGAAATAGAAAAAAAATTGATGTCTGCAATTTCGTAAGTAGTGTTAGCAGAATTAATGTTTGATATTTCTTATTTTTTAAGTTGATTCCTTAAGTTTAAATGATAAATATTGATGCGTGAGCATCTTTTCTATCTTTTCCTAGTAAATTTGCATCTAAATTGTTGAGTTTAATAAAGAATTAATTATCTTTTAGCCAATATGGATGCTACTTTGAGTCTTTTGCAATTTTGTTTATTTTAGGTAGCATTCGGTTGGATTTGATGGAGTTTTTGCAGCACAAGAATCAAAAGAGATGACAGCAAGGAGCGACGCGTACGCGTGACTGACGCGTACGCGTGATTTGGAGCTTTTCATGGTGACGCGTGCGCGTGACTAACGCGTGCGCGTGACTGACGCGTACGCATGATTTGAAGAATTGCACAGCGACACGTGCGTGTGATCGACGCGTCCGCGTGACTCGGAAAAAAGACCATCGACGCGTACGCATGACATACGCCACATGTAGAAAACGCAGAAAACGCTAGGGGCGATTTTTGGGCTGTTTTAATTTAGTTTTCAGCCCAGAAAATACAAATTAGAAACTATAGAATAGACAAAATATGTGGTCCCCACCCATCAACTGAAGACGTGTCAATTAAATTCTGATTTAAATTCAAATTTGATTTTAAAATAGAAAAGATATTATTTTAATTTTAGAAATTAGATTTTAAACTTAATTAGGATTAGTTATAAAAAGGGGAGACTTCTCTTCTATTAGGGGAGGAAGTCCGAGAGGTTCCGGGAGAACTTCCAATTATATACAAATTTACATTCCGAAATCATAGTTTTTCTCTCTGAGTCATGAGTAACTAAACCTCCACTGTTAAGGTTAGGAGCTCTGTCTATTTGTATGGATTGATTTTATTGCTTTTTCTATTTTAATTCATGTATGGGTTTATAATTTAAGAATTATTTTCGCTCTTTATCTTATGAATTTGGGTGGAATGGAAGTATGACCCTCTTTCTATTTGAGTTCTTGTAAAACTTGGAAAAGCTCTTTACTTGAACAACAGCTTGAAAACATATTCTCCTAAATTTTAATTATCTGGATTTAATGGGATATGTGACATATAATCCTTTTATTTTTGGGTAATTAGAGTTTTTGTGGCACATAAACTGGAATTTGATCATGCAGCTTTTAATTGGAATTAATTGACCAAGGAATTGGCAGTTAATGAATTTTAGAGGAGATTAGAAAGGTCTAAGGAATTAGAGTCTAGTCACATATAGTTTGCCATAAATTAAATCCTACATGATTAAAATAGTTAGTAAGAAAAGTTAATTCAGAAAAATAGATAACTCTAAAACCTTAATTGCTTTCTGCATATTTTATTCCCAACTTATTTATTTGCTTATCTTTAATATTCTTTATATTGTTTAATGTCTTTTATATTGCCCGAACATTACTTTCTGTTTGCCTACCTAAGCTTATCACTCAATTATTGTTGCTTGATCCATCAATCCTCGTGGGATCGACCCTCACTCACCTGAGGTATTACTTGGTACGACCCGGTGCACTTATCGGTTAGTTTGTAGGTTATAAAATATAGCACCAAATAAGGATAGAAATTTAAATTTTGTATTTTAATTTAAGTTCCAAAAAATCTATATTTTTTACAAACTTATAAATTTAAAACGAAACAATAAATAATTTCTTAAAAATAATTAAAAATATTATTTGATTCATTAGCATCTAAAAATTATTATTAAAATTTTTAATATTAAAAAAGTTAATATAATTCTCTAAATTGATGTAGGAGTTAAAATTTAAATTTTTCTAAGGTTAGAAGTAATAGATAATTATATAATATAAAAAAATTAATTATACTATATAATATATAATTTAAGAAATAATTAAAATATTATATTAATTAAATTATTATTTAATTTATAAAATTAAGTGTAGAACAAATGTGTTGACAGCAAAATTATGTGTAAATATATATTTGTATTTTAAATTATGTGTAAATATATATTTATATTTTGGTTTATAATGATAAATATATATTTTTTAATTTATTTAAAAGAAAGTCTAGATTCTTTATATCGAAAAAAAAAGTGTATATTTTTATAAAATAGAGAAAATAGGTCCATCCATAACCATAATAGAGTAACCAGGGCACGTGCTGTGGCAGTTGCCAACTTCCTATCAATTATGGTGTTTTTCACAATCCCACTCCCATATTATATTCTATTAAATCTTCGCCCACTTGCATAATTTATCTTTATTTGATCCCATTCTTTGAAATTTAACCACCAAATCCAATTCCAATTCCCTCTATATAAACTCACACCCCCCAACTCTATCTTCACCAACAACCTTTCAACTTCCAAAGCTCTCTAATCTGGTCTGTTTTCTCTCCCATACTTTCCCATGGCTTCAACGATGGCTTTTATGTCCTCCATTATTCTCTTTCATCTCTTGACAATCTCATCAGCCATCACCACCAACCAGCAGCCACAACAAGCGAACACGATGAGAACCGACGATGAAGTCATGACCATGTACGAGGAATGGTTGGTGAAGCACCAAAAGGTGTACAATGGATTGGGAGAGAAAGACAAGAGGTTCCAAGTTTTTAAGGATAACTTGGGTTTCATTGATGAACACAACACACACAAAAACACCACATACAAACTTGGGTTGAATAGGTTCGCTGATTTGACGAATGAAGAGTACAGAGCAATGTATTTGGGGACAAAGAGTGATCCCAACCGCAGGATCATCAAGGCCAAGATCAGCGCCGGCAACCGTTACGCTTATAGCGCACGTGACCGGTTGCCGCTGCACGTGGATTGGAGGTCCAAAGGTGCACTTGCACCCGTCAAGGATCAGGGAAGCTGTGGTAAGATTATTTATTTTATTTGCCTTTTCTGTTGTTTAAGATAACATTTGCTAACTAAGCTAAGGTTACATTTTAATTTAGCTAGATAAGGACTCAATTTAAATTTAAGAGTAACAAACTCTAATAAAAGGATCACATGCATGTTATCCCAATTGAGAAGAAAGGAATTTCAAAAGGTACATAGACACGAAAGTTTATTTTAAACAAGGAAAAGTTGAATTGGTCCTTGTTAGATATTAATTATTCAAAAAGTGTTACTTTTATATATTTCGGAGGAGCTAATAAAGTATTTAAGGAGTTACAACATTATTTAAAAATTAGTTAAATTACAAGTTATTTTCAACATTAAATTAGCGTAAAAAAATATACTACCACTAATCATACATCTACTACTAGTTAAAATTAAACTCAATTGAAAATTGTGAAAATCTTTGACATAATTTTTTAAAATAAAAATTAAATAATTAAAATTTTTTATTATTTTTTATTAAAAAAATGATGGGTTTGATAATTGATACTTTGACGGAACTTGGAATAGAGTGGATACTTGGATGGACCTTAGTTGCAATAATATACTATTGACTTCGATTTTTAAAAATTCTATAAGCGAATGTATTTTTATGAGTAAAATTCAATTAAGTTAAATAATAAAATTTAGAATAATAATATTAGTTATTACTAATTTTATTATGGTAGATTAATTTAGTTAGATTTAATTAATAAAAAAATTTAAATGTGTAATATTATTCATATTAAAATTAGACATTATATATATATATATTAAAAAATGTATATATTATTTAATTTATTTTTTAATTTTTTAATGTGTATTTTATATTTTAATATTTTAGTAGCTGATTACACATAACATAGTTGATCTACTTATTTAGCCAATAGTAAATCACTATTTCTATCAATGAAAAATTAGAATGCTAGCAAATTTAACTATGAATAAATAAAATTAACTTTATATCCTTAAAAAAAGATCTTTGTATTATAAAAGTATCTAAATATTGGTTTTATTCATGGATAAATTTGTTGATATTTTAAAGTAGAATGGTAGTTAATTATCATTTATGTGTATAAAATTAATTTTATTTATTTGTAAATAGATTTGTTATCATTCTAAATTAATTTTTATAGGTAGAAATAGTAGTTTATTTTTGGTTAATAGTTAATTATTGACGATGCAGGAAGTTGTTGGGCATTCTCAACAATAGCGGCAGTGGAATCCATAAATAAGATAGTAACAGGGAAGCTTGTGAGTTTGTCAGAACAAGAACTTGTTGACTGTGACAAAGCATTCAACGAAGGCTGCAATGGTGGTCTCATGGACTATGCCTTCCAATTCATCATTGCAAACGGTGGCATAGACACCGAGCAACACTATCCATACAAGGGCATCGATGGCACATGTGATCCAACCAGAGTTAGTCACGCTCAGACTTAGTCTTTTGAACAGAGTAACTGAATTGATTCTAATCATATTTTGGGGTATTGCAGAAGAATGCTAAGGTAGTGAGCATCGATGGGTACGAGGATGTTCCGGTGAATGATGAGAAGGCTTTGAAGAAAGCTGTTGCTCATCAGCCTGTCAGCGTTGCTATTGAAGCCTCTGGCAGGGCCTTGCAACTCTACGACTCAGTAAGCTTCCATTTCTTTTTGTTTCTTTTTAAAGAACGAATTCATCACACTAAAGTGGAGTATAGTACCGTGTAGAAGAAACAAAAGACTAAGTACTTAAATAATTTAAGAGGAATATTAAAGAATTATTAGAATTTATTATTTTTAGTTATCAATTAGTCATCAATGTTTAAAAGTATAGAATAAAAAGATTACTAGATTAAAGGAATTATACTAAAAAAATTGAGTTAATAATTAAGTGATGTTCAAAAAAGCAATAAATTCTGATAGTCTCCTAATATTTTCTCATAATTCAACTCAAATCCTCTGCATTAGACTAGTTTTTTTTTGTGAAAAGAAAAAGATTAACACAATAAAGTGGAGTATAGTAAAAGACTAAATATTTAAACAATTTAAATCAAATTAAACCACACCTTATCAATTTCATTAATGAAAACCAACCTAAATTAAATTTTTAATGGATAATGCTCTGATATAAAATACGATAATTATATGACTAATAACAGTTTAAATTATTTATCAATTTGATCCTATTAGCAAATAAATTGACTTGATCTGAGACTTGGGTTCATGAGCTAGCGTCTCCAATTCAAGAATGTGGAAGCACAATTTCATATAAAAGATTGGTTGAAGGAACTATTTTACAGAATGTAACAGCATAATGATAATGATATTTGCTTATAACTGTGTTTGTTTGCAGGGTGTGTTTACGGGTAGATGTGGAACAAGTTTAGATCATGGTGTGGTTGTAGTTGGATATGGAACCGAAAATGGAGTAGACTATTGGCTTGTGAGGAACTCATGGGGCAAGAATTGGGGCGAGGATGGTTACTTCAAGTTGCAGCGTAACGTCAGAGGCACCAATACTGGCAAATGTGGAATAGCCATGGAAGCTTCATACCCGGTGAAGAATGGCGCAAACGCCGCTTCGGAGAGAACTGGAGGGAGTGTTAGCAGCGCTTGAATTTGAAACAGCTTGAGTTGCAAGAAAGTTTTATGTTTCTGCTGCCTTAGATTATGTTCTGTTTGGATATGCCTATAAAATTATTGGGCTGTTATTGTATATATTTATAGACATATATATTTCTTCACGTGAAAAGTTCCCCTGAAGAACATCGCTCCCTGAACAAATGTTTGTATTGGTTTTCAATTATTGTTATTCAAGTTGAATGTTTAATTTGAAGTACTTGATTATCTTCCAGTTTTCTTGTTATGTTTCTGTTCCAAGGCCCTGCTATAGGCATCTTATTCAACCTTAAAAGCTAGCTAACTATTATTAATAGTCTAAGAATAAACCCACCAAATTCTGATAGAATCATTCAAATGTAATGATAATTATGAAAGATGAATGATTTTTGACAACGCTTTAACTAGGAATTTTCTTTCCTTTTTTTTTTTTTAAGTGAAAGAGAAACACCACAACCTTTTTTCCCAAAGTTGATTGGATGTTGATTGAAAAATTTGGTTCTTATATTTCTTTTATATAAATTTCTGTTATTGTCAAATGAAATAAATTTCTTGGGTGTCACAGGATACTATAAATTTTAGATAGTCATTTTAATAGTCAATCTAAAAGTTTATTCTTTAATCTGGAATAGCACTACCACATGAAATTTTATTGATCTCATTCTTTATTACCAAAATTGATTTCTATCTGTAAAAAATCTAGTTCTTGAATGTGGATTTTTATAATTGATTACTACCATGTGCATAATGTGTCCAAAAGATTGGACATAAGGCTTCGTTTGGTTACTTACTTCAAAACATATAGATACAGATACAACTATACCAAAAGACAGACACAAATAGACACAAATTTTGTAATATTTTTGACATCAGTGTACAAGACACAACAATTTAATTCAAATGTCCATTTTATCCTTATCAACTCTACCATCATTTTACACCAGCATTAACACTGCTGCCACTATAACTTTCTACCACCACCACTGCCACCTGCAATTTTTTAACTTCATCATAAAATACTATCTGCAACTTTTATTTATTCATCAGCTCAACAATTCAATTTTCTCATAAAAAAAAAACTGAAACAGGTTGAAATAAATAAAAAAAAAGAACGAAAATAAGAAGACAGATCTCAAGAATGGTCGACTACTATTTTGGACTTTCTTAATTTTTTTCGCCTTTCTTAATGAAATTAATTCAAGTAATAGTGGAGACGAACAGATCTGAGCAACACCTGATGAATGTAGACGAATAAATCTGACTGAAGAAGATGACCCATGGTGATGATACGCGTGATTGTGTGAAAAGGGAAAGAGAGAAGAGGAGGAAGAAGAAAGAAGGGGCGTCAATGGTGGCGGCCCGTGGCAGCGGTATGGAGGGACAAAACAGTGGAAAGAGAAGCAGAGTGATAGGTGTGGCGATGCGAAGAGAGAAAGAGAGAATGAGATGAGAAAGAGAGGAGCGGCAATGGCTATGAGGTGGCATGGAGGAGGGACACAGCCATGGAAGAGGGAGGATGGAGGAAGAGACGTGGAAGTTGGAAGAATTTTGGGGTTAGAAACACAGAATAGAGAAGATAATAAGAGAGAAAAAGGGAAATTAGGGTTAGATTAATTAGGGACATAGTTGGAATTTAAAAAAAAAGGAATAAAAATGTAAAATTTTGTGTCTTATAAATTGTGTCTCAATGTCTCAACTCAACGAAAAAACACTAAAAATATGTATTTTATGTATAGTTGTGTACCACCGTGTCCATCATAAATTTGTATCTCAATAAACAAATGATAGACATGTGCCACCATGTCTATGTTTTTAGTGTCCAAGAACACCAACCAAACGCACACTAATGTCACGACGATGCAACAGAAGAAGATTAAGAGTGAATAAAAATACGATAAAGCTCCACATTAGCAACTAAGTCATTTACATACGCGTGTTTACATGCTCTTAATAAACATTTAATGTAAATGCTTTTCTGCTATATAAACACTTCTCTCTTTGGCATTTTTTCTGTAGATTTCTCAGATTTTTCTGCAGATTTTTTCTCTTTTTTTTATAGATTTTGATCTGCATTGGTTTTTAATCAAAATTTGCGTTTTTTTTTTTTAAATTCAGCACTGCAATCAAATTCCTATAGATTTTGTGTGTTCGAAAATAATGAATGATTCATGTTCATATTAGTTGAACTAAGGCGAATTGGATTATTCTTCTGAGTCGAATTAAGTGGATGAGGTTTGGTTCATTCTTAATTTATGTAGTTTCATTCTTCAATAATTTGAATGGAATGGAATGGAATCGAATGCAATTGAATCAAGTGATAATGAATAATTTCATTCTTCTTTGTGAAAATTAGTGTTGTTTCTGAATTTGAATTTGGATAGAATACAGTAGTTTCTAAATTTTTAGATGAATCTATTTGGTGTTATATGGCATATTTTTCAGTTCTTTTTTATTTGTATTTGATGTTGTTAGTTCTTATGCTATACATTCGGTCTTAAATGGAATTAATTATTTTTTTTAACTTTTATGTGATTTCAACCAACAATGAGCTGATGAAATCTTTTTATTACAAATATAAAATTTTTTGCTATACATTCGGTTCATTTATTTTTATATAATGGTGTCGTGCTTATAACATTTCGGTTCGTTTTCAGTATCTGTGTGCTGTCGATGAGCAATTTATCTCAAAGGTTAGTATAACTTTCAAAATACTTGAAGAAGTTGGAAAATTCTATAAAGATTTTTCCGAACTTGTTGATTTTTCTATGAAATAAAGAACACCACTCAAAATGGAGATAAAATTAAGAATCAATTAATTACATGTAGTAGCGAGGAAAAATGAAAATCGAAGATATCTCAAACTCTAAAGATAAACCCCTCAACTAGAATCAGTTGTCCAACAATAATTTATATACATATAACCAAAGATATCTTTTTGTGCAATATTTGTGCTAAGATATTTTTTACTTTTTCGCAACTAAACCTTTTAATTGGTGGATCAATGGTGCAGTCAAATTCCAATATTTATCATGAAGAAATTCTGTATCAATTTACAGATTCAAGGCAATAAGACAACCTTTTTGGTGTTAAGCAGAACAACTTTTGGTGTTTCCTGGGATAAATTTCGGTTCATTTGTATAATGGTGATCATTCAATAGTACTTTTTGGGTTTTTTGATTATTTTCTATTATTGTGTTGTAGTAAATAGTTTTAGGTGTTTACTAGAATGAATTTCGGTTCATTTGTGTTTTGCTACTGATATTGATTGTTAAATGCATTCAACCTACTCAGTTTGAACATAAATTCATTCAAATTAATGGGATTTCAATATAGCCCAGACATGTTCAACAAATAAATGAAAAAGAATTTAACAAAAGCTTTTCAAATAAATCAATGAATATTTACTGTATTTACAAAGATACAAAAAAAAGTGTTTGCGTCTTTACAATTCTTTACAGTCAAATGTTTAACAATAATGTCAATAATCAACTTATTTACTTTCTATATTCCCTGATGACAATTTGCAGAAAGGACTTGACAGCACAACTAGCGGATGACTTTGATATTTTTATTGCTTTAGATTCTGAAACGGCTTTATCCCTCAATTTGTTGATTTTGTCAAAGAGAATTATTGAAGTATATTCTTGTCGGAACTTGTCAACTTGAACCTGCAATTGAAACAAATCTATTAATTAATGAACTTGTTAATTTAGAAGCAGAGAATCAATTTTTTTTTCAATTTTCCTACATGTTTCCAATTTTTCTATGCGTATTTGCCTTTTTTTTTCAGATCAATTATTTTCAGTCATTTCATCACATATATTCCACAATCTCAACTAATAAAGAAAAATGAGATAAGACAGTAAAATATGATTAACATGACAGATACAAAAAAACACAGTAAAATATGAACATATTAAAAAAACAGATAAAACTACAATAGCAAAGAATAATAGAATTAAAGATTGTTAAGCTATTCATTGTCCAGTAATCGAAATATATGGAGCTTCAACACTCTTTTTTTTTCAACCAATGGTTTTGCCCCAGCATACATCATCATCTACGATGTTATCAAGCTCTGAAAAGCATAGAAATCCAATATAAGAAGCACAATAAATCCAGGGAAAACAATACAAAGTGAACCTCAATCCACCCATAAATGAACAGAAATCATTTAATGATTGCAACACAACATCTCAGTTTAAAAATTTGGACTAAGTACAGCAAATCCAAGCGAACGAGAGCAAATGAACTTCAATTAAACTAAGAAATGAATCGAAATTATTTAAGAAATAAAAAATTTGGTCAATATTTAATAGTAACACCAACTGAATCTTAGTTCACGATTTGAACAAGCAGAAGCAATACGAGTATATTCTATACCCTAACTATACAAAATCCAGGAGAACGAGACTCAATCATTAACCATAACACATGAAAATTAATTTTATATCCAGAAAAACCATCAATATGAGTTAAATAACACCGAACGAGTATAGTTATCACAAGATATACACTATAAAGAGAACTACTATTTCTATTTTCTTGTTTTTAACCATATCTACTGTTTCGCAAGAAACGGAGAAGATGAAAGAAAAAACTGCGTACCTTCAATGATTTTCCTTTCTTTGCTTGAGTTTTCGCTGAACTTTTGATTGTTTGTTGCATTATTTTCTGAGATGTTTTAAATTTGATAGAAAGATGGTAATCGTTTATGTTGCAGAGTGCAAACGCGAAATGTCTTTGTGTAGTTTTTTTGGGTGCTTGTATAAACGTTCTCTGAAATAAAAGTTTTTTTTTTTAATTTGGACCAACTTTGTTGGACTTTGATAGCAAAAAGACTTGAATGTGAAGCATAATTGATAAAAAATAATAGAGTAGCCATCAGCTTTATTGTAGAAAAATTAGAAAATTCATTAATTTGTAATAAAGTGGTCTTTTAAAGATACTCTGAATTTGGAGTCTAATTATACGTAATAAAGAGTGAAATCTTTAATTTCACTACAACAGTATCGGATTTTCATACTCAAATATCACCTCGTTGTCGCCATTTCTTATACGATAATTGGGGTAAATACACACAAATAACTATGTATACGCTATTACTGACCATTGTTGCCTTTTTTGTGAGAAAAATGGGACAGAAGAAGATATGAAATGTATGTGGAGTATGCCAAGGGTTACACATCCTTTTATAGCTGCTGAAAAATTGTCTCACTGTATCTCATTTACACTGTGAACAAGATAATTTTATGTGTATTTCGTTTATAGTGTAAATGAGATATACACGTGTCACGTCCACGTGTCTTATCTCGTTTATACCGTAAACGAGATACATGTAAAATTATCTCGTTTACAGTATAAACGAGATAAGAGAGGCTGACGGATTTTGATAATAACTTTTAAAATTATTTAATTCAGTAATTATTATATTTATTTAATTTATTAAAATAAAAAATCCATTAGATTTGCTATACAACTATTATCTTAGAGTATAAAATACAATAAAAAAACATTAGGCGTTTAAGTATTTTTAATAACTAAGTGCAACAAAGCTATTAAGATTATCAAACAGAACAGTCCAGTTTATTTAGGCCCAGTTTACTAAAGCTCACTGTTAAATGGGCTAGCCCGTTTACTTTTTTATTTTATTTTTAAAAATATTTTGATAAAAAATATTATTTTTAAATTAAAAGAATTTAAACAAATATTTTTTTTGGGTTGATTGTAAGACCCAGAATTTTCGAAAAAATATTATTATGAGTTAATTTTAATTTATTAATTCCTTTAAGACTTTATTTTTAGAAATTATTGTATTAAAAGTAATTAAATTAAGTTTTGATAATTAAATTAAAAATTTTACTTAATCTTATAATATTGAATAATTTTCTATATTTAAACTATACAACTTAACAGTTGTAAAAGAATAAGAATTTTATACAATTTAGTTAAATAATTGAGATCCTAAAATTTAATACTTTAATTTTATAAAAAAATATTAATTATATTATCTTTAATTTTAAATTAAAATGTTTGATTAAAAGTCAATTAGTAAATTAATAATCAAATAATATTTTCAAAATAATTTTAATAGATTAAATTAGGTTTTTAATTAATACTCTATATCCCTAATTATATTAAAATTACCTAAACACCATAATCCTAACCTTTTACTCCCCCCACCGTCAATCCCTTAACCGAATACCTAATTGCTTCAGAAGAAACAAAAAAAAAAAGAAAGAAGAGAGAAAGAAATGAAAGAAAGGGAAGAACGAAGTGGGGGCAGAGGCAGGGAAATCAGGGAAGAAAGAAAGAGAGTAAAAGGGGGGAAGAGAGGGAGACGGCGCCGGTGGGCATCACTGCCACCGTCGTCGCCGCTGTGCCGTTAGGAGGGAGATCCGAGGGAGAGAGAGAGAGCGTGGAGTTGAGGGAGCAGAGAAGCGCGCCGCCACCTCCAGACGCCCTTGCCGCCGCCGAGGAGGAGAGGAAGAGGAAGGGATGCTGCCCGCGCCCTACCACCGCGTCAGTTCCTCTTTGCCGTGCTGCTTCGCCGTCCATGGGGAGTCGCTGTCGCTGCTGATCCGCCACGAGCCGCCATCACAAGTCAACAACGAAGAGAGAGAGAGAGCCGCGAGGAGGAGGATCGCGCCACCCAGTCGCAGTCGTCGTCCTCGCCGCGCCGCCGTTGAGCCCACTGAGCAGAAGTCCATCGCCGCCGTTCGCGCCTCTATCGCAGTCCGAGAAGCTTCCATGGCCGTTGCCGTCGAGCTCACAAGTGAGAGAAGAGAGCTGCAGGTGAGAGGGAAAGGTGTTGCGCCGCCATTCTTTACTGCACAGCAACCGCCATGCCGCCGCGTGCCACCGCCGCTGCTCACCGCCGCGTGCCACCGCCGCTGCTCACCGCCGAGGAGAAGCCTTGCCTACGCTGCTGCCTTCCGGGCCAGATTCACCGGTAACCCTGTTTCTTGCTTTCTTGAACCCTATTCCACTTCTATTCTGTTCCACTGTTTTGATTTTTGTTAGTGTCTTTGGCTCTCTGCTGCCTTAATCACTCAGATTAATACTACCTCCGGCACTGGCTTGGCATTTCTGCTCGGCTGTGCCCTTATTCGCCGTTTTGATTGTTGAAAGGAAATGTTGTCGAAGCTATGGCTTCTCCGTTCCCCATTCTCTTGTTTCTTTTCTAGTAAGGCAAATTCTGTTGTGCTTTATCTTGCCATAATACTCCATTTCAACTCTGTTTTATTAGAGCATAATGTTCCTCTTTGCTTTGCTTAGTTGTGTTTATTCTGTCTGTTACCTAGAGCTGATGTGTTTGCGGTTATTACTTTTGCTTGCCATTCTTTTCCGCTAGCAGAGGGTGCTTGGAATACAAATCATGATGTAACTGCTGCAGAATAAGGTGAAAAGAGGGTTTATCGCGTTAAAATAGCTGTGGGTTTGATTCTTTGAGGTAGGGGTTTTTCTTAAATCTATTTTACATTACAGGGTTGTTATAAATCGATATTAACGCGTAAAATACATTTTTGTGATTTCGTAAGTCTTATGAATTGAATTGAATTGTTTTGGTTGAATGAGATTATTAGTTTGATTGATAAACTGATCGATTGAGAAAGTTGGATATTTGGATTAGTTGATTGATGTTAAAGTGGTTTTCTTTGGGTTGAGTGCTGTTGTTGTGATAGTGGTTATTGGAAGTGATTTGACTGATTAACAGGTGTTTGGTTTGGTTTGGTTGGGACCCGAAAAGGGTGGTAGAATTCGAGTTTTAGAGGAGATGTTGCCGAAATTTTATAAAATTATAAGTTTTGTTTGAAGTAATTGTTTAAAAAGATTTAGTTCTTAAACGTTATTTGTTTAAGATTGATTTATTTAGAAAAGAAAGAATATTGTTTTGGATTGAGATTGTTGATCAACGGAAAGAAGGATGATGAGGATTGATTTGAAATATGATTTTTGAATGAATTTGGAAATGGGATATGGATTGACGAATGATGATGATATTGAGAATGGCTTAGATATTGATGAATGATGAATGAATTATTTATATGGCTTATGAATTTGAAATATCTGAGATACGAGGTTCCCTGGATTAAGTGCCGTGGCTTGCCACCACGTGTACCAGGTTGAAAACTCGATACTCTGTTGACCCTACGACGTAAGTGTGACCGGGCACTATATAAATTCCCGGGAATGTTACCCCCATTGAGCAATATGGATTATTTGAGAAAAAAGCTATGTATAGACTCTTGGGGATGCACGTCGGGGGACAGTCTAAGGACAATTCAGACTTGTCGGGTTGGCTGGATAACCGACAGATGAGCCTCATCAGCCATAGGACAGGCATGCATCATATGCATTTGTATGCTTTGCTTGGGTTTAAACTTGTTTTGGTTTGCCTAATTGCTAAACTGTTCTTAACTGCTACTTGAACTATTTGCTGTAACTGCTACCTACTTGTGCTTTCTTTGTCTGTCTTGTCTGTGTTTGTCCTGGCGTGCTACATTTGAGAATGAACTTTGGTGCTGAATTAATGACTGTGTTGTTTGATTGCGTGGTTGGTTTCTGATTGAGATTTTCTTATAAGAAAAGAAATGTTTCGAACTTCTAAAAGATCAAACATTGTTTCTTTGAAAAAGTTTTGAACGATTTCCTATTGGTTTTAAAAGATTCATAAGGCAATGATAATCACTGAGTTTGAAAATAGTTTTCCTATTAAATATCTTCTTATGACAACTTTGAAACTCCGTGGTGAGACCGTGTGGTTAGGTTCTCACCCCCTACAGCTTTACCTTTTCAGGAACCAGATGAAGAAGCATTAAGAAGAGTTATACTGCATTTGGTTTATATGCTGTTGTATTAATTAGATTATTTTCTTCCCTCGTCTTTATTATTACAAGTTTGTAAGAGGGATAGGAATTGAATATTTTATATGTATAATATATTGAATTATTATGTAAGGAGTCTTGTATACGAATCTATGCAAGTTTGTATTTTTCTTAAGACAAAGTATTTATTTCTGCTTTTTTTAAAGAAATCAGCGATACAGTGTCGAGTCATAGGCTCCTATTTTAATATTTAGTATGTAAAGTAGTCGTAATACTTCTTGCTATCAGAGTAGCGCAGCCGGAAGCGTGACTTTTGATAGTGAGGATGTTACATTATGGTATCAGAGCAGTTCATCCTGATTAGAGCCTTGGGAATGGACTGATTATGCTTCATTGCATTCTCTGAGTGTCTGTCATGTTGTAGGTTTTGTTCAGATAACAAGAATTAGAGTTTTATGAACATGACTGTCTATTGATTAATGCTGTTAGCTTATCGTTGCATAACTGATGATGTTAAGTCTGGCCAACTTAATGTTAAAAGTTATGTTTACGAAAAAGTTAATGGGTTATCATAGATAAAGTAAGATTGATAAGTGATGCGATTCATGGGCTTTGGGAGCGTTAGAAATTAATTTTGAAGTTAATTCTGTTTCGGCGTATGGTCCTTTAATCGTGCCTAGTATTATCTCCTTCTCTATCAATTGCATTGGAATTCCTTATTCATTATTTCCTTCATGAAATGTGATTGATTTAACTGCCAACCTTATCTTACCACTCATACATTTCCTTTACTTAGTTTTGTATTCGGTTGTTGCTTGAAACTTTTGAAATATTTACCCTTCTCACTGTTAATAGCCACCTTTATAATTTTATACTCCTTAACGTGATCTTGGATTTTTTTTTGATGTCACAAAAGATTCACAAATCTCAGGAAATATTAACTATTGATTTTAGTTATCCTCACTTGTGAGCTTTGAATTCCTTCCTAACTGCATGGTGTCAACGGATGAGTTATGAATCGTGCCATGTTATCTGATGTATCATTTGTTTTTCTTTTCTTTATCTTGAAAACACTCGCTTCACCATTACTTAAAAAGAAATTTAAATTTTCTTATGCATAATTTAGTCGATCATGTTCTTAGTTTTCTTTTTTTGATTCTTGCAATGTGGTCGTTGATTTCGCATTTTTCTGCATGAGCTAGGAAACCCTTGAAGTGACTTGATTCTGCACCGCTGTGATGCATAACAATTTATTTAATCCTCTCAAAAATTTTGTTTTAGACTTTTCTAAATAAGTTTTGATTTGCTTTGCTTCCTGCCTAATTGTGTTCCTTACAAATTACTTGAATCTTTTGGAATATCCCTCTTACGAAACACACGCACACAATTCTTTAATCTTTAAATGGTTTTGAACCCTGAAAATTACTATTGTAGTGAACTAATTATGCAAGTTGATTCTTCTATTTCGTATTCTGTATCTTATTTTCATCTTGCTCTATTGTGACACTTTGTGTCTTATAGCATTCACTTTGAATTCTTACTTAAGATCTTTTAAAAAGAGTTTCATTTTATTCTTCTCAGCCGAATTGTGTTCGCAATCACTCTTTTAAGGTTTCGACAAAATCGCATTTACTTTTGCATGCACTTTTTATGTGGATTTTGCGAACTTTTATGTGATTTGAATATAACTTAAATTATACCAACCATACTTCAATTTTCTATGCATATCCTTACTTACCTATGTATTTGATGAGTACCTTCCAAGGTTCTTGAAGAAAGATTTTGCACTTGTCCTAGTTAATTTTCGTTTTACAAGATTTTTATATTCTATTTTGACTTAAACTTGTCTTAGCATAATGCAACATTTATGCTTCTAAGACTTCTTTTGAAAAAGTTTATATCATATTTTTTTTAAGAAGGTGGAATAATTTTCTTAGTTTTGTCTATTGCTAATGGATGTCTTAATTAAGTGTGTCCCACATTATCCTCTTAGAATCTTGTAAATATTGTCTTGAATTCAGTCATCTTCTCTTTGTGGACTTTGTATGTCCTTTATTTGGCCTAAACTTGTCTCGGCTGGATATGTTGATTTCCCTTATGATTCCTATTGAAGTTCGTTGATTCAGATCTCATCACAAGGATGTAAATTGACTCTCCTTCTGGAATATTTCATTATTATTGCGCATCCCTGTTAAATTGCGACTCTATTCATTCTTTCGATTTTATGCGAATGTTGACCTTGTTGTTTGATTTGTTCTTCCTAGGTATTGTACCATTCTGAGTAAACTCGAGATTTGTTCTAGTGACATGTACAACCTTTAGATATAGCAAGCGATGCATTAGTTCTTAGGACATGATAAGTGGATGCGGAAGGTGAAGTTTGTAAGTGCCTGATGTCATATGATGTTGTGGAGTCTTGTTTTACGTGAAAGGGGTTTTGTTGATATTAGGTTTTTCATAATATTTTTCTAAAAACGTTTTCTTGTACCTGTACATCGTTGCTTAGTTGCAAACCTACACCTCCTTCCAAATTCATGAAAAACATATCTTTGTCGCTTATTCTTTTCTTCCTGGGAATAGTACTCACGCTTATCTTAATGTCACACGTGGTCCTTAGAGGTAGAAACCGATATGTTAGCTCTTTAGGGAGCGACTGGTAGATGAGGAGTAAATCTTGAAAGTCCGAGACGTTGCAAGTTAGGACATTTGAGTTCGGTAAAGAAATGTTGTTAAGAGGAGGTTCAAGTTTTCGGTAGCTCGATGCATACATGATAACTTATAATAAGTTAGCTAAGTGATCAGAGCAACATGAGATATTGATACTATATTGACGTGTTTAAGTGTGTGTGTCAGATTATTAAAGTTTTTGAAATAATTAGATCGATTGATTAGAAGCCGCTTGATGACACGTGAGTTTAAAACCTCGGGTGAGTTAGCTAGAAGCTAAAGTTAATGATTAAGCATGGATAAAGATGAGAATTCAAAAAGAATGGGAGTTGAGAAGCTTTTTCATATAAGATGAAGTGTTGGGAATGACGTTGGATATTCGAGTGAACTTGAAACGGAGTGATAAGCGAGTTGGAAAGCAGCTAATGATTGATTAGTTAAAGGAACAAAAGGGTTAACCTATCGACCACATTGTCCTTGCAAACGCCTATCTTGAAAAATTTGTACCTTATTCTGTTTCTTCAAGTTTTCGGTAAAGTGTTGACACCATATAACCTCTTTGTTATCAGTCTATCTTGTAATTTCTACTTTACGCCACATTCTTCTCTTATATCTAAGTTTTATGATTCATCCAATATTTGAAAATTTATATATATACCAAGACTTCTTGCTTTTAAAAAATATTCAAAAGTAAAATATTAAAAGTAAGTAATATCTTATGTATTATTTTAATTTTCGAGGACGAAAATTTTTATAAGGTGGATAGGATGTAAGACCTAGAATTTTCGAAAAAATATTATTATGAGTTAATTTCAATTTATTAATTCCTTAAAGACTTTATTTTTAGAAATTATTGTATTAAAAGTAATTAAATTAAGTTTTGATAATTAAATTAAAAATTTTACTTAATCTTATAATATTGAATAATTTTCTATATTTAAACTATACAACTTAACAGTTGTAAAAGAATAAGAATTTTATACAATTTAGTTAAATAATTGAGATTCTAAAATTTAATACTTTAATTTTATAAAAAAATATTAATTATATTATCTTTAATTTTAAATTAAAATGTTTGATTAAAAGTCAATTAGTAAATTAATAATCAAATAATATTTTCAAAATAATTTTAATAGATTAAATTAGGTTTTTAATTAATACTCTATATCCCTAATTATATTAAAATTACCTAAACACCATAATCCTAACCTTTTACTCCCCCCACCGTCAATCCCTTAACCTAATACCTAATTGCTTCAGAAGAAACAAAAAAAAAAGAAAGAAGAGAGAAAGAAATGAAAGAAAGGGAAGAACGAAGTGGGGGCAGAGGCAGGGAAATCAGGGAAGAAAGAAAGAGAGTAAAAGGGGGGAAGAGAGGGAGACGGCGCCGGTGGGCATCACTGCCACCGTCGCCGCCGCTGTGCCGTTAGGAGGGAGATCCGAGGGAGAGAGAGAGAGCGTGGAGTTGAGGGAGCAGAGAAGCGCGCCACCGCCACCTCCAGACGCCCTTGCCGTCGCCGAGGAGGAGAGGAAGAGGAAGGAATGCTACCCGCGCCCTACCACCGCGTCAGTTCTTCTTCACCGTGCTGCTTCGCCGTCCATGGGGAGTCGCTGTCACTGCTGATCCGCCACGAGCCGCCATCACAAGTCAACAACGAAGAGAGAGAGAGAGAGCCGCGAGGAGGAGGATCGCGCCACCCAGTCGCAGTCGTCGTCCTCGCCGCGCCGCCGTCGAGCCCACTGAGCAGAAGCCCATCGCCGCCGTTCGCGCCTCTATCGCAGTCCGAGAAGCTTCCATGGCCGTTGCCGTCGAGCTCACAAGTGAGAGAAGAGAGCTGCAGGTGAGAGGGAAAGGTGTTGCGCCGCCATTCTTTACTGCACAGCAACCGCCATGCCGCCGCGTGCCACCGCCGCTGCTCACCGCCGCGTGCCACCGCCGCTGCTCACCGCCGCGTGCCACCACCGCTGCTCACCGCCGAGGAGAAGCCTTGCCTACGCTGCTGCCTTCCGGGCCAGATTTACCGGTAACCCTGTTTCTTGCTTTCTTGAACCCTATTCCACTTCTATTCTATTCCACTGTTTTGATTTTTGTTAGTGTCTCTGGCTCTCTGCTGCCTTAATCACTCAGATTAATACTACCGCCGGCACTGGCTTGGCATTTCTGCTCAGCTGTGCCCTTATTCGCCGTTTTGATTGTTGAAAGAAAATGTTATCGAAGCTATGGCTTCTCCGTTCCCCATTCTCTTGTTTCTTTTCTGGTAAGGCAAATTCTGTTGTGCTTTATCTTGCCATAATACTCCATTTCAACTCTGTTTTATTAGAGCATAATGTTCCTCTTTGCTTTGCTTAGTTGTGTTTATTCTGTCTGTTACCTAGAGCTGATGTGTTTGCGGTTATTACTTTTGCTTGCCATTCTTTTCCGCTAGCAGAGGGTGCTTGGAATACAAATCATGATGTACCTGCTGCAGAATAAGGTGAAAAGAGGTTTTATCGCGTTAAAATAGCTGCGGGTTTGATTCTTTGAGGTAGGTTTTTTCTTAAATCTATTTTACATTACAGGGTTGTTATAAATCGATATTAACGCGTAAAATACATTTTTGTGATTTCGTAAGTCTTATGAATTGAATTGAATTGTTTTGGTTGAATGAGATTATTAGTTTGATTGATAAACTGATCGATTGAGAAAGTTGGATATTTGGATTAGTTGATTGATGTTAAAGTGGTTTTCCTTGGGTTGAGTGCTGTTGTTGTGATAGTGGTTATTGGAAGTGATTTGACTGATTAACAGGTGTTTGGTTTGGTTTGGTTGGGACCCGAAAAGGGTAGTAGAATTCGAGTTTTAGAGGAGATGCTGCCGAAATTTTATAAAATTATAAGTTTTGATTGAAGTAATTGTTTAAAAATATTTAGTTCTTAAACATTATTTGTTTAAGATTGATTTATTTAGAAAAGAAAGAATATTGTTTTGGATTGAGATTGTTGATCAACGGAAAGAAGGATGATGAGGATTGATTTGAAATATGATTTTTGAATGAATTTGGAAATGGGATATGGATTGACGAATGATGATGATATTGAGAATGGCTTAGATATTGATGAATGATGAATGAATTATTTATATGGCTTATGAATTTGAAATATCTGAGATACGAGGTTCCCTGGATTAAGTGCCGTGGCTTGCCACCACGTGTACCAGGTTGAAAACTCGATACTCTGTTGACCCTACGACGTAAGTGTGACCGGGCACTATATAAATTCTCGGGAATGTTACCCCCATTGAGCAATATGGATTATTTGAGAAAAAAGCTATGTATAGACTCTTGGGGATGCACGTCGGGGGACAGTCTAAGGACAATTCAGACTTGTCGGGTTGGCTGGATAACCGACAGATGAGCCTCATCAGCCATAGGACAGGCATGCATCATATGCATTTGTATGCTTTGCTTGGGTTTAAACTTGTTTTGGTTTGCCTAATTGCTAAACTGTTCTTAACTGCTACTTGAACTATTTGCTGTAACTGCTACCTACTTGTGCTTTCTTTGTCTGTCTTGTCTGTGTTTGTCCTGGCGTGCTACATTTGAGAATGAACTTTGGTGCTGAATTAATGACTGTGTTGTTTGATTGCGTGGTTGGTTTCTGATTGAGATTTTCTTATAAGAAAAGAAATGTTTCGAACTTCTAAAAGATCAAACATTGTTTCTTTGAAAAAGTTTTGAACGATTTCCTATTGGTTTTAAAAGATTCATAAGGCAATGATAATCACTGAGTTTGAAAATAGTTTTCCTATTAAATATCTTCTTATGACAACTTTGAAACTCCGTGGTGAGACCGTGTGGTTAGGTTCTCACCCCCTACAGCTTTACCTTTTCAGGAACCAGATGAAGAAGCATTAAGAAGAGTTATACTGCATTTGGTTTATATGCTGTTGTATTAATTAGATTATTTTCTTCCCTCGTCTTTATTATTACAAGTTTGTAAGAGGGATAGGAATTGAATGTTTTATATGTATAATATATTGAATTATTATGTAAGGAGTCTTGTATATGAATCTATGCAAGTTTGTATTTTTCTTAAGACAAAGTATTTATTTCTGTTTTTTTTTAAAGAAATCAGCGATACAGTGTCGAGTCATAGGCTCCTATTTTAATATTTAGTATGTAAAGTAGTCGTAATACTTCTTGCTATCAGAGTAGCGCAGCCGGAAGCGTGACTTTTGATAGTGAGGATGTTACATTGATAAGTGGAGTTTCAGATTAGATCAGAATAAATATTAGCCAAAAATACCTTTTTTCTCTGTAAAGAAAAATTTAAACAGCCTAGCCCTTAGCCCGTTTAACTCAAAATTTAAACGGCCTTAATTTTAGAGACAAAATATGCCTGTTTAAATGTAGGGTGTTCATGGATCAGATCCGATTTATATATCCGCGGCATTTATCCGAATTCGATATAAAAATTGCGGATATGGATCCGATCTGCACACTTATAGGATCAGATTGCGGATTTTATGTCTGATCCGCATATGTGCAAAAATAAATAAATAACTAAGTAAATATTCTTCTTATATTTTATTTCAACAAATAATTATCATATATGTTGTATTATTTTAATTTTATTATTTTAGAAAAGTATGTTTAATATTATTTTAAGAGTAAACATATTTAAAAGAGTAGAAAAAAGAATTTTATTAATATTTTTGTAATAAAAATAAGCTTTTAAAAATATTTTTAAAAATATTTTTGTAGTAAAAATATTTTTCCAATCCAATGATTTTAGTGCGAATCTGATCGAGATTTTGGCCATATTCGATTCGATCCGATCCGCGTTCACCCCTATTTAAGCTATTTTGACGACCCTAAAAGCGGTTAAAAATAAAAACTACTCACACATCAATCTCTCTTTTTTATTATGTTCGTTCTCTCTCTTCTTTAATGAACAACGCCTCTTTCTTGAACACCTCGTTCTTCCCTTCTCTTTTGAATTTTTTGCTACATTGTGTCATATTTTTTATGCATTCTGTTTAGAATTTTATGATAATTACATCTTGTTTTATTTTTTTCAATCTACAACGCAGTACTTGGAAAATGGGACCCGAGTTTTTGTTAAATCAGTGTATTAATGGATAGGGTTAACCACCAAAAACACCCTCAAATTATTCAAACGTTGACAAAAATGTACCTGAATTTTATTATCGACAAAAATGCCTTTAAATAATTCGAAGGCATTTTGTCGATAGTAAAATTTGAGTGTATTTTTTGTCACTGTTTAAATAATTTGGAGATATTTTTTGTGGTTAACCCTAATGAATAATTGTAGTTCAGATGAGCTAAATCAGTGTGAATTGGTTGTTTCTTCTCTATTGAACGTAATCGAGGAGGTACAAATGCCTTCTTTAATGATTCTGACAAATTAATGTGAGCTACCATGGTATTAGTTTTGATTACTTGTATTGTTATTTTATGCTCGATATTTTTGTGCTTTTTGTATATTTTTTTATTCTTTTGTTCTTGATTCTAGTTATTTACGATGATGTTAGTTGTCTTTACTTGAGTTGTTCTATGATTAGGTGGTTTGTTCTGTTTCAATATTTCGTTTCTATATCTGTGAATTTATGTGCTATTCTAAAATATTTTTGTGTTGCGATGAACCAAAACTTGTTTTTTTATGTGATTTTTATTCTGGCTATTTTAGGATCAATTATTGTACGATATGGATGAGTAATATATGCCAAAAGTTGGGATGATTTTCAATACTCTTGGAGAAATTGAAAAATTATATAAACATTATGCTAAACATATAGATTTTTATACCAAAATAAGAAACTCAAATAAGAGAGAAAATAAAATAAAAAACCAACTTATTACATGTAGTAGAGAGGAGAATAGAAAATCTGATATACCGCCTATTGTGAAGACAAAACCGACATCTATTGCAGGGTGCCCTACAAGAATCTATGTGCATACAATGAATGACGCGGGAGCAAGTAAAATTAGTAAGTTAATTATATTAGTTAATTGTAATAAGGGAATACAAGTCCCATATTGTTTATAATAGTGAACTTTGCATTATGTATTAGTCCCATATTGTCCAAGTCATGAAGGCTTTTCCTCCCCCCACTGGTATAAATAACTCATGTACCATTTGTTTATGAAATGAAGTTGAAGTTAATTTGAATATGAAATAAGCTGTGTATTTATTTTTCTCTAAGATCTTTGAGAGTAAGAGGTGCATCATTGACTTGACCAACCAAGGTGGGTTCATGGCTATTTTCATCATAGTGGGGTTGTTAACATTGCCAAAATTGGTGATCCAAACGACGTCCAAAATTAGTGAAGGATACTAGTATTTGGATTGTTTCAAAGGTTGTTCTGACTCATTCACATGCATCCATGTTGTCCTGATTAAGCTATAATACTTAAACACAGAGAGCGTATCCTACATGTTCGTCGAACAATCGAGAATAATGATGAAACTAGTATCAGACCAAGTAAAACATATCAAGCACTTGTTACAGCGGTTGGTGGCCATTGTGAATTAAATTTTATCGAATAGGATGTTAGAAATCATATTAGTAGGGAAGTTCGTAATGTTTCTGAAGTAGATGATGCAAAAGAATTGGAAAAATGCTTTTTAAGAATGAAAGAGTGAAATCAGAATTTTTTTTTTATGAGCTTGAACTTGATGTTGATAAGTCAATTAAAAATGTATTTTAGACTAATGCAAAAAGCAAAATTGTATTTGAATATTTTGGTGATGTGGTGTCATTTGATATCACTTACAATATGAACAGGTACTTGATATTAAGCATAATTTCTATGTTGAGTATATAAATTTTTGTGCTATGTGTCAAAATTATTGTGTCGAACTGAGATATAGTCTTATTTCTAAATTTTCAGGTATGATTTGCCTTTTGCTTATTTTGTTGGTGTGAATCACCATAGCCATTCTATACTTCTTGGATGTGCTTTGATGAATAATGAGAACATTAATTCATTCAAGTAGTTATTTGAATGTTGCCTTTGTTGTGTGGGTGAAAAAGTCCCAAAAGACATCATTACTGATCAATGCTCATCGATGCCAAGTGCTTTTGAGGTTTGCAAGCCAACTACAATTCATAAGTGGTGTATTTCGCACATTTTGAAGAAGGTTCCACAGAAATTAAATGGTTACAAGAGACATGTTGAAATTTAGTGAGAGATGAATCATATCGTTTGAAGTTCTTTTGCAAAAGAATTATTTGAAAGAAGTTGGAGTGATTTTCTTATTAACTATAATGTATGTGGGAATAAGTGACTGACAGGTAATATTTTTGTGCTACGTTACTAATTTCTGTGCTTGAACACATTATTTCTATACTATGCTTTGACTTGTTTGCTTACATTTTTTTCAATATTTTTTTTATAGAACTTTAAAGATTTTGATCTATGTATTGCAACATATGGAGTTCTTTAGTAGTCGCTATCAAGATCATAGCGTCTAACAAATTTTATTTGAAACATGTGGCTCAAGTTCAATACTAGATGTTGCTTAATGTGCCAAACCCATTTTATCCACAATATCTCTTTTTTCTTCGAATATTGCTTTGAAAATCCCTGCAATGTATCATGGAAAGCATCTAACATCATGAGTTTTCTGTAAAGATTCATGTAATTATGTTAGATCATATTTTCTTAATGAAGTTGAATGTTAGATCACATATATATATACTTACATAATGTTTTTTAGTTTCTTTCTCTTCCTGATGTTTCTTTCTATAGTTACCTTTCTTGATTAGTGTTTTCTTCATCCTACAAACATTCAAATTATGAGATTAGAAAGAACAAATACCAATAGATAAATAATAGAAAAATTACAGAATTAATGAACGTTAGCACAAATACTGAATCACAACACACAAACAATGAACCTCAGTATACAGAATCATAGCACACAAACAATGAAAGTTAATACAAATAATAAACCACAACACACAAATAATGAATCTCAGTACAGAAATAAGCAGCATACAAAAAATGAATCACAGCACACAAACAATCAACCTTTCAGCACACAAATACAAAATCATAACACACAAACAATGAACTTTTTAGCACAGAAATAATAGGTTATATGCACTCATGTTTACTATTCTTAAGAAATCTACATGTAAATGATTCTACTTCATTGTTATTTCATTTACATTCTTTATAAGTAATTTTTTGCGCGAGAAAAAATGAAGTGTGATAAAATAAACAAGAATTAAACAATTTGAAAGAATAATGACTAATGAGCATGTTATTACACAAAAGAAAGAGGAAAAAAAAACAGTAATAAAAACATCAAGGAGTGACAATGTTTGCATATGCGTAGTGATTGCATGCATATATGCTTATTAATCATAGTTTTTCTGTGCTCATTAGGGTTTGAATCTTTGATAATAATAAAATGAGGTAGAATTGAACAAATTACCTTTAATAATTATTAATTTCTTTGCTTGTTAGTTTTTTTTTTGAGTTTTTGTGCTTTAATTTGAGAAATTTTGTATCGTAGACGGTTTTGGATTTTGAAATATTTTTAAATCGGAAGATGAAACAATTTTTTAATTTAGAATGAGAGTAGAAGAAAGTATTTTTGTAATGCGTGCTGATTGAGTTAAGGGTTAGTGGAGTACATAGGCACTTGTTTTTTGTGAGAGTATTTTTAGTTATAATTGGGCCAACTTGATTAGACTTGCTGTCAAAAAAACTTGTATAAGTAACATCACTGTAATACGATTTATTATTTTTAGAATAATTAAAATATTTGTATATTTATTAATTATTAAAATGATACTATATGAACTCTTGTTAAAGGTATTATATTAGGTATTTATTATTTTGGTTATTCTTTGATTTGTTTCTTATCTATAAATAAATTATATCTTGTAACATATTTGCACACAGTAAATATTAGGACATATTCATCAGGTGTTCTCTTTTGGTTTTTAATATGGTATCAAAGTTTAAGGGGTTTTTTTGGGTTTAAAATATTTCTATTTTTAATAGATAATCAGGTTGTTTTTTTCTCTTTTGGTCACTCTTCTTGTTAGCATCATGATATGTCAAATTAAATTTTGATGACTGACAAAATCAAATACAATTTAATGATTTAGTTAATGTGTTATTTGACTTTTGTTCAAGTATGTGTATGAAATAAAGAATTTCTCCTTAATATAAGCAAACTAGGTAACTTCCAAAACTGAGAAAGTCAAAACATCAATTGATACAATCTCAGAAGCTAAGCTAAGTAAATTGTTTATCTGAGAAGCTATGTAGCTAACTTAGAAGAAACATAGCACATCTCAGAAGAATGTTATCCTTTCTATGTGCGAAATTGTTGAAGGTGTGAAACTGTGTATCTTAGAAAGCATGATACGGTTCATTTTGCCTCCAATGTTTGAATTTGAGCACATGCTCAATAAGTCAAAAAGTTCCGAAGAAGCTTATTATTTCTTCTGCTACAAAATACATTGTAAAACTTTGAAAAATGACAAAAGACAGTGACAGAAGCAAAAGACACATCACCCCTCACACATCTCTATGGATATATAAGAACAACGGTAAAAAAAAATTTCAATGTCACTTTTCAGCTTGAGATACATAAGCAGAGCTTTAAAACCTCTATTGGATTATGAAGATTTTTTTTAAGTTTATACATTAAAGAATCTGTTCATAGAGCCTCTTCTCTACGTCTTCACCCCACAAGAGAAGTAGCTTCCAACCTAGGAATTCATCTGAGAATGCCTTGTTCTGTGTTGTAAAAGTTCTATGGCAGTATCTCTGAAATAGAATAGGATTTGGAGCTGCTGAATTCACAAACATTTCAATCTTCCTACATACATTATGGCCATGGGGAATTGTACCAAGTTCTCTTGGAACATTTGAGATATGTTGTGATTTTCTTAGAACTATTTTGTCCTTCATTCATCTTTAAGGAACTATAAGAATAACGTCTCAAAAGGTTTCCAATGGTTTTTTCAAACTTCAAGACTATTTAAACAAAGCCATGAAAGCTCTTTAAATGATGAAGATTTTGAGAAGATAAAGATATAGAAACATTTGATCTCAAAATCTCTTCTCAATATCTTCATCCCATAAGTTTTACACTTATGAAAAATAAGAGAACACATTTGTAAGCATGACCTGACTTTCTCTCAAGTTTAGAAAAGTTTTAAGAAACTCAAGTCTATCTTCACCAAAAAGTTTTGTGAAAATATCAATAATATGAAGTTTAGTTTTGATAAATTTGAGTTTTATATTTTTCTTTTGAACATGATCTCCAATTTGACAATACTTAGTCTCAATATGTTTAGTCCTATAATGATGAAGAGGGGTTCTTTGCTATGCATATAATGCTAGTATTATCACACATGATAAGGATTTTGAAGTACCTGAGTAGTCTTCAAGTTGAATTTTGAGTCATGACACTTTTCTATAACAATTAGTGACAGCTACAAACTCAAGTTCAATATTTGTTAGAACAATAATATTTTACTTGATGCTTTCCCAAGATTGAATGAATCTATTTACAATACAAGAAGCAATAAATAAAGATTGAAAGTAGCATCACTTTACTTGTATAAATACCAAGTATCGTCAGATGCTTTTTACACACACACACACAAGCAATAAAGCAAATACTTCCTCTCTCTTTCCTTCATATACAAAGCATTTCGTTACTTTCTTTCTTTATAAATTACTAATATATTATTAATATATTATCTTTATAGTGGTATAATAGTGTTGGTAACTAATAATAATAGTATTTTTATTTATACTTTTATATTTGTTACCTATTTCTTATATATTTATTTAGTTATTTTACAACACGTTATCAGCACAAGACTCTGATCAAATTTTTAGGAAGACTCAGGTAACAAATTTTCATTATGTCGAAACTCTCTCATCTTAAACTCAATACTCTTGATATATCTGGAAATAATTATTTATCATGGATATTAGATGCTGAAATCCATCTTGATTCAATGGATCTTGGAGATACCATTAAGGCTGAAAATAATGCATCCCAGAAGGATAAAGCCAAAGCCATGATTTTTCTTCGTCGTCATCTTGACGAAGGATTGAAAAATGAATATCTCAGATTAAAAGATCCTGCAGATCTTCGGAAAGACCTTGGAGAAAGGTATAATCATCAGAAAATGGTGATACTTCCTCAAGCTCGATATGAATGGACGCACTTGCGTCTACAAGATTTTAAATCTATAAATGAATATAATTTTGCAATGTTTTGAATCACCTCACGAATGAAATTATGTGGAAAAAGATAAATGATCATGATATGTTGGAGAAAACTTTCTCAACCTTCCATGCCTCGAATGTGCTCCTGCAGCAGCAGTATCGAGAAAAAGGGTTTAAAAAATATTCTGAGTTAATTTCTTACCTTCTAGTTGCTAAACGCAACAATGAGTTGCTCTTGAAAAATCATGAAGCACGCCCAGCTGGCGCCGCCCCATTTTCTGAAGTAAATGCGGCAAATTACCCCAGAAGAGGTAAATGGCAAGGTTTTAATAACAAAAAAAATTATGGAAGGAAAAGGAATTATATTCAAAAGAGAGGATCTCACCAGAAGTGGGATAAAGAAAGAAATATTGGGCAGAATAAATCAACAGAGGATAAGTGTTTTCATTGTGGTGGAAAGGGCCATTGGTCACGTACCTGTCATATCCCAAGGCACCTAGTCGATCTTTACCAGGCATCTTTGAAAAAGGACAACAAGGAAAAAGAGTCAAATTTTGTTTCAAATGATGCTGAAAATTCCACCACTCATTATGATGTATCTGATTTCTTTGAGGATCCCGAGGGAAATATTAGTCATTTGATCAATGATGGAATAATTTAATATGTAGGATTGTTAAGTATCCATGTAAATAAATAATGTAAAGAACTTATTATTAAGTCTTATTTTCTATGTATTTAAGTTTCAAATATAATGTATATAAATAATGAAATATTAATGTTTATGAATTTTGAAATCATTAAATATTTCATGTTTTAAAATAAAATTTTAGTATATGACATTATTTTATGTGCAGTATTTCTTAGAAAAATAATTCCGATCAAGTATTCAATTTAACTATGCATACTACTCTTTTTATTATTATTTGTCTTTGAAGAGAATGGCAAGGATATGTAATGAAGATGTATGCCTTGCGGATAGTGCAAGTTCGCACACTATTCTCAAAAGTGATATATATTTTACTCATCTTATGCCAAAAGAAGAATGTGTTAATACTATTATTGGCTCAGGCAATGTGATTGAAGGCTCCAGAAGAGCTATAATTTTGTTTCCCAGAGGAACAAAATTTATAATAAATAATGCACTATTGTCTACTAAGTCTCGAAGAAACTTGTTGAGCTTTAAAGATATTCGTCGAAATGGATATCATATTGAGACTATGAATGAGAAAAATCATGAGTATTTATGTATCACAACTCATGATTCAAATAAGAAAGTTATATTAGAAAAATTATCCTCACTTTCATCTGAGTTGTATTATACCAAGATTAGTGCAATTGAATCACATGCCACTGTAAACCCGAAGTTTACTAGCCCAAATGAATTCATAACTTGGCATGATAGATTGGGTCATCGGGAACAACCATGATGAGGAGAATTATTGAAAACTCCCATGGACATTCACTAAAGAACCAGAAGATTCTTAAATCTAGTGAATTTCGTTGTGCTGCATGTTCTCAAGGAAAGTTAATTTTAAAGCCATCACCAGTAAAGATTGGATTTGAGTCCCCTGAATTCCTAGAAAGGATTCAAGGTGATATATGTGGACCTATTCATCCACCATGTGGATCTTTTAGATATTTTATGGTCCTAATAGACGCATCTTCGAGATGGTCACATGTGTGCTTATTGTCCTCTCACAGCCTGGCGTTTGCGAGATTACTGGCTCAAATTATTCGATTAAAAGTACAATTTCCAGAAAATCCAATCAAAGCAATTCGTCTTGATAATGCTAGTGAATTTACTTCCCAAGCTTTTGATGCTTATTGTATGGCTAATGGAATAAGTGTTGAACATCCAGTAGCTTATGTTCACACACAAAATGGGTTAGCAGAATCACTTATTAAATGCCTCCAATTAATTGCTAGACCCTTACTTATGAGAACAAATATCCCAACCTCGGTTTGGGGGCATGCTGTTTTACATGCCGCAACACTTATTCGTTTGAGGCCAACGAGTTATCATCAGTTCTCTCCTATGCAATTAGCTTTTGGCCAGCAGCCAAATGTTTCCCATTTAAGAATATTTGGGTGTGCGATATATGTTCCCATTGCACCACCTAATCGCACCAAAATGGGACCCCAAAGAAAATTGGGGATATATGTTGGATATGATTCTCCCTCTATAGTGATGTATCTTGAGATACAAACGGGAGATGTATTTAAAGCCCGATTTGCGGATTGTCATTTTGATGAATCAAAATTTCCAACATTAGGGGGAGAGAATAAGCTTCTTGAAAAGGAACTTAATTGGAATGCATCATCGTTAATGAATTTAGATCCTCGATCAGGGCAATTTAAACTAGAAGTTCAAAAGATTATACATTTGCAAAGAATAGCAAATGAATTGCCTGATGCATTTTTCGATACAAAGAGGATAACCAAATCTTATATACCAGTGGAAAATGTCCCAATTCGAATTGATGTCCCAGTTGGACAAATTGCCACTGAAGCAATACACGCCAGAAGCGTGGCAGGCCTGTCGGTTCCAAAGACAAAAATCCTTGAAAGAGAAAAGATGTAAATAATATTCCTGTTGAAAAAGACATAGTAAAGACACATGCAGTTGTCCAAAATTCTGATATAACGCCAGAAGACGTTCAAGTACCTGAAAATTATGAAAATGACGAGATCTCGATAAATTATGTCTTTACAGGAGAGAAATGGGACTGAAATAAGACAATTGTCAATAAAATATTTGCATATAATGTGGCATTAAATATCATACATGAAAGTAAGGATCTTGAACCAAGATCAGTTGAAGAATGTCGACAAAGGGATGATTGGCCAAAATGGAAAGAAGCCATGAAGGCTGAGTTAGACTCACTTGCAAAACGTGAAGTCTTTGGACTTGTAGTCCGTACACCAGAAGATGTAAAAACCTATTGGATACCGATGGGTATTTGTGAGAAAACGAAATGAGAAAAATGAAGTTGTGCGCTATAAAGCCTGACTTGTGGCACAAGGTTTTTCACAAAGGCCCGGTATAGATTATGAAGAAACGTATTTCCCTGTAGTGGATGCGATAACATTGCGTTATTTGGTTAGTTTATCTGCATATCATAAGCTGCATATGCATTTAATGGATGTGGTAACAGCCTACTTATACGGCTCATTAGATCGGGATATCTATATGAAAGTCCCTGAAGGACTAAAGATATCTAAACCACCCAATGAATATTCGCAAAGGTTATACTCAGTCAAATTGCAAAGATCTTTATATGGTCTAAAGCAATCTGGACGAATGTGGTATAATCGTCTTACTGAGTATCTGGCCAAAAAAATGGATTCAAGAATGATGATATCTGTCCATGTGTTTTCATAAAGAAATCTTCATCTAGATTCATTATAATTGCTGTGTACGTTGATGATTTAAATATCATTGGGACTCCTGAAGAGATTCCAACAATTATAAAAACTCTAAAAGAAGAGTTTGAAATGAAAGATCTTGGAAGGACTAAATTTTGTCTCGGCCTGCAGATCGAGCATATAAAAAATAGGATCTTTATTCATCAAACAACATACACAGAAAAGATCTTGAAGAGATTTTATATGGATAAGTCACATCCATTAAGTACCACAATGATCGTAAGGTCTTTGGATGTGGAAAAGGATCAATTCCGTTCTAAAGAAGAGAATGAAAATATCCTTGGTCCTGAAGTACCATATCTTAGTGCCATTGGAGTGTTAATGTATCTTGCTAATAATACAAGACCCGATATATCATTTGCTGTGAATTTACTAGCAAGGTATAGTTCCTCTCCAACCAGAAGACATTGGAGTAGAATCAAGCAAATCTTTCGATATCTTCATGGAACGGTTGATATGGGATTGTTTTATCCCTACGGATCCAAGTCACAACTAGTTGGCTATGCAGATGCCGGATATTTGTCTGATCCACATAAAGGGAGATCTCAAACAGGATACCTGTTTACATATGGTGGTACAGCTATATCATGGAGGTCCACAAAACAGACGATAGCAGCAACCTCCTCTAATCATGCTGAAATACTAGCGATTCATGAAGCAAGTCGCGAGTGTTTTTGGCTCAGGAGTTTGATCCAATATATCCTGTCATCATGTGGACTGATTTATCATAAGATAGCTCCAACTGTCCTGTTTGAAGATAATACAGCATGCATTGCTCAACTTAAAGACGGATACATCAAAGGTGATAGAACAAAGCATATTTCTCCCAAATTCTTCTTCACTCATGATCTTCAAAATCAAGGGACAATTGATGTCCAACAGATCCGCTCAAGTGACAATCTGGCAGATTTATTCACAAAGTCACTCCCAAAATCCTCCTTTGAAAGATTGGTACATGAGATCGGGATGTGCCGATTTTGAGACATTAAATGATGTTGACAAGAGGGGGAGACTGTACTCTTTTTCCTTAGTCAGGTTTTTTTTCCATTGAATTTTTCTTGACAAGGTTTCTAATGAGGCAGTCCCCATCATAAAGGATATTGTACTCTTTTTCCTTCACTAAGGTTTTTTCTCACTGGATTTTTCTTTAGTAAGGTTTTAACGAGGCAATAATCCTAAATGGTCATCCAAGGGGGAGTGTTGTAATAAAGATGGATGACCACAGTGGATTTCATTCTCAAGATTGAATGAATCTATTTACAATACAAGAAGCAATAAATAAAGGTTGAAAGTAGCATCACTTTACTTGTATAAATACCAAGTATCGTCAGATGCTTTTTACACACACACAAGCAATAAAGCAAATACTTCCTCTCTCTTTCCTTCATATACAAAGCATTTCGTTACTTTCTTTCTTTATAAACTTCTAATATATTATTAATATATTATCTTTATAGTGGTATAATAGTGTTGGTAACTAATAATAATAGTATTTTTATTTATACTTTTATATTTGTTGCCTCTTCCTTATTTATTTATTTAGTTATTTTACAACAAAGTTCAATATTTGTTAGAACAATAATATTTTACTTGATGCTTTCTCAAGTGATAAGATACTTGCTAAAGAAGCAACAACTTTCACTTTTGTTTTTCTTATCAACTATGTCTCCAGTAAAATCCGGATATTTTATGATTTTAGTACATGTACGTTTTTCATACTATAGACCAAGATTGGTAGTACCTTCTAAATACTTTAGAATTCTTTTTACAGTAACAAAATGTTGCTTAGGATTTAATTGAAATCTAGAACATCATGTGGTTCATGGTAAAGATTTCTGGTTTGTGTAGTGAATTAATTTATGTTATGGACCTGTTTTGTTTTCTAAGATTTTGTTCCTAAGTTCCTTTTGTGTTTGATCATGATGCTTCACATATTAGAAAACAAAGAAGGAAACATAAGTGACTAATAGTTTCTCATGAAAAACAAGTTCAAAGTCTTGACAAAGTTGAAGAAATAGTTTACTATTATCTCCATTAAATAATCTATATTTGAGTCAATTTAACTTCTTCAGCTAGTGTCATGGATTGCAGCAATAACATCATATGCTAAGATATCTTCATTTCATTTTTTTTTGGGTGATATTTATTTCATGGGTTATACACTACTTGGTATATGTTCTACCAAATTGCGTGACCTTCATTTTTTTTTCTTTTTTAACGTGGAACGAGTGACCTTCATTGATATCGGATAACTAAATACTGGCTTGGAAGCGATGCCTAAGTTACAGTTTTTTCTTTTTTCCCCCTGTTTCTGTTTGTTTTCTTTCTTTCTGTTTCTTGTTTTGGTTGCTAGGTCGTTATATGACATTAATGGTTCTCAATTCATATGCTGAAGTAGCTCTATATCTTCAGGATCTCACGTTTGTGATGTATATACACAGACAAGTGGATCAAATTGCCACAAATTGCCACTTCATTTGCTAAGATAATAACCATTGCTTCATAGGAAATTGACGTTGTTTGCGCTTTAAGGATCAAGTAAATTGAGAGTGGCACGTTCAATTAATTTAAAGGCATTGGTTAAGTAAAATGCCTTAACATCTAATTTATCTTAGTTTGCATCAACCCTTATTTTATCATTCCTAGATTTTGATATAAACCACTCTATCACATACTCTTCTTAATCAATTTTAGTTCTTAATTTAACTAAACTTCAATTTTATAATATCCTAATAACATCATTCTTTGAATTAATCTTTTCTTACTTGCATATTTACTGTATAAAAGATCACCAAATTCTAAAACCAGATCCATATAATAACACCATTTTTTTATTTAATCTTTTGTTGCATATTTACTGTATAAAAGATTATTCGTCAATTAACAACTCTTGCAATCTAGGCTAATTAAACTGAAGATCATTGAGATTTTTTTTCTTTTTGGGTTCATGGAAGATCATTGACTTGAGAATTGACAATTCTAAAAGTTGGTGGGAATGGGTTCATTTTAGGAAAGGATACAACTCTCGGTCATTTAACATATAATAATGAAGGTTGTTTGAAATCAGGCAATTGCTCCGAAACTTAAATTACATTTTGTTGTTTATTGTTGCATGATAAATTTAATTATGTACTCGTTTAATGCATACAATAAATTTTTTTGCATGCTGTATTTGACTATAAAATGTTAGAAAAGAATTCTAAATAATTAACTTATCCCATTCAATCTATTTTTATGAAAGTATAAAACTTAATAAATATTTGTATAATTCTAATGTTTAATAAATATTTGTATAATTCTCTTTGTATAAATATTCTTTGTCCAAACTTTTACTACTGGTTGAATTGATAATAATTCTGATAATTACATACCTTAAAAGGTGTGTATAAATTACCCTCTAATTTTCACTTTTCAGAAGGGACCGCCGGACTGGAGCAATAGCCTTAAAAAAATTATAAATGCTTGTTCAAAGAGAAGTAACAAGGAAACATTATCCACTTTCGTCCATTTTATATGTAAATCACTTTTTCAAACAAATTTGGAATTGGTAGATCAATATAACCACACAGGCGTAGCAAATAATCAAGGGGATTCATTCTACACAAGCTACCTAAAATTCTCGTTATTTGACTACGAATTCAACAATAAGATGCATATGTATATAACATTTTTTTTTTTCCTTTTGGTAATGCACCTGCATAGCAATAGAAAATACCGTAAGTAAAAGAACAAAGAGCCCTCAGAAATTCAGACATCTCCCCGGAAACACGTATCTTTCGAAAGAGCATAAGAACATTTCAATATGATCAATCAAACACTTGCTCCTGTGGGAATTTAACATCGCACACTCGACCACAAAGCAACCTTCTTTAGGTCCACATTGACCTACTCAGATTGCTCCATCCGTTAAAATATACTGCAATGGTTTGCGACTTAAATGAATATATAAAAGATCAATAAACCTGAAGGTCTCAGTCCTCTGAAAGGCTTGCGCTTTCTGCTGATGCTCTCTTCCCATTATAGCGCTAAAAGTAAAATTGATGAAACCGGATCAATATTGTTAGCAGCCAACATATTGACAACAATTTTGAAGGAATGTGAGTTTACCTGTTTGCCAAATGTGAACGGTACATATTTGTATTTGATCATGTGTGATATCTGTCTCCTCATAGTAAGTGTAAATAGGACCACCCAATAGAATAGGAGTATTGGCCAGAACACTGGAACATCAAATGCACTAAAAAATGTCATCACAAACGCAATGCAAAAAGCCTTTGTTATTGAGTACCTGTCAACCAACAAAAATTAAGAAGCATCAGTAGAGTAACGTCTGTGTGTTGATACCGTAAAGGAAAAATATGATGAGCTCATTGCTTTCCTAAGAAAGCACAGAACGCTTGATAACTCGATGCAATGGAAAACCAGGAGAAGAGGATGTAAATAGCACTTCCTTCTATTGAGAGAAAAGACACTGGCTTCAAGTAATTCAGTGAACACAAGCACACAACATTGTCAAGCCCACTTAAGCAAAAATGACAAAGCAAACAATATGCAATAGACATTGATATCCAGCATATAGAAACCTAAAAGAAAAGATGCTGTCCATCGAGATCATTATTCAATACTTATACATCACGATCATTTATCCAACATATAATCTAAATGAATAAAAAATATAGATTCTTGTCAGAACAGAACCCATAGATCAGATCTATTAGCCAATTTCAGTTGCCAATTATTTTAGGTTTGGACATGATTAGAATCTCTTTCAGATGATCTATATTTTTCACAGAAGACATGATCCATAGAACACCGTAACATTAGTAAATTAACAAAGTTGAGCAGAAGAGTAACTGTTTTTGCGGTTATCTTCTCCATGCTATACATATTGATCTCATGTCAACGTGGAGAAGAAAAATATGAACATAATTTCCGATAGCAGGAGAAGATAAATGTGCGCCAGATTACGACGGGCAACAGGCAAATTATGCTATATCTAAAGGCATGTAAGTATGTAACTCTCCCAATAAATGCTAGAGACCAACTAGAAAAGGCTGAGCTAGATTTACATCAACAAAACTTAGTTGGCTCGTTAAATTGGATGTCCTATTTTGATTAATTAAAAGTGAAGAAACACCTTTTTAATTAGGATTATAAGTTAATATGCCAGCAAAATCTCACGTTTTCATGTGATGCTAATTGTTGAAAACCACTAAATAATAATTTGGTCAAATATATCAAATAATTTAATGATTCTCAACTATTACCTTCACGCGAAGACGACTGCACGGCAGCCTCCACCTAATATACCATGGACAAAAAAGGCAAGCTTTTGCCTATGGCTATGAGTGAATATACCATGGAATTGGATTGGGATTCTGGTATACACACTAAAGATAACTGCCTAGTCCTTACCCTGCAGAACTCTCCAAAATTTTCATCTCCACAAAAAATAAATAAATAATAGAACGTGCCATTACCGATTCAACCAACAAACTCATCAGAAACCAAAGTCACACTTAGATTCGAATTAAAAATACCATTTTCTTTCACGATATACGAGCTCTTGGCATATTTCCAACTGAAAAATAACTAATCCAAAACATACGCCTCAATTCTCAATTCTCAATTTAGAATCAAAGCAACAAAACCCTAGAATCAAAAGTCAAACAGCACAAAGAAGAAAAAGTAGAAATTAGGTACCAGAACTTGAACTCTGGGAGGCGACGAACGAAGGGACGGAACTCATCGTTGCTTCTTGTTGGCAAAGTGGGTCCCTCTGAGAGTGATTGAATCTCGGGATCGACCTGAGGGGAAAGAAACCCAATCAAGAGGTTCAGCAGGTGAATTCCGAGTCCGTACGAAACGACGTAGAACCCTTGGATCAAGTACACGCGCAGCGCGTACACGAACGCAACCGTCAACGTTCCCAGCCAACGGTTCAGCACGTGCGGGGTAGTTTTGTCAAGCAGGTGCTGGTACTGACGGGATACCTCGAACTTCCACCGCGATATGGCGGCCGCCGGGGTCTGAAAATCTTCCATTGAGGTTGTTGCGGTTGCGGTTGCGGCGGCGGCGGCGGCGGCGGAAGCGGCGGATGAGGAGGAGGGAGCGGTGGATCCCGCGTCCATCGGTGGGACCCACTTAAAGAATTGGGTTTTGGTGGGGTGTGGCTGAGGGTTCTCTCTCTCTCTCTCTCTCTCTCTCTGTAATGTGCACTCTGTTTCACTTCCTAGGCCTCTCTTTGGGTCCCGTTCTATAACCGTTGGGTCAAAATTTTAAGCCACCTATATACCTAAGCTACAAAGTGGGCATGTCCAAAATTAATTTTGAGATTATAAAGCACTAATTAGTAATTACTAATGAGAAGAAAAATTTACATAAACGGATACTAAAAGCATGCCACGTTAATACGTTTGACATAAGAATATAACTCGAATAATATAATGATTAAAACGTTATGAAATAGAATATTAAAATTATTGATAAATTTTTACATAAATAATTATTAATTATTGATTGACTCAATAAAATATAAATAATAATAATAATAATAATCATTAAAAAGTTATGAAATAGAATATTAAAATTATTGATAAATTTTAACATAAATAATTATTAAATATTAATTTATATATAATTGATTATATAATTTTTTTAAAAATAATTGAAAAAAATATTTAATTATTTTACCGTTCTCTATAATTTATTGAATTTTAAATTAGATCCCAATATTTTTTTTTCTTTTCAATGGAATTCATGTACTATATTAATTTTTGTAATTAAGTCCTATTTATAAAATATAAATTTCTTATATGTTCATACCTTCTAAATTTGAAAAAACAAAAAAGTCATGGTACTCTCTTCTAATTCCAAACACAAAAAATCATCTTTAATCCTAAGTCGTCGTTTCTCTACTCTCTTTTATCGAATACCTCGTCCCCAACTTCATTCATTCCTTTCTTTTTTCCACTCTCATCGTCCTCCATCACTCCCCCTATCTTCTCTACCATTTTTTCATTCTCCTCCTCCATTACCACTCTTCTTCTACCAATAAATTTTACTGTCACCTGCCTTCACTTTTTGGATTTGCTAGCAAATGTAAAATTATTTGATATCTGTTAGTTAGTTTTATTATCCAATTGATAAACTCAAAATATGTAAAAAAATAATTTGTAAAACATTACTTAATTGTGCAAATAACGAGATGATATGTATTTAGAATAAAGAATTAAAGAACCATATTGTTGGCATAACAATAATGCAATATGGTGTAACTCCAATATAGTCCAAACTACTTCATATAACCTTCTATTATGACGGTTTGGCCACAACATCAGCAACATTCACAAGCATTATAATCATATAAAATCTTTAAAACTTGGAAAAAATATATGTGATGTGTGCCGCCTTTTCATTCTCTAGGGGCCTGAAATGAAATACCTTAAATTTTAGGAGGAGAATCTTTGGATCATGATCACATGTGTTATTAGAGAAAGTCTTGATTGTTATTGTTGTCATTTGCAGAAGCAAAACAAAGCAAAATAGAGGTCAAATTTGAGAACGAATCAAACGGTGAGCAACAAACACCAACAACGGACCAGAATGGAGTAGCTCGTCGGCGACCTCCTCCTTCGACAATGGCAGTAGCGGTGTCACCCTCCGCCGCTTCCCTCTTCCGCGGCCTCCACCCCTCTCTTTCTCCCTGCAACGTGATCTTCCTTTCGTGGTCTCTCTCTTTTTATGTCTTTCTCTCTCTTCCATTGTTATGGGTCTCCTTCCCTATCCATGGTAGTGAGGGTGGATGAGAACAACCAGTGATTATAGCAATGGCGCCCGCTTTCTCTCTTCTTACTTCTCCCCTCCACTAGCACCACCTTCTCTTCCTCCCTTTCTTCTTCTTCTGTTCTTCGTTTTTTTCTCATCCACTCTCTGTGAGTGTGAGAATATTAGGGACTCTTTTGTAGTTTAGGAAATAAAGGTGTTTTTCTTTAGGTTTTTTATTTTTATGTGTGGTATATTCGTTTTGTTTAACTAAATATATTAACATTTTTGTCACGGTAGAGACTTAATTACAAAATCTAATATGATATAGGGATCCAATTGAAAAAAAAGTATAAGAATCTAATTAAAATTTGGTGAAATTATAGGGACCGACAGAGTAATTAAACAAAAAAAAAATCATATACAAGCTATCACCAAAATGCACTATGTCAGTATATGTGCAAGAATACAATCCGTTGTAGAATAATATAATGATAGAAATTAATATGGTGTCCTTTTATCCGTCTTAGAAATGTAACTAGTATATGATGCCTAGGCATCTTAAGTTATTTTTAGGTTTCTTTTTCATTAGTTTTCTTATTTTTAAATCAAAGTTCTTATGTTTTTAGTAAAGTTTTAATAACTAATTATATGGTTAGAGTTATATTAGAATGATTGTGTTTTCAGAATATAAATTAGAATGAAATTCAGAAAAAAACACAAGGCTTGGTAACGCTAGGCTTCAAGAGGCCAAACCCAGTGCCTATACTCCAAGCTGTGTACCCAAATCTGGAGCCCAGCTCTAAGGACTGGTGCTCGGGGCCCTTTCCCAAAGCCCAGCACCTAAATTAGGCATCCAACTCCACCATTCCAAGCCTAGCACGTTAGTGCCTAAGAGAAGGCAAGGTGGCTAGCGCCCAGCTCCACCAAAATCATAAGTACTGGGCACCCAGCTCCAAGACCTGACGCCCAGCGCCCCAGCACCCAAGCTGGGCAACTAATCATCAAGTCCAGCACCAAGTATATAACCAACTCCGAGAAAGCTCTAATTTCAAGTCAATATTCAAGATTTAAATGACTAGTTAGCAACAACTTCTTTTAGAAAGATAGAATTTTGTTGTTAGGATTTAGATTGGATTAGATTTGAATTTGAAGAAGTTATCTTTCTCTTTGAAAGATAAGATTAAGTTAGGAAGTTAGATTATAAACAAGTGAACATAGTTTACATCTAGACACCATCTTTGATCGAAGAATCATACTGGAACCATCCAGCACCTCTCTAGTTTAGTTGTTTTTTCTCTACCATGAGTAACTAAACTTCTCTTGTTAAAGGTTATGAGGTCTATTTTATTTGAGTAAAGTATTGTTTTTGTCCCCAACGTTTGGGGTATGTCCTATTTGTGTCCCTAACGATTAAATCGTCCTATTTGTATTCCTAACGTTTATAAAAGTGATTCAATGTTATCCTACTATCAATTATACTAACAAATCAGATTATATTTTTCAATTATTCTTACTTAAATGTATTCATTCTCAATTAGGTCTCACTTGGATGTGTTCGATTTTAATATTATACTTAAATTTTTTATTTTGTAGTCTAATACGACAATATAATTATTTAGGGTCAGAAGCAGGGTGTAATGCTTTAGATTTTGCTATATCAGTGTTTAAACACAATATTAAGTAGTAAAGTGTGAGGTAGGATGTAACTAAAGTTACACAACTAAGTGTATTTATATGGAGAAAAATTTTAAAGCTGAATTTTGCGTTGGTAGTCTAATAAAACAATATAATAGATAGGGTGTAAAGTATGGAGTAAGGTGCTGATTTTTGCTATAGCAGTGGTTAAAGACAATATCATATAGTAAAGTGTGAAATAAAATGAAATCAATTTTGCAGAAATAATTGTATTTTTTTATCATTGTACAATAAATTCTAAACTACTTTTGATATACATTACTATGACATGTTGTCAACTATCCCATATAATAAGGGTCAATGGTAAATCCCTTTTGACTTGAAACAGAAAAATAAAATTAAATTTATGGATCCTAGATCCAAGTCAGATACAATGTACAATTTTATTTTTAAAAAATGAGAAAAACAATAAATTTAGAGACTTAGTAGTTTGAAATGCTATTAGCATACACTTTCTGCTTAATTACATAATTTTAAAGACTAAATTATATGTTAAATACCCATTGAATTCATGTATTTAGTTATGTGTTTCATTAAATAATCAATAACCTTATTGAAGATAAAAAAAACTTCAAGTAAAATATATTTGAAGATGATTTCTAATTTCAAAGATGTATTCTTTGAAATTAAAGTTATTATATATAGTCTAAAAATAAGAATATAATTTGGTATTGAGATTTGAAATAGTGTGCATTTACAAAATATGTATATTTAAATTTAGATGAGGTTGAGTATTTCTTTCTCAATATTGTATATCTCTATATCTCTATATTTATTTTTTTTTCACTCTTTCAAATATACATAAATTAAAGAAGAAAAAAAAATTTCACAACCAATAAAGAGGATTTAAATTGCTTCTTTTTTATCTTTCTCTCTCTCCATATTTTTTTATGTATTTATAATATAACTTTATATTGGATGTTGTCATCTCAATCAAATGGAAATTATGTCAATAATAAAGTTTATATTTAAATTATAATGAGCTTAAATATGCTTTTGATCGATTTATAAAAATCAAAAGGGAGATATATCTTTAAAACGGATATAATAAATGAAGAAATTCATATATTCTATCTTTTTTATTACATGCTCTTTGATATACTAAAAATTAAAATAGTATAGAGAGGAGTGCTGACGGGTTATGTTATGTAATTCCAAGGTTTTATCTTGAAGTGACAACATGAAAAACTCTTTTTTTTTTGTTATTTGTTATGGAATGCTTGACAATTCAATCATTTATGGTTACCAAATGAATCAAATAAAGACAAATTTAGCAATGGTAAAGATTTGATATTACTAGAGGAGGATAAACCTTTTTTTGCTATAATAGTCTAATAAGACAATATCAAATAGCAGTGTTTGAAGGCAATATCAAATAGCAAAGTGTGAAGGACAACAAAACCTATTTTACATAATTAATTACATTTTTTGTGAATAGTCTTGTAGCTGAATTTTGCTATAACAATATAACAAGATAATATAATAAAATAAAGTGCAAAGCATAGTGTAAGGTGTTAGATTTATGCTATAGTAGTATTTAAAGACAATATCATCTATTAAAATATGAATAAGAATAGAATCAAATGTGCAGAAGTAATAATTTTTTTTTATGTGTAATAAACCCAACATTAATTTGGACATACATTATTATGAGATGTTGTTAGCTATTCCATATAAAAAGAATTAATGAAAAATTCCTTTTGCATGTAAATAAGTAAATGAAATTAAATTTATAGGCTATAGACATCAACTCAGATTAGCATACAATGTAAAATTTTATTTACAATAAAAAAATTGAAGAATATAATGTTTTGGGATAATAATAATTAGAAAGAAATGTGTTTCGATGTTTCTAAATATTTTGGAGGATGGATTAATATTTTAACTTTTCAATATTATATATTATCAATAATTGTTGGATCTGACAATGGGTACTAATTAAATTTGTTTTGTTTGAGCTAATAACTTCCAACTATAATAGTTTTGTATGAAAAAATTAATTTTAAAAATCAATATAAACCTACTACTACTTCTCTCCTATTATATACACTATTATATATTATAACTTTTTTTAGTGAAATAAGAATAATAAAAAGTGATTAAAATTTTTTTTAGTTATTAAAAAGATGAACATTTATTATAAATGATTTATTTTAAAATTTAAACTAATTAAATGAATAAATATAAATAATTATATATTTATTCTATCTTTTATTCTAAAAAAAATTAATGCTTTAGGATAATGAATATACTATCTATTTATCTCAAAATAATTATAAACACTACACAAAAAGGCTCTCCTAATCAAAGTAATTAGTCTATAGGTAAATGGCTTTACTTTCTATTTTTAAACGATTATTTTAGCACATGTAAGTGTGAGTTACTATGTCGTTAGTTTGTAACATACTTAAAAATAGACTTGAAGTTTGGGTGGAGGATCCTATTTAAAATATTAGTTTATAAACACTTTAGGAATTTGTATATAATATGAGACAGTTAAAAGTTATTAAATTACAAAGCAGAACTATGAAAGGTTATATTAAAATTGTTTGGGTAATACAAGAAAAGTTATATTATAGTTATTAAAAAATTAACATTATATTTTAAATTATTTTTTAAAAATTTAAACTAATTAAATAAAAAATATAAATAATTGTATATTTGTTTTGACTTCTATTCTAAAAAAAAAATTAATGCTTTGGGATCATGAATATATTATTTATATGATAAAAAAATCCTAATAAAAAGGTTACTAGATAAAAGAAGATACAATTAATCTCGATTAAATAATATTAAGTGGAGCATATATCTAATAAGAGAGTTAGAGGATAAACTAAACTGTCCAAACGTCTATATAAATACACATATTGTTAGGATGAAGGAGTACACACTAAAATAATCATCTTCTATAGCTTTTAGTGAGAGAAGCAATTATTTTAACACTAATCAAAGTGTCCCTTCCAAATCTCACTGATGACCTCTTATGGAAGATCTTTATGAAATCAAAACCGAAAACTATTGGAAGGTGCATGATATTGAACAAAACATAGAGGTTCAAGTTCTTTACGGCGCTGTTCATGAAACAAAATTTTAAGAAAAACAAGGATATGAATTAGAGTCTTATCATTGGAATTGGCTACCCTCCATCAGATTCCAACTCAATGGTTTATGATGACTGATGTAGAATATGGACATCAGCTTCAACTGAACATTCTAGTTAACATAAACTAATTTGGATACTAATCCATTATTAGGTCTGACAATGAAAACCTATGCATAAGGTATTGCTAAAGTGGTCTTAACTCCAGCATGATGATACTGAATTCCCTCATCTAAAACGTGAACTATGTATTTGATGAGGTCAAGAGGCACTGGTGTCATGCTATTAATATATATGCTTTCAAATACTTGGTGGATTCCATTGAATATCGCATTGTCCATGTTTACAAAAAATATTTTTCTGAGACACATTTTATGAATGTTGTATAATTCTTTTGAAGCAGACTGAAAATATTTACGAATATTTATCAGTGATGTCTTGAAGGTTGGCTAAGTCTATTATAGATAAAGAGGTTGTCTATTGGATTGGGTGGGAAGGAGTTGGCTATGCGGAGCCTACCACCATATTATTCTTCTCTCTGCAACAAAGGATCTTTAATGAGGCAAGGATCTCGGAGCAAGTGAAGTCAACCTATCTTTGATACATTTTAAAAATAGCATAGGGCTTGTTTCTTATGAAAATATTGACTTTACCAGGACTGTCTCTGTCTAATAATTTTACTGCGTTGGAGATGGTGTGTTGTTTTGGGACAAAATGCTAAAGATCTTAGGTATTGGAATCCCATTTAACCCAACCTTATAAATGTGAAATGATATTATTTCAGTGTTGGAGTCCAAAAATAGTTATGGGGGAGCAAATGATACTGAAATGACTGACATATTGATTTCAAAGCTCAGGTACACGACATTGAGGAAGAAAAATCTTTTGGTTCGTACTTGGCATGAAGATTTATTTGTCAAGACGATTACTCTACACTCCGAATGGCTCTACATGATTTAATCATAGTTCTAAGTATGGTAGGGTTAGGGAGAATATTGGATGTACTTTTGTAAGGTATCAACTATATTATTCTCTACTCTTTTGGTATTGTCATTTTGGAGAAGTGTTGCTCAGGCCCATTTGGTCTTATTAGAACCAAATGTTAGTTGTTCTATTTTCCAAAAGAATAATAATCTAACTAATGTGTCCTCTGATGTTCAAGTTTCATAGTTGTTTTTATAAGTGTCTTTGATTAAGGGTTTATTCCAAATCTGTTTGTTTTTATTAAGTTTTAATGATATCACTTGTCATTATTATATTGGTTAAATTGAATATTTTGTAATGAAAATATTTCTAAAAGAAAAGAATACAACAACCAACAAAAATGCAATACAAAAACTCAGTTTCAAGTGAGAATACAAATGTTTGAATGAACCAAGTCGTTGAATTAAATGAATAATCCGAAAAATGCATTGATAGATACATACATCAAGACTAAGCGATGTATTAAATTTTAGAGGAAAATTTTTAGAAAGTGGATTAATGGGTAATGCATACCAGGGACTAAAGCAATATTATTACAAATAATAGACCACATTATAGTAACAAAGAAAGACTAATCTTTTCTTTTAACCAAATATTAATAATTTAGAGGTACTTAACTATAAAGATGATATTAGGCATTAAAACACTATAATTTGCACAATTTATTAATAATCTAAAACAAGCAAGAAGTTTTATTTAATTCAACAACTAAGTATTACGTGTCCCATAATTTAAGGATGCTTAATTTTTCTATTTATTTTATTAATTGGTACACTTTAGAAGAGTTGAATTAAAAGTTGATATTTATGTAAGACACACTAATTGAAAATATTTTGGACATATCATTAATGCTAAATATTTCTCTTTTTTAAAATATTTAAATTAGTTTAGATTTTTTTTGTTAGGTCAATAGTCCAATACTTAATACATAGGATTTTTAAGTTTTTCTAAGAGAAAAAGCCAAAAAGAAGACACTTAAAATAATGAGATGTCCTTTTTATATTTAGTATATGGTGCGGAATTTATAACCATAAACTAACCGGCAAGTGCATTGGTCGTACCAAGTAATACCTCAGGTGAGTGAGGGTCAATCCCACGAGAATTGATGGATTAAGTAACAATGGTTAAGTGATTTGCTTAGTTAGACAAACAGAAAAGAGCGTTTGGAGTTCAAAAACATTAAACAAGAAACTCAGAATATCAGAAAACAGACAATAACTAAGTTGGGAAAACAATATGGAGAAGGCAGTTAAGGCTTCAGAGTTATCTATTTTCTGGATTAACTTTTCTTATTAATTTATTTTAATCATGCAAGGTTTAATTCATGGCAAACTATATGTGACTAGACCCTAATTCCTTAGACCTTTCTACTCTCCTCTAACTCTCATCAACCGCCAATTCCTTGGTCAATTAATTCCAATTAGGGGGTGAAGTTTAATTCTAGTTATTATGCCACAAAAATCCTAATTATTCAAATATAAGAGGATTATATGTCACGTATCCTGTTAAGTCCAAATAATTAGAAATTTAGGAGAATATGTTTTCAAGCTGTTGTTTAAGTAAAGAGCTTTTCCAAGTTATACAAGAACTCAATTAGAAAGAAGGTCATACTTCCGTTCCACCCAATTTCATAAAATAAAGAACGAAAACAATTCTTAAAATATAAATCAGTACATAAATTAAAATAGAAAAATAATAGAATCAATCCATACAAATAGACAGAGCTCCTAACTTTAACAGTGGAGGTTTAGTTGCTCATGGTTCAGAGAGAGAAACTAGGATTCAGGTAAACTGTAATTTACATTATCAAAAATGGAATCCAATAATCCTAGAAGAGAAGTTTCTCTTTCTTTTTATATATAATCCTAATAAATTTAAATTATAATTTTTAAAACTAAATAATATCTTTTCCTATTTTAAAATTAAAGTTTAATAAGAATTTAATTACAGCAATCAGCGTTTTCTGCACGTGGCGTATGTCACGCGTACGCGTCAGTCACACGTACGCGTCGATGCTCTTCTTCGCGTGTCACGCATACGCGTCAGGTACGCGCACGCGTCGCTGTGCAAATCTCCAAATCACGCGCATGTATCAAGTACACGCACATGTTGCTCCTCGCTGGTCATCTCCTTTAATTCTTGTGCTTCTTCCATTTGTGCAGGTTTGAGTGCAGAGAGGTCAGGATTGACAGCATCACTCGCCTTCTTCTCTTTTTCTGCAGAAACTCCATTAAATTCAACTGAATGCTACCTAAATTAAACAGAATTGCACAAGACTCAAAGTAGCATCCATAGTGGCTAAAGGATAATTAATTCTTGATTAAACTCAATAAATTAAATGCAAATTCACTAGAAAAAGATAGAAAAGATGCTCACGCATCACAACACCAAAATTGAATTGTTGCTTGTCCTCAAGCAACTAAAATAGGTGCATGATTAAGATGTGAATTTGCATGAGAAGTGAGAGTTTAGTCATGCTCAAGTCTATTCTTAAAATGGGGTTTATTCATTGTAACTTTGAATAGTTTTGACATTTCACTCTCTTTTGAATCAGAGAAATGTTAGTGTCATTCAGAATTAGAATCCAGATCATATTATGAATTCTCTGATCTTTATACTCTAGTTTAATCATTGAATACAGAAAAATTTACTTTAATTCTCTTTTCTTTGGTGCTTTGCACCTTGAGCCTAGCCGTGACTTTAAATATTTTTTCTCAAGGGTTACTTGACATAAAAACACCATAAGCACTTAACTGGGAAACTCTCTTTAAAGTTCTGATTTTTCTTTCAGTTACTCCCAGACAGTGGTGCTACCTGCCTTTGGCATACTCTGTTAAATGAATTTGATCTTGACTCTTAGTGTTCTGTCTCAAGGATTACTTGACACAATTACACCACAAGTATATGACTAGGAAAACAATTCTTTGAGCTTTTAATCATGTCTCACCTCCCTAGTCATTGATGCTCAGAGCCTTGGACCTTGCTTTTATTTTATTTTGTTTTTGCTATTTTCTTCTTCTTTAAGGATTAAACTTTTATAAATTTCAGAGAAGTCATAATAGTTCTCTAAATTCATGTTCCTTATACATCAACATCCTATTATTCAAATTCAACTATGCACTATTCATATCATGCATTCAGAATTACAAATAATACCACCACATTTAAGTAAATAAGACTACTCTTAAAATTAAACTCAATTTCTCATGCACTACATCTTTTCTGCTTTCTTTTTGATTTCAAGCTCAGTGGGCAATACATGAGACACCTTTCAACATTAAAGCAAATCAAATAACAAAATAGACAGTAGATTAAATTAGAACCTAGGAATTGAAGATATAACTAATCATGCAATAACAAAATAAACAGAACACAGGAACATAACATAATAAGAATGGGGGAAAATATAGAATGAAAGGAACTCAACCACCTCAGTTATCCTAGTGGCCATTTCATTCCTCCATGAAGAACATTCATCTCCCTTTGGTTCTAAACAAAAAAGCCATAAGCGAAGCGTCAACGCCAAACTTAAAGATTTGCTTGTCCTCAAGTAAAGAAGAATTGAAAATAGAGAGGGACATAAAAAGACACACGAAAAAAAAATAATTAGTATGAGAAAAGAAGAATAAAAGGATAAAAGAACAAGAGGGAATTAGGATTTGGGAGGGAGAGAGAATGAAAACAGGGCGGCGCGCTGGGTAAGTGATGTGGCGCTAGCGACGCGTACACATACAGCATGCGTACGCGTGGGTCGCATAAAGTTCAAGCGACGCGTAAGCGTCTGGGACGAGTCCACATGCTCTCAGTTTGTGCGAATCGCGCGAAGGTAGCCCCGCGCACGCACAACTCTCGGGTTGATGCGCATGAGGGCTAGATAGACAGACGAAAATGACGTGAAAATGACGTGCACAAAGTGAAAATGACGTGCACGCGTTAAGGACGCATACGCGTGATGAAGATTGTGCTTCTAGCACAATTCCAGCCCCAAGCCATCACAACTCTCTGGCCAAACACCTTTTTACGCCGATTTTCAGGGTCACGCGTACGCGTTAGGGACGCTTACGCGTGGTCGGGCAAATGTGCAAGCGACGCGCACGCGTCTTTGACGCGTACGCATGGTCTTGCTTGTGTGGCACGCTTCCAGCACCACTCCGGCCCAACTCTCGGGTCAATTCCTTGGTGGTGCGAACTCACACATGACGTGCACGCGTCAGGGACGCTTGTGCGTCAAACACCCTTTTTTTTTCTTTCACACTGAACTTGAAGATAGGAAAAAATTTTTTTGAAGTGTTCGGTTCCTATTCTAAAATAGCTACATGATCAAAACACACGTAAAACGATAGAAAAATAGTGAAAACTCAATAAAAATAAAATAAATAAGAAAAACCACTACTACGAAAAATAACTAAGGATACGAAATTATCAGGTTGCCTCCCGACAAGCGCTTCTTTAACGTCACTCGCTTGATGGTCAGCTCCTCTAAGGAGGAGGATCATAGGGGCTCAGCTCTTCACCCCTTACTTTGAACTTCTTTCCGTGTCTCTATAGAGTAGTTCAATATGCTCCAGAGAGAGGATTTTGTTTACTGTATAAGTCCACACTGGATTGCTAGTCAACACCACCTTCATTTCTGGGAAAAAACCTTCAGTGGGGATCTTCTTATTTCTCCATCCCCTGGGTATTTTCTTCTTTTTGGGAACCTCCTCCTTGGTGGATGATACATTCCCAACACCAAATTAGGTTTGATATCAGGGGAGATTTTATTGATTGTCACCAAAGGAGGTTTGAGCTGCAGATTTTGCTGTCTGTCATTAGGGGGTTCTTGAGGGTTTGGATCAATAAGCTCAGTCTGCATGCACCTCTCTTCTTCACCTACTGAATATATATCTTTGAAGACATGAAAGACTAGTTGCTCATCATGCACTCTAAGCACTAATTCACCCACTTCTACATCAATCAGAGCTCTTCCAATGGCTAGGAATGGTCTTCCTAGAATTATAGAGGTATTCTCATCCTCCCTTGTGTCAAGAATCACAAAATCTGCTGGAAGGAAGAACTTACTCACTTTGACCAAGATATTCTCCACTAATCTATATGCAGGCTTCATAGATTTGTCTGCCATCTGTAATATTATCCTTGTCAGTTGTGCCTCTTGGATTTGCAGCTTCTTCATCACAGACAAGGGCATTAAATTGATGCTTGCTCCCAGATCATATAACGCTTTCTCAAAGGTTGTGCTCCCAATGGTGCATGGAATTTGAAAGCTCTCTGGATCTGGCATCTTCCTTGGCAATTTATTCTGAATTATGGCACTACATTCCGTAGTCAGGACCACTATCTCATCTCCCTTTAAAGGCTTCTTCTTTGACAACAATTCCTTCATGAATTTGACATAGAGAGGCATTTGCTCCAAAACCTCAGCAAAAGGAATATTGATTTGCAACTTTCTGAAGACTTCCAAGAACTTTGAAAACTGCTTGTCCTTGGTCTCCTTTTGAAGTCTCAGAGGATATGGCATTTTAGGCTTGTACTCAAGAGCCTTTGGCAATGTAGGATACGTGTCAAGAGAGTCTGTGAATGGGTTGTCCGCATGCTTTGGAGGAACGTGCTCTACTTCTTCCTTCTTCTCCTCTGGAGCTTCTTTTTCAATTGGCTCCTCATTAACTTGTGCTTCCATACTTGCCACTAGTCCACTTATCAAGGTGATAGCCTTGCATTCCTCTCTTGGATTTGGAATTGTGTTACCAGGAAGGCTATTAATGGTCCTCTTATTAATTTCATTAACTTTTGTGGCTAATTGACCCATCTGAATCTCCAAGTTTTGAATTGTATTTATAGACCTCTCAGGTATTTGCTTGCTCAGTTGGCCCATTTGTACCTCTAAGTTTCTAATGAAGGCTCTGGTTTCCTGCATAAAACTCCTCATCATCTCCCAATTAGAATCTTGTTGGGATTGAGAATTTGCCTGCTGAGGTGGTTGTTGTTGATGAGACTAAAATTGGCGATTATTATGATTGTTCTGTTGGAAACCACCCTGAGAATTATTGTTGAAATTCTGAAATCTCTGAGGGTGGTCCATCCATCCAAGATTGTATGTCTTAGAGTATGGATCATTATTGGGGGTTTCTAGGACCACTCCCCATGTAATTGACCTGTTCAGAAGAGGATTGAGCATAATCATAATTATCATTTTGCACAAAATTACCTGTCACGTCATAAGAGACCTCTTGAGGAGAATTTTGGGTGTTGATAGCTGAGACTTGTATGCCACCCATTTGCTGAGTAAGTAGATTTATTTACTGAGACATAAGCTTGTTCTGAGCAAGAATTACATTAAGCTTCTTGGTGCACGAAATTGCAATCACACTTTTGCAATCCCGCACAACTAACCAGCAAGTGCACTGGGTCGTCCAAGTAATACCTTACGTGAGTAAGGGTCGATCCCACGGAGATTGTCGGCTTGAAGCAAGCTATGGTTATCTTGTAACTCTTAGTCAGGATATCAAAAATTATCAGGATTGATTGTGAAAAGCAAATGAACATGAAATAAGTACTTGTTTTGCAGTAATGGAGAATAGGTTGAGGTTTTGGAGATGCTCTGTCTTCTGAACCTCTGCTTTCCTACTGTCTTCTTCTTCAAACACGCAAGGCTCCTTCCATGGCAAGCTGTATGTAGGGTTTCACCGTTGTCAATGGCTACCTCCCATCCTCTCAGTGAAAATGTTCAACGTGCTCTGTCACAGCACGGCTAATCATCTGTCGGTTCTCAATCGGGTTGGAATAGAATCCAGTGATTCTTTTGCGTCTGTCACTAACGCCCAGCCTTCAGGAGTTTGAAGCTCGTCACAGTCATTCAATCCTTGAATCCTACTCAGAATACCACAGACAAGGTTTAGACCTTCCGGATTCTCTTGAATGCCGCCATCAATTCTAGCTTATACCACGAAGATTCCGATTAAAGAATCCAAGAGATATCTACTCAATCTAAGGTAGAACGGAGGTGGTTGTCAGGCACACGTTCATAGTTGAGAATGATGATGAGTGTCACGGATCATCACATTCATCAGGTTTAAGAACAAGTGATATCTTAGAATGAAAGCAAGCATGATTGAATGAAAAACAGTAGTAATTGCATTAATCCATCAAGACACAGCAGAGCTCCTCACCCCCAACCATGGGGTTTAGAGACTCATGCTGTAGAAGATACAATGAGAAACGTGTAAAGTGTCATGAGGTACCGATACAATGTCAAAAAATCCTATTAATAGTGAACTAGTAACCTAGGGTATACAGAAATGAGTAAATGACGTAAAAATCCACTTCTGGGTCCACTTAGTGTGTGCTTGGGCTGAGCATTGAAGCTTTCATGTGTAGAGACTTTTTCTGGAGTTAAACGCCAGCTTTTATGCCAGTTTGGGCGTTTAACTCCAATTTTTATGCCAGTTCCAGCGTTAAACGCTGGGAATTCTGAAGCTGATTTGCAACGCCGGTTTGGGCCATCAAATCTCGGGCAAAGTATGGACTATTATACATTGCTGGAAAGCCCAGAATGTCTACTTTCCAACGCCATTGAGATAGCGCCAATTGGGCTTCTGTAGCTCCAGAAACTCCATTTCGAGTGCAGGGAGGTCAGAATCCAACAGCATCTGCAGTCCTTTTCAGCCTCTGAATCAGATTTTTGCTCAGGACCCTCAATTTCAGCCAGAAAATACCTGAAATTACAGAAAAACACACAAACTCATAGTAAAGTCCAGAAAAGTGAATTTTAACTAAAAAATAATAAAAATATAATAAAAACTAATTAAAACATACTAAAAACAATGCCAAAAAGCGTATAAATTATCCGCTCATCACAACACCAAACTTAAATTGTTGCTTGCCCCCAAGCAACCGAAAATCAAAATAGAATAAAAGGAAGAGAATATACTATAGACTCCAAAATATCAAGAAAACTTAGCTCCAATTAGATGAGCGGGACTAGTAGCTTTTTGCTTCTGAACAGTTTTGGCATCTCACTTTATCCTTTGAAGTTTAGAATGATTGGCATCCATAGGAACTCAGAACTCAGATAGTGTTATTGATTCTCCTAGTTAAGAATGATGATTCTTGAACATAGCTACTTTATGAGTCTTGGCTGTGGCCCAAAGCACTCTGTCTTCCAGTATTACCACCGGATACATACATGCCACATACACATAATTGGGTGAACCTTTTCAGATTGTGACTCAGCTTTGCTAGAGTCCCCAATTAGAGGTGTCCAGGGTTCTTAAGCACACTCTTTTTGCCCTTGGATCACAACTTTATTTCTTTCTTTTTCTTTTTCTTCTATTTTTTCCGTTTTTTTTTCACTGCTTTTTCTTGCTTCAAGAATCAATTTGATGATTTTTTTTCAGATCCTCAATAACAGTTATCCTTTTCCATCATTCTTTTAAGGGCCAACAATTTTAACATTCTTAAAACAACAAATTCAAAAGATATATGCACTGTTCAAGCATTCATTCAGAAAACAAAAAGTATTGTCACCACATCAAACTAATTCAACTAGTTTCAAAGATGAATTCGAAATCCTGTACTTCTTGTTCTTTTGTGATTAAAGCATTTTTTCATTTAAGAGAGGTGATGGATTCATAGGACATTCATAGCTTTAAGACATGAACCTTAAATTATATTAATCATGAATTAAGAACAAGACTCAAAAATAGATATAAGATAAGACTAATAATAATAGAAAACAAAAAATTTAAATAGGCTCCTAATGATAGAGGTTATCACAGAGTTAGGACTCAACAACCTTGATTTTGAGAAGTGGATGCTCCCTCCACTTGAGGGGAGAGCTTTTGGCGTTTCATCTCTTGAAGTTCACGCCCCTGCTTCTCTTGTTCCTTCAGCAATTTGCAGAGCATGCAGTTCTGATTCTGCTGTTCTTTCTTAAGCTGCTCCATAGTTTCTTGCAGCTTGGTGATAGATGCTTCTAGGCTGGCCCAGTAGTCAATTTCAGGAAATTCAGGGAGGAACTCCTGCACCCTCTTTTTGATAGAGTTGTCTTGCATTTGTCCTTCTATTGACTTCTTGGTGATTGGATGTTCAATGGGTATGAATTCATCTACTCCCATCTTCACCCCAGCCTCTTTACAGAGCAAGGAGATCAAGCTTGGGTAAGCCAGTTTGGCTTCAGTGAAATTCTTATTTGCAATTGTGTAGATCTCACAAGTAATCAGATGATGAACCTCCACTTCTTTTCCAAGCATAATGCAATGAATCATCACTGCTCTCTTGATAGTGACATCAGAACGGTTGCTAGTGGGCAATATGGAACGCCCAATAAAGTCTAGCCAGCCTCTTACAATTGGTTTGAGGTCTCCCCTCTTGAGTTGATTTGGGACACCTTTTGAATTGGTTATCCACTTAGTTCTAGGGAGGCAAATGTCCTCTAGAACTTGATCCAACCCCTTATTTGCTCTCACCATTCTCCTATTAAAGGATTCAGGGTCATCTTGCAGTTGAGGCAATTTGAAGACCTCTCTTATTTTGTCCAGATGGAAATAAATAACTTTCCCTCTGACCATGGTTCTGTAAGTATGGAAAGCAGTTCCAGTCATTCTCTGCTTATCTGTCAGCCACAGATTTGAGTAGAATTCCTGAACCATATTTCTTCCAACCTTTATCTCAGGATTGGTTAGAACTTCCCATCCTCTGTTTCGAATTTGCTCTTGGATCCCCGGATATTCATCTTCTTTTAGATCGAATTTGACTTCCGGGATCACTGACCTCAGACCCATTATTTTGTGATAATGGTCTTCATGTTCTTTGGTTAAGAACTTCTCTTGATTCCAAAGACTCTTTGGATTATTCTCTTTCTTGCCTCTTAAATTGGTTTGTTTTCCCTTAGGAGCCATGATCTTGATGAATCTTGGCTTAGTGATCACGAAAAAGCACACCAAACTTAGAGGTTTGCTTGCCCTCAAGCAAAAGAAAGGAAAGAGGGGAGAGAGGAGGAGAGCAAATTCGAATAGTGGGAAAAAAGGGGTGGCCGAACATGTATTTATAAGGGAGGGGGAGAGATTTCGAAAATTTTGAAGGAGATTTGAGAAGATATGGAAAGAATTTGAGAAATATTTGAGTTTTTGAAGAAGATTTGGGAAGGATTTGAGAGAGATTTGAAGAATGATTTTAATTTTTGAAAATTTGAAGGTGAATGATGAAAGTTTGAAATGTGTTTATGTAGAAGATTATGGATCAAAAAAAGGAAAGTTTGAAAAAAATTTAATCAGAAAGCAAAATCTCTCTCCCCCACCTTTCTGGCGTTAAACGCCCAGAATGGCATCCATTCTGGTGTTTAACGCCCAATTGTTGGCCATTGTGGGCGTTTAATGCCCAGCCAGGTACCATGGCTGGCATTAAACGCCAAAATTCCCTTTATCACTGGGCGTTTTACTAAACACCCAGGATGCTGCACACCTGGCGTTAAACGCCCAGAATGGTGCCCATTCTGGCGTTTAACGCCCAAAATGGCACCTTTACTGGCGTTAAATGCCCAGAATGGTGCCCATTCTGGCGTTTAACGCCCAAAGTACCCCTTACTGGCGTTTTTTTTTTTGCCAACAAGCTTTTTTTCTCTGCTTTTTGCACTGAATCTTTCTGTAACTCTGTGAATTCCTTCAATTTTGATAATTGCCCTTTGAGAATATGTATCAAACCTTGATTAAACCGAACAGATACCCTGCTAATCACTGGGTTGCCTCCCAGCAAGCGCTTATTTATTGTCTTTAGCTGGACCTTCACTGAGGATCACTCAAGCCTCAGTTTTGAGCATTCCTGCTCAAAATTACTTTCAAGATAATTCTTGATCCTCTGTCCATTAACAATGAACTTTTTGTCAGAATCGGTATCCTGAAGCTCAACATATCCATATGGTGATACTCCTGTAATCACATACGGACCCCTCCAGCGGGATTTAAGTTTTCCTGGGAACAATCTGAGCCTAGAGTTGAAGAGCAAAACTTTTTGTCCTGGCTCAAAGACTCTGGATGACAACTTCTTGTCATGCCACTTCTTTGCCTTTTCCTTATAAATTTTAGCATTTTCAAAGGCACTGAGTCTAAATTCATCTAGCTCATTTAGCTGGAGCAATCTTTTTTCACCAGCTAACTTAGCATCCAGGTTTAGAAATCTGGTTGCCCAGTAGGCTTTATGTTCCAGTTCCACGGGCAGATGACAGGCCTTGCCATACACAAGTTGGTATGGAGAGGTTCCTATTGGAGTCTTGAATGCTGTTCTGTACGCCCACAGAGCATCATCCAAGCTCTTTGCCCAATCCTTTCTACGGGCAATTACAGTCCGTTCAAGGATTCTTTTTAGCTCTCTGTTAGAGACTTCAGCTTGCCCATTTGTCTGTGGATGATATGGAGTTGCCACTTTGTGACTAATTCCATATCGGACCATAGCAGAGTACAGCTGTTTATTACAGAAATGAGTGCCCCCATCACTGATTAGTACTCTGGGAACACCAAACCTGCTGAAGATATATTTCTGGAGGAATTTCAACACGATCTTGGTATCATTAGTGGGTGTAGCAATTGCTTCTACCCACTTAGATATATAGTCCACTGCCACCAGAATGTAAGTGTTTGAGTATGATGGTGGGAATGGACCCATGAAGTCAATCCCCATACGTCAAACAATTCAATCTCTAATATCCCTTGTTGAGGCATGGCATATCCGTGAGGCAAGTTACCAGCTCTTTGGCAACTGTCACAGTTACGCACAAACTCTCGGGCATCTATAGAGAGTAGGCCAGTAGAAGCCACATTGGAGGACTTTAGTGGCTGTTCGCTCACTTCCAAAATGTCCCCCATACTGTGATCCATGGCAGTGCCATAGGATCCTTTGTGCTTTTTCTCTGGGTACACATCTGCGGATCATTCCATCTGCACATCTCTTAAAGAGATATGGCTCATCCCATAGGTAGTACTTGGCATCTGAAATCAATTTCTTTCTTTGCACTCTGCTGTACTCCTGGGGTATGAACCTCACAGCTTTATAATTTTTAATATCTGCAAACCATGGAGCTTCCTGAATAGCAAAGAGTTGCTCATCTGGGAAGGTCTCAGAGATCTCAGTAGAAGGGAGGGACGCCTCAGCTACTGGTTCTATTCGGGACAGATGATCAGCTACTTGGTTCTCTGTCACTTTTCTGTTTCTTATTTCTATATCAAACTCTTGCAGAAGCAACACCCATCTTATGAGCCTGGGTTTTGAATCTTGCTTTGTGAGTAAGTACTTAAGAGCAGCATGGTCAGTGTACACAATCACCTTTGATCCTACTAAATAGGATCCAAATTTGTCAATGGCATAGACCACTGCAAGTAACTCTTTTTCTGTGGTTATGTAATTCTTCTGTGCGTCATTTAGAACACGGCTGGCATAATAAATGACGTGCAGAAGCTTGTTATGCCTCTGTCCCAACACTGCACCAATGGCATGGTCACTGGCATCACACATTAATTCGAATGGTAATGTCCAGTCTGGTGCAGAGATGACTGGTGTTGTGACCAGCTTGACTTTCAGGGTCTCAAATGCCTGCAAACACTGTGTGTCAAACACAAATGATGTGTCAGCAGCTAGCAGGTTGCTCAGAGGTTTTGCAATTTTTGAAAAATCCTTTATAAACCTTCTGTAGAATCCTGCATGCCCCAGAAAGCTTCTGATTGCCTTAACATTGGCAGGTGGTGGTAATTTTTCAATTACCTCTACCTTTGCCTTATCCACCTCTATTCCCCTACTTGAAATTTTGTGCCCAAGGACAATTCCTTCAGTCACCATAAAGTGACATTTCTCCCAGTTTAAAACCAGGTTAGTCTCTTGGCACCTTTTCAGGACAAGTGCTAGGTGGTTAAGACAGGAGCTGAATGAGTCTCCATATACTGAGAAGTCATCCATGAAGACTTCTAGGAATTTCTCCACCATATCAGAGAAGATGGATAGCATGCATCTCTGAAAGGTTGCAGGAGCATTACACAGACCAAAAGGCATCATCCTGTAGGCAAACACGCCAGAAGGACAAGTGAATGCTGTTTTCTCTTGGTCCTGAGAATCTACTACAATTTGGTTGTAGCCTGAATAGCCATCCAAAAAGCAGTAATAATCATGACCAGCTAGTCTTTCTAGCATTTGGTCTATGAATGGTAAAGGAAAATGATCCTTTCTGGTGGCTGTATTGAGCCTTCTGTAGTCAATACACATACGCCACCCTGTGACTGTTCTTGTAGGTACCAGTTCATTTTTTTCATTATGAATTACTGTCATGCCTCCCTTCTTGGGGACAACTTGGACAGGGCTCACCCAGGGGCTATCAGAAATAGGATAAATAATCCCAGCCTCTAGTAATTTAGTGACCTCTTTCTGCACCACCTTCTTCATGGCTGGATTTAGCCGCCTTTGTGGTTGGACCACTGGTTTGGTATTATCCTCCAATAGGATCTTGTGCATGCATCTTGTTGGGCTAATGCCCTTAAGATCACTTATGGACCACCCAAGAGCTGTCTTGTGTGTCCTTAGCACTTGAATCAGTGCTTCCTCTTCCTGTGAATTTAAAGCAGAGCTTATAATCACTGAAAAAGTGTCACCCTCTCCCAGAAATGCATACTTCAGGGATGGTGGTAGTGGTTTGAGTTCAGGTTTGGGAGGCTTATCCTCCTCCTGAGGAATTTTCAAAAATTCTTTTGTTTCCTCTGGTTCTTCCCTGATCAGGCTGAGCATCCTTGAAGATGTCCTCAAGCTCTGATTCTAGACTTTCAGGTCATATTGATCTCTTCCACCAAAGAGTCAATAATGTCAGTGCCCATGCAGTTATTTGGTGTGTCTGGATGCTGCATAGCTTTTACAGCATTCAACTTGAACTCATCCTCATTGACTCTCAGGGTTACTTCCCCTTTTTGTACATCAATGAGAGTTCGTCCAGTTGCTAGGAAAGGTCTTCCTAGAATGAGAGTTGCACTCTTGTGCTCCTCCATTTCCAGCACTACAAAGTCAGTTGGAAAGACAAATAGCCCGACCTTGACAATCATGTCCTCAATTATGCCTGATGGATATTTAATGGAGCCATCAGCAAGTTGGAGGCATATCCGGGTTGGTTTGACTTCTTCAGTCAACCCAAGCTTTCTGATAGTGGATGCAGGTATTAGATTGATGCTTGCTCCAAGGTCACACAGGGCTGTCTTGGTGCAAGCACCTTCTAATGTGCATGGTATCATAAAGCTTCCTGGATCTTGAAGCTTTTCTGGTAAGCTTTTCAGAATGACTGTACTGCATTCTTCCGTGAGAAATACTTTTTCAGTTTCTCTCCAATCCTTCTTATGACTTAAGATTTCTTTCATGAACTTAGCATAAGAAGGTATTTGCTCAAGTGCCACTGCAAACGGAATCTTTATTTCAAGAGTCCTTAGGTAGTCTGCAAAGCGGGCAAATTGCTATCCTGCTCGCTTGGCGGAGTTTCTGAGGATAAGGCATCTTGGCTTTATATTCTTCAACCTTAGTTGCTGCAGGTTTATTCCTTACAGAAGTGGTTGGAGAAGCCTTTTTAGAGGGGTTACTATCAGCACTTTCAAGTGTCTGATTCTCCATTGGCGTTTGGACGCCAGGGTTGGGTGGAAAATGGGCATTTAACGCCAACTTTTCCCCCTTTTCTGGCGTTTGAACGCCAGAACTGGGCAGGGAATGGGCGTTTAACGCCAGCTTTCCCCCCTTTTCTGGCGTTTGAACGCCAAGAGTATTCCTCTCCGGGCTCTTACTGTTCTCAGAGGAATTTTGGATAGTGGTTTGGCTATCCTCTGTCAATTGTTCCTTTAGTGGCTTTTTGCTACTTTGAGCAGTGTTATTCAATGTCTTCCCACTCCTCAGTTGAACTGCTTGGCATTCTTCTGTTATCTGTTTAGATAGCTACTGTTTTGCCTGATTCAACTGTGATTCTATGTTCTTGTTAGCAATTTTAGTTTCTTGGAGCATCTCTTTAAATTCTGCTAACTGTTTTGACATTAGGTGTAATTGCTGATTAAGCTCAACCACCTGTTCTTGAGGATTAGGATCAGTGACTACTGCCATAACTTCTTCTTTTGTAGAGAACTCATTGCTAGAGTACAAATGTTGATTTCTAGCAACAGTATCTATAAGCTCTTGGGCCTCCTCAATCGTCTTCCTTATATGTATAGATCCACCAGCTGAGTGGTCTAGAGACATCTGAGCTTTTTCTGTAAGCCCATAGTAGAAGATGTCTAACTGTACCCACTCTGAAAACATTTTAGAGGGGCATTTTCTTAGCATACCTCTATACCTCTCCCAGGCATTATAAAGGGATTCATTATCCTCTTGTTTAAAGCCTTGGATGTCCAGCCTTAGCTGTGTCATCCTTTTTGGAGGGTAAAATTGATTCAGGAATTTGTCTGATAACTGTTTCCATGTCTTTATGCTTGCTGTAGGTTGGTTATTCAACCACCTCTTAGCTTGATCTTTTACAGCAAATGGAAACAGTAATAATCTGTAGACATCCTGATCCACCTCTTTATCACGTACTGTGTCAGCAAGTTGTAAGAATTGTGCCAGAAACTCAGTAGGTTCTTCCTGTGGAAGACCGGAATACTGGCAATTTTGCTGCACCATGATAATGAGTTGAGGGTTTAGCTCAAAGCTGCTTGCTTTGATGGGAGGTATACAAATGCTACTCCCATATGCAGCTGTAATGGGGTTAGCATATGACCCCAAAGTTCTTCTGGACTGCTCAATTCCGCTTAGGTCCATGATGAAGAAAGGGAAATGATATGGATTGCAAGTAGATTATATTCTTTTCTTCTTTTTTTTTTTAAAAAATGACCGAAAATAATAAAATAAAACAAAAGGAAATTAAAATAAAATTTCGAAAACTAAAAAAAAATAAAATAAAATCAAAGCAAATTAAAAACTAAATCAATCAACTAATTAAAAAGATTTTGGAATTAGCAATTAAAAAGATATGATTGAAAATTATTTTGAAAAAGATTTGAATTTTTTTTTTTTTGAAATGAGGAAAGAGAAAAACAACAAAATGACACCAAACTTAAAATTTTTAGAAAATCAAACACTAATTTTCGAAAACCTAAAAGAAAACACAAAGAAGAAACCAAACTTAGAATTTTTAAAGATCAAAAAGGGACTAAGGACATGCAAATTCAAAAATTAAAAGAAAAACAAAAGCATGCAATTGACACCAAACTTAAAATATGAAACTACACTCAAATAAAAGACTCTAAACCAACAAAAATAGAACAGTCCTAATCTAAGCAACAAGATAAACCGTCAGTTGTCCAAACTCGAATAATCCCCGGCAACGGCGCCAAAAACTTGGTGCACAAAATTGTAATCACACTTTTGCAATCCCGCACAACTAACCAGCAAGTGCACTGGGTCGTCCAAGTAATACCTTACGTGAGTAAGGGTCGATCCCACGGAGATTGTCGGCTTGAAGCAAGCTATGATTATCTTGTAACTCTTAGTCAGGATATCAAAAATTATCAGGATTGATTGTGAAAAGCAAATGAACATGAAATAAGTACTTGTTTTGCAGTAATGGAGAATAGGTTGAGGTTTTGGAGATGCTCTGTCTTCTGAACCTCTGCTTTCCTACTGTCTTCTTCTTCAAACACGCAAGGCTCCTTCCATGGCAAGCTGTATGTAGGGTTTCACCGTTGTCAATGGCTACCTCCCATCCTCTCAGTGAAAATGTTCAACGCGCTCTGTCACAGCACGGCTAATCATTTGTCGGTTCTCAATCGGGTTGGAATAGAATCCAGTGATCTTTTGCGTCTGTCACTAACGCCCAGCCTTCAGGAGTTTGAAGCTCGTCACAGTCATTCAATCCTTGAATCCTACTCAGAATACCACAGACAAGGTTTAGACCTTCCGGATTCTCTTGAATGCCGCCATCAATTCTAGCTTATACCACGAAGATTCCGATTAAAGAATCCAAGAGATATCTACTCAATCTAAGGTAGAACGGAGGTGGTTGTCAGGCACACGTTCATAGTTGAGAATGATGATGAGTGTCACGGATCATCACATTCATCAGGTTTAAGAACAAGTGATATCTTAGAATGAAAGCAAGCATGATTGAATGAAAAACAGTAGTAATTGCATTAATCCATCAAGACACAGCAGAGCTCCTCATCCCCAACCATGGGGTTTAGAGACTCATGCTGTAGAAGATACAATGAGAAACGTGTAAAGTGTCATGAGGTACCGATACAATGTCAAAAAATCCTATTAATAGTGAACTAGTAACCTAGGGTATACAGAAATGAGTAAATGATGTAAAAATCCACTTCTAGGTCCACTTAGTGTGTGCTTGGGCTGAGCATTGAAGCTTTCATGTGTAGAGACTTTTTTTGGAGTTAAACGCCAGCTTTTATGCCAGTTTGGGCGTTTAACTCCAATTTTTATGCCAGTTCCAGCGTTAAAACGCTGGGAATTTTGAAGTTGATTTGCAACGCCGGTTTGGGCCATCAAATCTCGGGCAAAGTATGGACTATTATACATTGCTGGAAATCCCAGGATGTCTACTTTCCAACGCCGTTGAGAGCGCGCCAATTGGGCTTCTGTAGCTCCAGAAAATCCATTTCGAGTGCAGGGAGGTCAGAATCCAACAGCATCTGCAGTCCTTTTCAGCCTCTGAATCAGATTTTTGCTCAGGACCCTCAATTTCAGCCAGAAAATACCTGAAATCACAACAAAATACACAAACTCATAGTAAAGTCCAGAAAAGTGAATTTTAACTAAAAAATAATAAAAATATAATAAAAACTAATTAAAACATACTAAAAACATACTAAAAACAATGCCAAAAAGCGTATAAATTATCCGCTCATCACTTCTACTTCCATAACACCCTTCTTCTGAGGAGCCTCAGAGTTCACAAGATTCCTATTAGATGAGTAAATATTGGTTGCTAGCAACCAATTCAATAAGCTCAATAGTCTCTTCCGGTGTCTTCTTCTTGTGCAGTGAACCACCTGTAGAATTATCTAAGCACATCTTGGATATTTCACTCAAACCTTCATAAAAGATATCTAGTGGGTCCATTTGGAGAACATGTCCGGAGGGCATTGCCTAGTCAGTAGCTTGTATCTCTCCCAAGCTTCATAAAGAGTTTCACCATCCTTCTGCCTGAAGGTCTAAACCTCCACCCTAAGCTTAGTCAGCTTCTTTGGTGGGAAAAATTTAGTAAGAAACTCAGTAACAACCTTGTCCCAAGTATCCAAACTCTTCTTGGGTTGGGAGTTGAGCCATAGCTTTGCTCTATCCCTCAGAGCAAACAGGAAGAGCATGAGTTTGTACACCTCAGGGTTCACTTCATTTGTCTTCACAGTATCACAAATCTGCAGAAAATTAGAATTAAATTGATTTGGGTCTTCGTGAGGAAGACCGTGATACTGGCAGTTTTGTTGCACCAGGATGACCAATTATGGCTTCAACTCAAAGTTGTTCACAGCTATAGGAGGCACCACAATATTTTTTCCATAAAGATCCACAGTAGGAGCAGAGTAAGACCCAAGTACTCTCCTTTGTTGCTCATTCCCATTCAAATTTGCCACATTAGTATTAGCAGCATTGTTAGGGTCCATAGTGGATTCTGCAGCCTTGTAAAGTCTTGCTTGTTGCAAACGCCACCTGAAAGTTCTTTCAGGTTCAGGATCAAAGTCTAAGAGATGTTATTTGTCTCTGTTCCTGCGCATAAACAAACAGAAGACAAAAAAAGATGGAACTCTCTATGTCAGAGTGCAAAGAATTCCCAGTGAGGTAACTTGAGTAAAGAGATAAAAATATTGAATAAAACAAACAAACACTAAAATTCAAAAATTACTAGAAAATTAAGACTAAAAATTTTCGAAATTATTAGGCAAATTAAATAAGAAAAATTAAAATAAGACTAAGTAGGAGACACCAAACTTAATTTCAGAAATTAAGAAAAATATTAGTGCTAATTATTTATTTATTTATTTATTTATTTTTGAAAATACTAAAGCAAAATTTAAATAAAAAAATCAAAACTAAAATGCCTAATCTAAGCAATCAAATAACTGATAGTTGTTAATCACTATCAATCCCCGGCAACAGCGCCAAAAACTTGGTGCGAAATTTATAACCACAAACTAACTGGCAAGTGCACTGGGTCATACCAAGTAATACCTCAGGTGAATGAGGGTCGATCCCACGAGGATTGATGGATTAAGCAACAATGGTTAAGTGATTTGCTTAGTTAGACAAACAGAAAAGAGCGTTTAGGAGTTCAAAAACATTAAACATGAAACTCAGAATATCAGAAGACAGACAATAAATAAGTTGGGAAAACAATATGGAGAAGGCAGTTAATACTTCAGAGTTATCTATTTTTTGGATTAACTTTTCTTATTAATTTATTTTAATCATGCAAGGTTTAATTCATGGCAAACTATATGTGACTAGAACCTAATTCCTTAGACCTTTCTACTCTCCTCTAACTCTCATCAATCGCCAATTCCTTGGTCAATTAATTCCAATTAGGGGGTGAAGTTTAATTCTAGTTATTATGCCACAAAAATTCTAATTATCCAAATATAAGAGGATTATATGTCACGTATCCCGTTAAGTCCAAATAATTAGAAATTTAGGAGAATATGTTTTCAAGCTGTTGTTCAAGTAAAGAGCTGTTCCAAGTTATACAAGAACTCAATTAGAAAGAAGGTCATACTTCCGTTCCACCCAATTTCATAAAATAAAGAATGAAAACAATTCTTGAAATATAAATTAGTACATAAATTAAAATAGAAAAATAATAGAATCAATCCATACAAATAGACAGAGCTCCTAACCTTAACAGTGGAGGTTTAGTTACTCATGGTTCAGAGAGAGAAACTAGGATTCAGGTAAACTGTAATTTACATTATCAAAAATGGAATCCAATAATCCTAGAAGAGAATTTTCTCTTTCTTTTTATATCTAATCCTAATAAATTTAAATTATAATTTTTAAAACTAAATAATATATTTTCTTATTTTAAAATTAAAGTTTAATCATAATTTAATTACAGCAATCAGCGTTTTCTGCACATGGCGCATGTCACGTGTATGCGTCAGTCACACATACGCGTCGATGGTATTCTTCGCGTGTCACGCATACGCGTCAGGTACGCGCACGCGTCGCTGTGCAAATCTCAAAATCACGCGCACGCGTCAGGTACGCGCACGCGTCGCTCCTCGCTGGTCATCTTCTTTAATTCTTGTGCTCCTTCCATTTGTGCAGGTTTGAGTGCAGAGAGGTCAGGATTGACAGCATCACTAGCCTTCTTCTCTTTTTCTGCAGAAACTCCATTAAATCCAGCCGAATGCTACCTAAAATAAACAGAATTGGACAAGAGTCAAAGTAGCATCCATAGTGGCTAAAGGATAATAAATTCTTGATTAAACTCAACAAATTAAATGTAAATTCACTAGGAAAAGATAGAAAAGATGCTCACACATCAGTATACAGCTTAGTATTAGAAGAAGATAGAGTAAAAAAAACTAAAATTAAAGGAACAACATTAAACTGAGTTGGTCCTAAGAAACATATCACTGTTACATAATACAACGTACGTTTCATGTTGCCAGATGACTTGAGTGCATTGAGTAAGCTATGAAATAGAGAGATATTATATCATACATCAAATAGAAATGTAAGTTTACAGTGATACTAGAAAGAGAAAACCAGAATGACATAGATAGGAATGTAAATTTATAGCTAGGTCATAACATTTGGTTGAGCAATGGAGACATTAGCTACACTTTTCAGGAAAGAAAGAAGAATTATTCTTGAGGAGAAGAGGAAGAGACAACGAACAGTAGATTTGGAGCCACCAAAGCAACCAATAATGAGACAACTTCTTCAGAATATCAGATTTAACTCAATCGATAAATATTCAAGTCTGCATATGAAACTCAGTATACTTTTATTAATTAAAGTTTTTTTTACAAATTTATAACTATGAGAAAGTAGAAACTATAAGAAGTATATTGAACATCTTTTTGGTTTATGCAGAACAACAAGGGATATTTGCCAATAACAAAAGATAGGTTGATGTTTATGCAAATAATGATCAAAATATTCTTCAAATCAACCAGAGAATTTATGATATAGAAAGTGGTTTAAGACTTCAAGAACGAGGACAGATTAATGAACCATTAAGTAGTAATTTTTAATTAAAAAAACTCTAAAGTTGTAATGACCCGAGCCATGGGTGGACTAATATTGTTTGTTTTTGCAGTGACAGTTATGACAAGAAATAAAAGACAAAGTAAAAAATTGGAAAAATAAAAGAAAGAGAACAATGTAACAAGTATTGAGCTTTCTCCCTCACAGACAATCAGCACACTCGGATGCTTGATCAATAATATGACACCATTTTTGTAGAATTCAGCTTCTCCATTAACATGTTGCTGAAACTGGAGGTGCCATCCCAGGTTTCTATATTTCATTTAGCAAATATTTAGATGTTTTAGAAATCCGTGAATTTGAGAAGTATATATAGAAAAGATGGATTTAATATGCTCGATACCAATCAATATCTAACTTGCTTTGATTTATAGAGAGATAAATCATGCATTGGACATTACAATTTGGACTAATTTTGTAATTACAACACAATACATAGTTAGTATTGAGTAAGAACACATTGTTAGTGTAATAAAACTAATTGTGAGAACTATGTTACTACACACCTTAATTTTAAGTTCATTTGAAAGTTGAAAAAATTTATTCCATTTTAATATATATGCCCATTACACATATGAGAAGATCACTTGATTTTCTTAAAGACATTGTAGTTGAGAATTGTCGAGAGCATAAAGTTATAATCAATTAAACTGATTGGCAAAAGAGGCAAAGATTTGTAGAAGAGAAAGGACATTGGAGCTTGCTGGAAAGAGGAGTCCCTTTAGAGAAAACAATCCACATGGTTAATGGCAATTCCATAGATATTGAATAGACGTAAATAAGAACAAGCTGCTTATAATAGAGGAAATTTGTGTATGTCGCAGAAAAATAGTAACAGTTCTATTAACTTAACCTTTGCAGGTATTGCATCAGCAGTTACAATGAATGACACTCCAAAGCAGCAGGCTGATATAGGTTTTACAAACAATATATAATTTTCTTTGCTTAGTTTTTCAAGTAATTACTGCAAATATTTTGCTAATGTCATATTTGTTTATATCAATTTGTACAACTGAAGATGACCCCAACCGCGGTAGTTGCATAAACAATTCTAACTCAGATACTAACAACATTACATGTGCAGCCAGTGTAATATCAGACACAATAACTATACACATTACACAAAAAGGTTATCCTAATCAAAGCAATCGGTCTATAGGTAAGTGAATTTACTTTTTATCTTTAAACGATTATTTTGGCACATGTAAGTGTGAGTTACTATGTCATTGGTTTGTAACATACTTAAAAATGGACTTAGAGTTTGAGTGGAGGACCCTATTCAAAATATTAGTTCATATAAACTTTAGAAATTTGTACATAATAATATAGGTTACATTAAAATTGTTTGGGTAATACAAGAAAATTTATATTTTAGTGTATTTGAGTAACTTTATAATTCTAGGATCTGAAATCAAACAAATGAAAATGCAGTAAAAAGATAAGATATATAAATTCTAATTTACATAAGGATGAATATAATTTTGATTGAAAGTTCTCTTTAAAACAAAATGAATATGGTGAAGTGGAACACTGAGAATGAAATAAACTAAAATATGTATGTATCACTTATCTAGTTGAAGATGTAACTAAAAGAATTTCATTCAAATATACTTTGATATATCGATCATCATGTTTAGAGCCATATATAATGTGGAACAAAAATTTTGAAGAAGTTTGATATCTTTATATGGTTATGGTAGTGCACAACATATTTGTCAATTTAGAGGAAACAAGGAATGCAAGAAAGGAGAAGGGGTTCATACTTGCTGGCAAGAAGAAGCCCATAAATAAAACATTCATATGGGATAAGTTTCTGAGGTAATTTTTTATTCCTATAAATTTAAATGGTGTTATTTGGATTTCACATGGATTCATAAATAGAGATTCCAAACTGATAAACTAAATTCAAAATGATGATTGAGGTTTGTTTTTATTAGTTTGAAGATACTATTTTCAAATATTAATTCATGAATGGCAACTAAATCACATCTTTGATAATTTGAGTTAAAAAGGATTAGGATTTAGATAATTTTTATAACAGCTGGATATTTTGGATAATTGTAGGTAAAATTTAAATGATTGGAAAATAATAAAAATTTGATCATTTAATTAGAATAATTGAGACTTTGATTTTATATTATGAACTAAAGCAAAATTTAAATGATTGGAACATTAAAATCTAATTCTCAAATAGATAGACATTTGTTTCGGGATAAGTAATTTTTTCGTCCCCAAGGTTTGAGGTCGAAATTAAAATCGTCCCCGATCTTTTTTCTTATTAAAATCATCCTCAACGTTACAAAACGTTATAAAATCGTCCTTTTCTATTTTTTGGACCAAACTACCCTTAACTATTAATAAAAATAATATTAAAAAAAATAAAACCCCACCCACCCACCCCCTCATCTCTTCGTCTCTCCCCCTCACCCCAAACCCACCCCCAATTTCCCCTCCTCCTTCATCAGTTGCCACTCCCTCATCCCCTCACCCCCTCACCCCATTCCATCACCCCCTCACCCCCTGCGTCCAACCCGCCGCCGCCCCTGTCTCCAACCCGCCGCCTCCCTTGCCTCTATTTTTGTTTTTGTTGTTACTTCACCATTGTTGATTCACCCTTCTCTTTCTCTGTTCTTCGTTCTTCCTATTTTTTAATTTTTAAAGAACATATATATGATTGATGATGGATTGTTGCTAATTTTGTGATTGATGTTGTTGTTGAATTTTTTATTTATTTTGTGGTTACTGGGTTACTGGGAGGGAGAGAGAAAAGGGCTTGGGGAGGGAGGGAGAGAGAGAGGAAGATGCTTGGTGATGAAGAAGGGGGTAAGAGGTTTGGTGATGAAGAAGGGAATTGGGAGTTACTGGATTAGTGGTGATGAAAAGGGGGTAAGGGGTGAGAGGGATGGGGGTTTACGGTGAGGGGGTGAGGGGGTGAGAGGGGTGGGGGGTTACGGTGAGGGAGTTGGGTGAGGGGTGGGGGTTACGGTGAAGGGGTGAGGGGGTGAGGGAGTGAGGTGAGGGGTGGGGTGTTACGGTGAGGGGCTTGGTGGTGGTGGTGGTGGTGTTAGTGTTAGTGTTGATGGTGGTTGTGGTGGTATGGTGTTCTTGGTGTTGGTGTTGATTGGTGTTAGTGGTGGTGTTTGTGTTGGTGGTGGTGGTGGTGGTGTTGGTGTTGATGGTGGATGTGGTGGTAATGTTGGTGGCAGTGGAGGTGGCGGGTGAGGAAGGTGAAGAGGAGAATGATGATGATGAGGGTATTTTGGTCCAAAAATTCGGGAAAGGATGATTTTAATAAGAAAAAAAGGTCGGGGACGATTTTGATTTCGACCCCAGACCTTGGGGACGAAAAAAATACTTATCCTCTTTTGTTTCTTTTAAATACAGAGATTAATTCACTTCATGTTACCAAAGAGACAGTGAGATATATTTTTTAATCTTTATTTTATTTAACTCTTATTTCGAAAGGCACGCGTAGGCGTATCTTGTGGGAAAGAAACTGGAAATAAATAGCGCAGAGCCTTTGGAGCTGCTAACTTTATGAGGCTAAATGTTTTCATCGCTACCGCCACCAACCACGCCAAAACCCGAACAGTGTTAATCTCCTTTTAAGTAGTTATGACGCAGCCTCGTGATTATGATAAGAGGAACAAGAAGCATTTAAGAGTCACCAGAAACGGCCTGAAACGGTTGCTACCTTCAACAGTAACGCCATCGGAGTCGCTGTCAGTCATTCCACATGAACTCATCAGAGAAATCTTGTTGAGGCTTCGAGCGAGGTCACTACTTCAGTTATGGAGTGTGTGCAGTTCATGGAGATCCCTAATTTCCAGCTCCGAATTCATCAACGACCATGTTCAATGTTCAATCGCCGCAGATCCAATTTTAGCCATCCACGAGTTGCTTATCATCCTTGTTCGAGAACCCTTATGAACCGACAAAAGTTGTTTGCTTCGTGGGAAAATTAGCCACGAAATTATCGGCTCTTGCAATGAATTGATGTTCTTGCTTGACATTATTGTCATCGATAACTGTATAATGCTGTGGAATTCCTGTACTGGATTGACATCCCAACCGCTGGAAATTTAGGGTTTCATAGGAGTTTTCGGCTTTGGATATGATCATGTGAATGACGAGTACAAGTTTGTTGCAGTTGTATATCAGATACAGAAATAGGAACTACATAGATCTGAAACTAGAATTTATACATTTTGTCGGAACTTTTCCAAGAGAACAATTCAAGATATCCCGCTTCAAAGCATATATGGTAATTATAAAGGGGTATTTGTGCCTGGCACTGCCATAGTTAAACTGGATTCGTTAGTGTTAAAAACAAGAGACTGAGAGAGTAATCTGAAAAGTGTATTATTGAGTTGTGTTCAAAGGTACAATATACAAGGGGTATTTATAGGTGGTAAATGAATCAGAGCAATAAAGGCATAGAATCCTACAATTAATATACAGATATACTATATGATACTAATTGATCTAAATTGATTCTAATGATTCTCTAACATCCCCCCTCAAACTCAAGTGGGAGCTAAGGATACCAACTTGAGTTTGGATAACAAAGTCCGGAAACGAGTCGGGTGATGAGCTTTCGTGAAGATATCAGCAGTCTGATCTAGTGTTCCAACAGCAATGAGACGAACAGCATCAATAAGGATACGTTGCCAAATAAAGTGACAATCAATCTCAATGTGTTTGGTGCGTTCATGAAACACATCATTATGGGCGATCTGAATAGCACTGTGGTTATCACAAAAAACATCAGTAGGGGATGACTGAGGAGCACCCAAATCTTGGAGAAGCCAACGAACCGAGATAACTTTAGCAGTGGTATCAGCAAGGGCACAGTACTCAGCTTCTGTGCTTGAGCGAGCAGTGAACGTTTGCTTCTTAGCACGCCAAGAAATGAGAGCGTCACCAAGAAACAAACAGTAACTAGTAGTAGAACGACGATCAGTGGGATCACTAGCCCAATCAGCATCGGAGTAAGCCTGAAGAGACAAAGAGGAATGGGCAGAAAAATAAAGGCCATGAAATAAAGTTCCTTTGATGTAGCGAAGAATGCGAAGAACTGCCGCATAGTGAGTAGTACAAGGAGCTGACAAGAACTGGCTAAGTACATGAACCGGATAGGTGATGTCTGGTTAGGTGACAGTCAAGTAGACGAGACCGCCAACTAACTGTCGATAGAGAGTCGGATTATCCAAAACAGTGCCATCCATAGTGGTAAATCGAACATTAGGCTCAAGAGGAGTAGACTCAGTACGACTATCTGTAATCCCAACGCGAGCAAAAAGATCTGAAGCATACTTAGCCTGAGAGAGATAGATGCCATCATCGGTGGAGATGACCTCGAGACCAAGAAAATAGCTGAGAGAACCAAGATCTTTCATCTCAAAGGTACGGTGAAGTGAGGCCTTGAGATCAGAGATACCATCAACATCATCCCCAGTAATGCTCATGTCATCAACATACAAAAGTAGAAGAACAACTCTACGTTCGCTTTTACGAATGAAGAGGGCATTCTCATGAGGGCTAGAAGTAAAACCAAGACTGCATATGGTAGTGCTGAACTTGTCAAACCATTCACGAGGAGCTTGCTTAAGTCCATAAAGTGCCTTGCGAAGGAGACAAACCTTATTAGAAGGACAAGGATATCCCAGAGGTGGTTTCATATAGACTTTCTTTTTCAAATCTCCATTAAGAAATGCATTCTTTACATCCATCTGACTGAGAGACCATTTTTTAACCACGGCAATGGCAAAAAAAGCTCTAACAGACGTAAGACGAGCGACAGGGGCAAAAGTCTCTTCATAATCAATACCATACTCTTGTGTACAACCTTGAGCAACCAAGCGGGCCTTATAACGGTCAATAGAGCCATAAGAACGAGTCTTGATCTTGTATACCCATCTACTGCCCACAACTTTCTAATCAGAAGGAGGATCAACCAGATCCCAAGTGTGTGTTTTTTCAAGTGCATGTATTTTTTCTTGCGTTGCTTGTTGCCAATTTGGGTTTTTGGAGGCTTCTCTGAATGTTTTAGGTTCATGTTGATGAAGAATAGTAGAAAAGCAATGGTAATCAAAAAGATGAGGAGGTGGATTCCTTACCCTAGAAGAACGAGCGGAAGGAGGAGGCATGACGGTAGGAGCAGGATCATCGTCCGGTCTGGAATCATCGGGAGATGGAGAAGGCGGAAGAACAGGAGGTTGTGGAGGGTCACTCGAGATAGAATCTGTAGAATCATCACTAGGAAAAAGAACAACATTGGGGTTAGTAAACAAAGGTGACTGAGTAGTAAGAATGGACTCAAAGGATGAGAATCGAGAAAACATGTGGTGCTCCCAGAAGACAACATGACGAGATATACAAATACATTTAGAGAGAGGATCCCAACAATGATAACCCTTGTGTTCAGTGCCATAACCAAGAAAACAACACATACGAGCCCGAGGTTCAAGTTTACTATGTTCATGAGGCTGAAGAAGAACAAAACATACACAACCAAAAACTCGAAGAGAACTATAATCTGGGGAGGTATGATAAAGACGCTCAAAGGGAGTAACATTACCAAGAATAGAAGAAGGAAGTATATTGATAACATGAACAGCAGTAAGAACAGCTTCACCCCAAGTACGCTCAGGACACGAAGAAGAAAGGAGCATTGCACGAACGGAGTCAAGAATGTGACGGTGTTTGCGTTCAGCTCTACCATTTTGTTGAGATGTACCAGGACAAGAAAACTCAGACAAAGTACCCTGTTTTGCAAGAAAGGCTAAGAGTTTAAAATCACGGTATTCCGTAGCATTATCACGTCGGAAAACCTTAATGACCTTGGAAAACTGAGTTTTAATCATAGTAGCAAAGTTGATATAGATCTTAGGTAACTCATGGCGATTAGTCATCAAATAAACCCAAGTAAAACGGGAATAATCATCAATGAAAACGACAAAGTATCGAGCTCGCCCATAGAGGCAGTGGGAGTGGAGCCCCAAACATCAGAGTGAATGAGATCAAAAGGAGAGCAAGCAAGAGATGAATTATTGTGAAAAGATAAAGCAGGTTGTTTGGCAGTTTCGCAAGAAATGCAATCAAAAGATTCATTTGGAACCTGACCTAAAACACCCTGAGACACAAGAGGACGCAGTTTTTCTAAGGAAGTGTGGGCAAGACGCTGATGCCATAAGTGGAGGGTATAAGGAGAAGAAGCAGCACAGAGATTTGGTATAGGAGGAATATGAAGATTCTCGAGTTCAAATAACCTTCCGACCTTACGTCCAGTCCCGATGATTTGTCCCGTCCGAGGATCCTGTACACGACAACCAGAAACAAAAAAAGTGACTTCAAAACCCAGATTAACAAGTTGACCAACAGAAATAAGATTGAAGTTTAATTTGGGAATATAATAAGTATCAGGAAGATTAAGAGTTGACTTGGATATAGAACCCTTGTGTGTTGCGTGCAAGAGGGAGCCATTTTCAGTATTGGTAGAAGGTCCATTTGTAGTGGTAGACATGGACGAGAAAATATTACGCAACAGAGACATGTGATTAAAGCAACCCGAGTCAAAGTACCATTTAGAATTACCTGGAGAGGGTGGAAAAAGCAGCATGTATATTACCAGAAATAGAGAGAAGATGCTGAAGAAGAGATGCAATATCAGAAACAAAGACAGGAGATGAGTTGAGTGGACTAGGACGTGGTGGGCGAGTAGGATAGGCAGTAATTAAATGTCCCGAGAGCTTGCAGTAACGGCAGAACAGCTGTGAACAATGGTAGCTAATATGACCTTTCTGGTGGCATGTGCGGCATTCAACAGAAGGACAGTTGGGGAAGAGGTGCCTAGAACGGTTACAGTTTCGACAGAATTTACCCTTTCTGTCGATGGCAGCAAAAACATCTGGCTTTTCCATGATAGTAGTCACAAAGATCAAAGAGAGGAGAGAAAACGGCAATTTCGGAGCAGAAAATGAGAAATCAGAGTGCATAATCGGAAAGAGCTCACCAAAAAACCTTAGGGAGGGTCCCACTTCTCTGCCATATCAGCGCCACGTCAGCAAACAATGACACGTGGCATCACCTGAGAGGAGAAAGAAGACAGCGTGGCGACGACGTGGCACGCGGGTCGACGGCGGCCGGGTCGGGTCGGTCGCGGGTCAGTGGATACCAAGGATGCCTTGCGTGGTGACACGTGGAAGCGCCAGGAGCGTTTGATCGCGTCCAAGATCCAACGACTGATGAAGCTTCTCGAAGGCAAAACAATAGAGGTGGCCAGCAAGGTTCTGGCGACGCGTGGCGGCGCGTCTGGAGGCGTCTGGTGGCGATGTTGGCGGCGTTGGAAAACTGACAAAGAGAAGATCACAATGATGCCGGAGGTGACGAACCAAACATCAGAAACAGATCGAAAATGAGAGTAAAGAGGCATGGGTGGAATTTGAAAGGAAGATCAACCTGGTCGTGGCAGCGTCTTTCGGCGGAGCGTGGAGGCGCGTCTGACGCTGAATGGCGGCGGTTCTGGTTGCGTTGGAATCACGACGACAAAACGAATAAGATGGTTATGGGGTTGACAAACCAAAGCATCGAAAACGGAACGAAAAAGAGGCCAAAGAACATTGCCAGAAGGAAAAAACAATGGGGCTATGAAAAAAAAGGACCTAAGCTCTTGATACCATGTTAGAAACAACAGACTGAGAGAGTAATCTGAAAAGTGTATTATTGAGTTGTATTCAAAGTTACAATATACAAGGGGTATTTATAGGTGGTAAATGAATCAGAGCAATAAAGGCATAGAATCCTACAATTAATATACAGATATACTAGACGATACTAATTGATCTAAATTGATTCTAATGATTCTCTAACAGTTAGCATGGTACTCTGGGTTTCTTGGTTCTTTTCCTTGACTTGGTGAAGGAGACTTTTACTGAGTTTTCTCTGTCCCTCAAGGATCTGGATAATAAAACCTTTGTCTTCCCACACCTATGTGTGTTGAAGAACTGCCTTGTATTTTGTTTCAATCATGAGAAAACTCATTGGTCTTTGTGGCTGTTAAAGGAGTATGAAGTGCCTCAATCTTGGACTAGATTGACCACTATCCACTACCACCTAATGCTTATTGGTGTTGAGTTACAACCATTGTATATCTGGGAAAATACTCTTCTTATGGCGATTTCATCAACTTCAAAGATAGTTCTGTGTAACTTAGATGATGACGGCTTAGAATTTCCTCTACTGGAACCTACTCCTTTGGATGTCTCAAAGGGATTATGGTTCTGTATTTATCATGAAAGCTTAGTTTCACCATCATATCGTTGCCTTCGAAGTATCTCATCCCAAATATGGTTTATCAAAGCTTAGTGTACAAGCTATCTTCTAAATGCTTTGTTTCTTATCAAGTAATTTTTGTGCCTTCTTTTTGAGTTGCAAGTGTTCATCTGCTCTTGCCTTTGTTGGAATATACTAATGTCTCTTTGCACTTACTGTATAATTTTTGCTTGACATGAAATTCTGATCTTAGATGAAACTTATTATCCCGTAATTTAATGCCTACCACCATTTCCTTTTAATTTGTTGTTTTTGGATCCAAAACTGGACGCTTTACTAGTTGAAGCAATTCAAATATGCTGATAATTGATGCATGAATGATCCGTAGTATTGGGATCCTTATATTATAGAGTTATATTATTAATGATTGTTTTACTAGCAAACAAAATCAAAATTAAACACCCTCCCCCTTCTCCTTTTTGAGGAATCAGCATGATGACATAAGTTATTGATTATTTATGAAAATTAAAACATCAACCTCTCACGAACATATCATATGACTGAAGAATATAAAAGAAAGAAAAAGGCAATAAGAGATATATTTAATGCACTTTATGTTACCAAAAGATAAGAGATATATTTAATTTTTATTGTAAAAAATAATTAAAATTTTTAATTTATTTCGTTAACTGTTCTTAACTTTTGAATAGAACTTAAAACTTTTTTATGTCTTGGATTTTTAAAAAAACTATACAAATTTAAGTATTAAAAAATAATAAGTAACTAATAAACAAATAAAATAAGATTTCAAACTATTCCCATGGGAAAGGAATTGGAAACAAATAGGGCATAGCCTTTAGAGTTGGCATGTTTGTGATTGTCGCTGCCGCTACCCTCCACCAAAATCCGAGCAGTGTAACTTTTCATTAAAGTTGTTGTGATGCATCCTGACGAGAGGAATAGAAAGTTTTTACGAGTCACCAGAAACGACTCGAAACGGCTGTTGCCTTCAACAGTAACGCCATTGTAGCCGCTGCCGATCCTTCCGAATGAACTCACCAGCGAAATCTTGCTGAGGTTTCCGGCGAGGTTGATACTTCGGTTACAGAGTGTGTGCAATTCATGGAGAATCCTAATTTTCAACTCCTAATCTGCCAACGACCATGTTTGGCGTTCAATCGCCGCTGATCCAAGTTTGAGCCATCCACGACTTACTTATCATTCTTGTTGGTTCTACAGATACAAAATATTTAGAGATTTATCGATACGGTCCTTGTTTGGGAATCTTTCCGAACCTACGGAAGTTTTTCGCTTTGCGAGAAAATGTAGCCACAAAATTATTAGCTCTCGCAATGGATTGTTGTACTTGCTTGACATTATTGTCATCGATAATTGTATCAAGCTATGAAATTGTTATACTGGTTGACATCCCAACCATTGGAAATTCTAGGTTTTATAGGAGTTTGCGGCTTCGAATATGATCATGTGAATGAGGAGTGCAAGTTTTGTTCGATTGTAGATCAGATACATAAATAGGAACGGCATAGATCTGAAACCAGAATTTATACATTTTGCCAGAACTATTCCAAGAGAACAATTTAAGAGATCCCATTTCGTAGCATATATGGTGATGGTAAAGGGGTATTTGTGACTGGCACTGCACTCTTAAACTGGATTCGTCTGCATGGCACTCTGGATTTCTCGGTTCTTTTCCTTGACTTGGTGAAGGAGACTTTTACTGAGTTTTCAATGCCCCTCAAGGATCCAGATAATAAAATCTTCGTATTCTCACAGTTATGTGTCCTGAAGAACTGCCTTGCATTTTGTTTCAGTCGTGAGAAAACTCATTGGTTTGTGTGGCTGCTGAAGAAGTATGGAGTGCCTCAATGTTGGACTAGATTGGCCACAATCCACTGCCACTCACTACGTATTGGTTCTGAGTTACAGCCATTGTATATTCGAAAAAATACACTTCTTATGGAGGTTGCATCAACTTTAAAGATAGTTCTGTGTAACTTAGATGATGGCGGCTTAGAATTTCCTCTAGTGGAACCTACTTCTTTAGATGTCTCAATGGGATTGTAGTTCCATAGTTATCATGAAAGCTTAGTGATGAGCGGATAATTTATACGCTTTTTGGCATTGTTTTTAGGTAGTTTTTAGTATGATTTAGTTAGTTTTTAGTATATAATTAGTATTTTTTATGCAAAAATCACATTTCTAGACTTTACTTCGAGTTTGTGTATTTTTTTGTGATTTCAGGTATTTTCTGGTTGAAATTGAGGGACCTGAGCAAAAATCTGATTCGGAGGCTGAAAAAGGACTGAAGATGCTGTTGGATTCTGACCTCCCTGCACTCGAAATAAATTTTCTGGAGCTACAGAAGCCCAATTAGCGCGCTCTCAATTGCGTTGGAAAGTAGACATCTTGGAATTTCCAGCAATGTATAATAGTTTATACTTTTTTCGAGATTTGATGACCCAAACTGGCGTTCTAAGGCAGCATAAAAATTTTGGCGTAAAACGCCCAAATTGGCATAAAAGCTGGAGTTAAACGCCCAAACTGGCACCAGAGCTAGTGTTTAACTCCAAGAGAAGTCTAAGCACGTGAAAGCTTCAATGCTCAGTCCAAGCACACACCAAGTGGGCCCCGGAAGTAGATTTCTGCATCATTTACTTATTTCTGTAAATTCTAGGTTACTAGTTCTCTATAAATATGACCTTTTACTATTGTATTTTCATCCTTTGATCATCTTTTGATCATCCTTGATCTTGGGATCAGGTCTTTGAACCCTTTTTCGATTGTTTCATGTATTTGGGAGGCATGGCCAAATGTATTTTCAACGGTGGAATTTCTATACATCATAGATTAAAGTGTGGAGCTTTGCTGTTCCTCATGAATTAATGCAATTAGTACTGTTTTCCATTCAATTCAAGCTTATTCTTGTTCTAAGATATTCACTCATACTTCAACCTGTTGGATGTGATGATCTGTGACACTCATCATCATCCTCCCTTATGAACGCGTGCCTGACAACCACTTCCGTTCTATTTGCGAGAGCTTGAGTGTGTATCTTTTGGCCTCTTGGTTCATGACGCATGGTTGCCTCTCCTGACAACAGAGCCTCCATTCCGTGCAATCAGAGTCTTCGTGGTATAAGCTAGAAATGGGCAGCATTCTTGAGATCCGGAATGTCTAAACCTTGTCTGTGGTATTCCGAGTATGATTTGGGATGGGATGACTGTGACGAGCTTCAAACTCGTGAGTGTTGGCCGTAGTGACAGTGCGCAAAATGATCAATGGATCTTATTCCAATATGATCGAGAACCGACAGATGATTAGCCATGCGGGAAACCATAGAGGACCATTTTCACTGAGAGGATGGATGATAGCCATTGACAACGGTGATCTATCTACATACAGCTTGCCATGGAAAGGAGTATGAATGATTGGATGAAGGCAGTAGGAAAGCAGAGATTCAAGAGGAACAAAGCATCTCCATACGCTTATCTGAAATTCCCACCAATGAATTGCATAAGTATCTCTATCTTATTTTATGTCTTATTCAGTTTTTAATTATTAAAACCCCATAACCATTTGAATCTGCCTGACTGAGATTTACAAGGTGACCATAGCTTGCTTCAAGCTGACAATCTCCGTGGGATCGACCCTTACTCACGTAAGGTATTACTTGGACGACCCAGTGCACTTGCTGGTCAGCTGCACGGAGTTGTGTATCACGATTTTGTGTACCAAGTTTTTGGCGCTATTGCCGGGGATTGTTCGAGTTTAGACAACTGACGGTTCATCTTGTTGCTTAGATTAGGTATTTTTCTTTTTATTTTGTTCTTCAGAATTTTTAAGAATGAATTCTAGAGGTTCAGATGATGTTTTTATCATCACAGGAGCTAGTTGATTCCCATCAATTTGGCTGTTGTATGTAATGTCCTGCTGAAGCTTGGTTGACCATGTCTAATCTTTTTAGACTGAAGCTTTAGACTAACATTGCATGATTCCTGGAATTCTTATTAAAATTTTTGAGTTTCTTATTTTCTTTTTTTTTTTAAAATAATTTTCGAAAAATACAAAAAAATTTATAAATCATAAAATAAAAAATATTCTTGTGTTTCTTGTTTGAGTCTAGTGTCAATTTTTAAGTTTGGTGTCAATTGCATGTTTTTATTTTTCTTGAAAATTTTCGAAAACTCATGCATGGTGTTCTTCATGATCTTCAAGTTGTTCTTGATGATTTTCTTTGTTTGATCTTTAAATTCTCTTGTTTTGTGTCTTTTGTTGTTTCTCATGTGCATTCTCAATTTGTTAGTGTCTCTAGTATCAAAATTTCTAAGTTTGGTGTCTTGCACGCCTTTCTTTTCTTAAAAATTTTCAAAAAAATATGTTCTTGATGTTCATCTTGACATTCAAAGTGTTCTTTGCATGCATTATTTATTTGATCTTAGTTTTTCATGATTAGTTGCATTTTGTTGTTTTTCTCTCATCATTAAAAATTCAAAAAATTTTCAAAATTATGTTTTTTTCAAGTTAATAATACAGAGAATTGAAGATTCAGAACATACAGCAGAGGAATCACAGAGAAAATGCTGGGCGTTTAAAACGCCCAGTGAAGAAGGAATTCTGGCGTTTAAACGCCAGCCAGGGTACCATTCTAGGTGTTTAACGCCCACTTGGCTACCATTCTGGGCGTTTAACGCCAGGATAGCACCAAGGAGGTAGTTTTGTTTTCAATTCAAATCTTTTTCAATTTTTCAAGTTTCAAAACTAATTTTTCAAAATCTTATCTTTTTCATATCCTCTCTTATCAATCACATATTTTTCAAAATCAAATTTTTTTCCTTTTTCTTTTAATATTTTTGAAAATCCTTGCTAACAATTAATGTTGTGATTCAAAAATTTCAAGTTTGTTACTTTCTTGTTAAGAAAGGTTCAATATTTGAATTTTAGAATCATATCTTTTAATTTCTTCTTAGTCAAGTCATCAATTTTAAAAAAAATCAAATCTTTTTCAACCATATCTTTTCAATCATATCTTTTTAAAAATCAAATTTTCTTCAATCATATCTTTTAAATCATATCTTTTTTTAAATCAAATCTTTTTCAATCATATCTCTTTTATTTGATTTCAAATTTTTTTTAACTTATCTTTTTAAAAATTATTTTCAAATCTTTTTCAACTAATCACTATCTCTTATCTTTTTCAAAACCACCTAATCACTTTTTTTCTTCCAATTTTCGAAAATCACTAACCACTTTTTCAAAAATCTTTTTAAATTTTCGAAAACTCTCTCTCTCATTTCTTTCTATTTAATCACTAACACTTATCCTCCTTTGATAATTCGGATCCCTCCCTCTCTATAAATTTGAATTCTCTACCTCATCCTTCTATTCTTCTTTTCCTCTGACACATCAAGGAATCTCTATACTGTGACATAGAGGATTTCATACTTTCTTTGTTTTCTTCTCTTTCATATGAGTAGGAACAAAGATAAAGGCATTCTTGTTGAAACTGATCCTGAACCTGAAAGGACTCTGAAGAGAAAGCTAAGAGAAGCTAAAGCACAACTCTCTGGAGAGGACCTGACAGAAATTTTCAAAAAAGAAGAAGACATGGTAGTCAAAAATAACAACAATGCCAACAATGCAAGGAAGGTGCTTGGTGATTTTACTGCACCTACTCCTGACTTCTATGGGAGAAACATCTCTATTCCTGCCATTGGAGTAAACAACTTTGAGCTTAAGCCTCAATTAGTTTCTCTGATGCAACAGAATTGCAAGTTTCATGGACTTCTATTGGAACATCCTCATCAATTCTTGGCTAAATTTTTGCAAATCTGTGACACTGTTAAGACCAATGGAGTTGATCCCGAGGTCTATAGACTTATGCTTTTTCCTTTTACAGTAAGAGACAGAGCTAGTATATGGTTGAACTCACAACCTAGAGACAACCTGAACTCTTGGGAAAAGCTGGTCAATGCCTTCTTAGCTAAATTCTTTACACCTCAAAAGATGAGTAAGCTTAGAGTGGAAGTTCAAACCTTCAAACCGAAGGAAGGTGAATCCCTCTATGAAGCTTGGAAAAGATACAAGCAATTAATCGGAAGGTGGACTTCTGACATGCTTTCAGAATGGAGCATTATAGGTATCTTCTATGATGGTCTGTCTGAATTATCCAAGATGTCATTGGACCCACTACAAGAAAAAAGAGTATTTGTAACAAAAAATATTGTTACAAAACGTCAAAATTTTGAAACAAAAGTTTTTTGTAACAAAAAAGGGTCCATTGCAGTAAGTCCCGTTACAAAAAGTTTTTGTAACAAAAAACGGAACTGTTACAATTCAGTACCATATTTTGTAACAATTTTTTCTGATACAAAAAACCAGAAACCGTTACAAAAGTGATAACAAATTTTGATTTTGAAGGCATTTTTCGTGACAGTCAATTTTTTTCCTATCAAAAAATTTTGTTACAAAATATAACATGATTTTGTAACATTTTTTTCTTTAGTTACAAAAGCAAATTAATTATTTTGTAACTTTTTTTATTACAAATTACATGCATAATTTACTAAATTATTTTTTAAATTAACTAATATATTAACGATTTTAATAAACAAGTTTACATCTATATAATATGCAAAAACATACATAAGTCAAACAAGATCCTTTTAGCTAAAATTGTCTTGAAACAAAATAACATTAGCTAGTGAGTACATTGATTAGTTCAACCAAAACATAAAACTTCTAACATAAAAGTTTAACCAAAACATAAAAGTTCTAACATAGGTTAGTGTCTCTATGCATCAAAATATTCTTGAGCCCTCAAGGTAGCACATGGTCACCATTTCAGCACTCCTGTAAATAAGAAAAACCGAAACAAAAAAGTTAGAAACAAGATATAACACTAATTATAATTTTTCCACTAAGTTTTTTCCACTAACTTATAGGAATGGTGATTAATTTGCGTTCAGGGCTCCACACAGCCTGCAAGTTTTTCCCTTCCTTTTACAAAGAATGCAAATCTCTCTTATACTTTCCCAATCTCAATCTATGCTGCACCAACAGAAAATTCAATATAGTATCAAGCTTATATTCTATCCTTTAACTCCCTCCCTATAAACTCCCATATACCGCATATTGCAGTAATTTATCCCTCAAGAAACCCAGTCCAACATATTTCCCCCAAAAAAATAGATAAATCCAATTATAACATTACAAAAACTCTGTTCCATGACACCATGAACACAAAATCAAACATGCAAAATAACATAATGTAAACTCTAATAATGCTTTTCATGCTTTTACACTCACAAAGTTCCATACAAAGAAAGTGAGATTCATGTCAAAACACCAAATTATAGCATAAAAGACAAAGCACCATATCTCTTTTACTTTACTTGGCATTTTTAGTTCTAGCCATGTTTCAAAACATGACAAAGCATTCCTTAACCATCGCCACACCAGATTTTTCTCCTTCAACGCTGCTCCCAAAATACTCTTATGAAATCTTGCATCTGAAAAAAGAGACAGTGGACAGTTTTTATGACCTCTCCACACAAAACACAATTTGAGAACTCTTCCAAAATAATGTCAAGTCTAGCCAACTTTTCCCTTGTACTGAATTTTTCATGCAAAACAAAATATATATACTAGACTTTATTCAAAGTTAAAAATATGTAGATAAATTAGGGACAAGATGTGAAAGATAATATTACAAACTATCAAAAGAAAAATAAAATATTATTCTCAGTAACAATTATTTATCATAAAGCAGCATAATATAGGGACAAGATGCAAAGCTTCATAGTGCACACTTAATAAAGGAAAAGAAAGCTAAGAAACACACAAGTCAATATGTTTGCAATATCAAAGTCCTTTCAGGTAAACAAATAATGTAAATTATCCCCCTCCCTCAAACAAAAGCTCTTTATTACTTGGTGCAAAGCAGCCAAAGTGGGATGGTTGACAGAAACATAAATGAGAATGGAAATAAGAATAAAATGAACCACAAAATTTGATTCTTCTCATATTTTTACAGAATCATACTATAAAGTTTCATAAGACAGATTTGACATGTGATGACAACAAAATCGATCATCTCATAATTATAACAATATATAATATATGTTGATTACTTATCCAGTAACTTAATAATAAATTTGAAATTCAAGATCATCTTTAGAGTTAGGACAAAAGAAAAAGAAAAACTCTGACAACAAGATAATAGCTCACTTCCTACATACACAGATGCACTAGGCCAAATCTGATCAAGCTAAACACAACACTGAATAATTAAATAAACACAATACTGAATAAACACAACAAGAACAATTTCACAATTAAATAAAAAAAATACAACATGTGAACAACAAGAACAGTTCCATAATTACTGTACAACAAAATAATCTAAATTACTCATAACAGAAAAACCTAAAAAAATTATTACTCATAAAAATAACTGTTCAATAATCTTCAATAATGTTCATTATTCATCATCAGTAATAAACTCATTCTTCAGAATGGCATGAATTAGAGCTTGCAGCCAAAAAGTTCAGAAGAAATCAAAGTTATGGTCTTTAAATCACAAAAGAAATTTCATCCCCAAAAATTAAAAATAATAAGAAACTTGATATTAAAATGGAAAAGGAAGGGTTATTGGGGTTTACACACTCAAAGGCTGTTTCTCCCTACTGGCGCAGAGACGGCATCACGGCTTCGGCGACGGCGGTTGGGCGGTGGCGGAGCCTCAGCAACAATGGCCTCATCCTTCGCGGCACGGTTTCTCTATCACGGTGTCTCCTCTCTCAACGGCGCTCTCTCTCCTGGCTCGGCAAGACAGTGGCAAAACGGAAAGCTCCTTGCATGCGGCAGTCTGGCGGCTTGAACAGCGACGATGGTGGCTAGGCGCGACGATTACTCCTCTAACAGCAGGCTCGTGGCAGGCACGACGCTCGCTCTCTCTCTCTCTCTCTCCTTGGCACTTGCCCGACGGCGTCCTCTCTCCTCTGGGTGTGACACGATGGCGCGGCGACAGTGATGTCCGCCGGCATCGTCCTCCCCTCCTACCCCCTCTCATTCTCTTCTTTCTCTTTCCCAGTTTCCCCTATTTCTGTTTCCCTTTCTCTTACTTTCTTTTTCGCTGGGCAAATGTGTTTTGGGAAGGGGGGTTGGCGGCTAGGTTTAGGGGGTGGAGTGAGAGAGAGTTGAATTAGGGTTAATAGTTAGATAATTTAAGTATTTTTAATAAAAATGAGGGTAGTATAGTAATTAAAAATTAATTTTAATTTAATAATAATTATATAAAAATATTATTTAACTATAAAATCTCAAAGTATTTTTAAATAAATACACTAATTTTAAGAATTAGAGAAAATTAAATTATTTATTTTTAAACTATTCTTTTGTTATTAATTTATAAATTTTTTTAAATAAATATTAATTAAGATAAAATTAGAGATAATCAAATTAAATTTTTTTATTTATAAAAATTAAAGTATTGAATTAAAAATTTTAAATATTTAAATTAAATTATATAAAATTTTTATATTTTTTAAAATATTAACATTTTAAATTATAAATAAAAAATATCCCGTTTAATATAAAAACATCTAAAAATTCATTTTGAATAAATATAATAAATCATAAATGATTTATTATTTAATTTTTAAAATATTTTTAAACTCAAAGTATCATTAATTTGACTTAAATAGTTTTAGTAAAATAAATTTTTAAATATAAAATCTTAAATAAATATAATAAATCATAAATAACTCATTATGTTCATTTTTTAAAAATTCGAAATCTTATTTTTAATATGTTGAAACAAAAAATTTTATTAATTATAAAATCTTTGAATTTTGTGACAAATAAATAACTTGTTACAAAATATTATATTTTGTGACAAATTAATTTCTTGTTACAAAATATTTAGAGCTTTTGAGACTGACAAATGAATTTTTGCCGGTATAGAAATTATCAAGTAATCAATCGTAGTATAGTCTAAACCGATGCAAAATCCATCATCAAACAATCTACAATCTATATCCGAGAGTATTAGTCTCCCGAGTCGTTCTCCCTTGGAATTGCCAAAGTGTGCATCTTATTGGTTTAGTAAGCTTTGTTGAAATTCTTTGAAGGTTTTAGCAAAACAATGAGAAACAAACAATCAATTATCAAAAGACTTGGCTTAGGGTTGACATTAGAAATTATATCCTTATAGTTCATTCAATGTTGACAACAATTAGGTCTTGCTTCATTTAGTTATCCCCTAAGTATAGAAGAAAATCAAATGAAAACAATCAACTTGAGTCACAAGTCCTAGCCTCACCTTATGGGAATCTAGCTTTAGTGTACTCCAAGCCAACTAGCAATCCCTAATTCCAAATCAACCATTGATATAACTATTCAACTTCTTCCAATGACCAAACCCTATGCCAAGTGTAAAAATTCTACTCCATAGCTAGTGTTGACATTTTATCAAACATGTGATGAGCAAAAAGGAAAGCCATAGTAAAATGAAAAGAAAAGTAGAATTAAAAGTATTGCAACACAAGGATCTAACAATAAATCTCAAAGAGTAACAATAGAAATCAAATTCTCAAAGTATGGATGAAATCCAAAATTACAAAGTTGAATTCTAAATCTATGAGAATTGGTCAATTACAATGACTACTTGAAATTGAAGAGGAAAATCTATGACATGAACAAAGTAGAGTGAGAATTGCAATGGATCTCACCAAAGAGTCACTGAAAATCTGAAATTCAGAAATTGAATGAAGAGGAACCCTAGGGAAAGAGCTTGAAATCTCTCTCTTCTCCTCTCCCCAAAAGTGTAACTAACTCCTCCCAAAATATCTAATTCTAAAAATGAACTAAGTGTCCTTAACCCTTGCTCCCTTGGTCTTCTTAAGCCTTCTCCCGCCAAAGCCTTTCCCCAAAAGTGGGATTCTTAACTACCTCCATGCCTAAGTCACGTGACTTCAAAAAAAGATCATATTCGCGAATCGGCGCGCACGCGCAAGGTGCGCGCACGCGCCGTCGAGGCGTCTTGTGAAGTGCGCGGAGGCGTGATGTACGCGTGCGCGTCCATGAAGGTCCTGGCTTGGCTGCTACTCAAGCCGGCTCGTGGCTTGGCTCTTAGTCTCGGCTTCACGTTGCTCTCATCCGCGCGGACGCGCCAGGTGCGCGCACGCGCTCATGCGGAAATTCCCAAGGCTCAAATCTCATGCTTCTTTCCTTTGCATCCGTCTTCCTTCTCTCTTCCGGTCCATTCCTATCTATATCCTGAAACCACTTAACACACAAGTCACGGCATCGAATGGCATTAAGAGAGGATTAGAAATGTATCTATTTTAGTACAAAATAAGCATGTTTTCATCCATGAGGCAAAACTAGGAAAGGAATGCAAAATCTTGTACTTTCATATAGAAAGTGTGTGGAATCATTGATAAAACCCCTGAAATCAGCACAAGATAAACCCTCAAAATGGGGTTTGTCAACCTCCCCACACTTAGATTCTAGCATGTCCTCATGCTTAGAGAAATGCAAAGAAACACAGACGACCGAGGGATTGCAAAAGTATAAGACTCATGAAATGCAACCTACTTATATGCATGCAACTATGACTAGTGCTACTATCCACTTGGTTGGGAACAAATTAGCCTTCTTAGGACATATGCGAGCACATGGGGCACAATGGTGGTCAAAGCATAGGACTTGCCACTTTCCACGCATCAAATGCATTATGTGTAACTTTGCATGAGGAATGCTTGCAAGAGCTGGGAATCATAGGATTGAGCATCGAATCCTCACCGGAAATGTTTGCACTCTAGTCACTCGGTGTTTGGGGTTTATTCTCTCAATTCTCCCCTAATCATGCTTTCCAAGATTTGTTTTTCATCTAACAATCAACAATTATCCAATGCATGCATACAGTTATCATGAGGTCTTTTCCTTAGGTTGTAATGGGGCTAGGGTTAAGGTAGGGTCATATATGGCTAGTGGACTTGGGATTTGAATCTTTGATTAACTTAGATTTTCCCACCTAACCTACATAATGACCTATACAATTAAGCACTAACCTAACTACCCATTCCTCACTTTTCCACATACTCATGCAAAAAAATTTTTCTCATTTCACAACACTTATGCATTGATCTTATTGGGCTTCGCTTTGGGGCGTTTTATCCCCTTTTATTATTTTTTTTCTTTTCTCTTTTTTTTTGTAGCTTTTATTTCTCTTCCCCTTTTTTTTCTCTTTTTTTTTTCAAACCATGTACAAGAACATCAATGCATAAGGTCTATACATTTGATCGATACATGAGCATGTACCCAATTTCCCATTGTAAAAGTACAAAACACAAACGCCCTTTTTATCCCAACCAACGTCCTAAAATCTCCCCACTCTCGGATGGCACTCACACTCACTAGCCTAAGCCAATCAAAGATCCAAATAAAGGACATTCATTGTTTTCCGCTTTAAGGCTTGTAATGTGCTAAAATAAGAATGAGTGGGTTGAGCGTAGGCTCAAAGTTGGCTAACATAGGAATATAAAAGGGTTGGCTGTTTGGATATGTGAGCTAATGAAACGATGGCCTCAATCATATAAATGCATGTATACACAGATTAATGGACATAAAGAATCAAACAAATCACAGATTACACTCATAGAAAGAGAATATTGCACACAAGAATGGAGAATAAGTGGTTATAAGATGTAACCACGCAATTAGGCTCAAGACTCACTAGCTTGTGTTCTTAACTCAAACCCATGTTCCAAAATATAATTCCTCCTGCAATTTTAGGCATCAAAGCATTTAAAATTTGCAATGCCCCACGGTTTTGGTTTCCTAAGAAAGAATTTCATTGTTCCAACCAAATAAACTTATCATGCAAATGGTGTTAACTAAAACCTAATCATGCAACCTATCCTAATTTATTCAGATGTTACCTACGGAGATCGGTCGGTCGACCTCCCCACACTTAAAACTTAGCACGGTCCTCCGTGCTATAGGTTAGGCGCAGTGGGTGGTTGAGCTCCGAGTGTCCCACATCTCCAATGTCATCGCTATCTCCGCTTGAAGTTGCGGTGGATGTGGAGATATCGGGTTCCTCCATAGGTGGGGCTACTTTGCTTAGAAGTCTCTTCACATGAGCATAACGGCGTTGGTTACGCCTCTCATAACGGTCTATTTTCTTGTGAAGGTCCTCAAGGCGTTGGGCGGCTGATTTTTGTGATGTAGATGAAGTGGTAGGGTTGCAAGTGTGTGTGGGTAGTCCAATGTCCTTGGTGGCTTTCGGAGGCTTGAGGCATCTCTTGGTCGGAATTATATCACCATCGACCGGAATTGTGGTTCTCCTATCTTTAGCCTCCCGGTTGACGCCGGCTTTCGCAACCAATGCCGTCACTAAAGCGGGGAATGGCAGATTTCCCTTAGCGTGAATGCGCCCCATGGATTGGCGGATGGCATGCGAAACGTCGACCGGTTTATCGGTCAAGATGCACCATATCAATAAGGCCAGCTCGGCGGTGATGGATGACCCATGTGTGCTTGGAAGCACATAGTGAGCCAGAATTTGGGCCCATGCCGTGGCTTCTTGAGTGAGGTGGCGGACATCTAAACCTTTGGGTCGTTGCTTTATGGTCCCCCGAATCCAATATGCGTCGGGTAAAGCAATGACGCGGAGGATCTCGCTCCAATCAAATGCACGGTCATCGCATGTAGCCAAGACTCCTTGGTAGGCGTCATATGCATCCGTTGACGGTTCAATCCCAAGGACTTCCCGGATGGTTTCCACTGTGACCGACACTTGCTTTCGCCGCACAAATATTGATGTTAGAAGGGGTGAGTGGTAATTGGAATGGAATTCCACCACCCATGAGAGATTGGCCTCTGGTACCATTCTGGGCGTTTAACGCCAGAAAAGGGCACCAGACTGGCGTTTAACACCAGAAAAGGGCACCAAGTTGGCGTTCAACGCCAGAAAGGGAAGAAAAGCTAGCGGTAAACGCCAGAAATGAGCATCAACCTGGCATTTAATGCCAAGATTGGCACTCAGAGGGCGTTTACACGCCAGAATGATGTAGGGATGAGAAATCTTTGACACCTCAAGATCTGTGGACCCCACAGGACCCCCACCTACCTTAACTCACTCTCTCTTCTTCACACATTCCAATAACATCCTTCCCTAAATACCCTTCACCAATCACCTCCATCTCTCTTCCCCATCACCTCTTCACCACTCACATCCACCCACTCTTCCCCAAAAAACCACCACCTACCCCACCTTTCAAAATTCAAAAACTTTCCCTCCCAAATCCAACCCCCAATACACGAACCTACCCATCTCTCCACTCCTATATAAACCCCTCATCCATCCTTCATTTTCACACATCATACACACCACTGTTCCCCTAAAAGGCCGAACCTTTCTTCACCCTCCTTTTCCTCCATTTCTTCTTCTTCTTCGTCCTTCTTTCTTCCTTTGCTCGAGGACGAGCAAACCTTTTAAGTTTGGTGTGGAAAAAGCGTTGTTTTTTATTTTTCCATCACCATTTATGGCACCTAAGGCCGGAAAAACCTCTAGAAAGAAGAAAGGAAAGGCAAAATCTTCCACCTCCGAGTCATAGAAGATGGAGAGATTCATCTCTAAGGTCCATCAAGACCACTTCTATGAAGTTGTGGCCAGGAAAAAGGTGATCCCTGAGGTCCCTTTCATGCTCAAAAGGAATGAGTATCCAGAGATCTGACATGAGATTTGAAGAAGAGGTTGGGAAGTTCTCACCAACCCCATTCAACAAGTCAGAATCTTAATGGTTCAAGAGTTCTATGCTAATGCATGGATCATCAAGAACCATGATCAAAGTGTGAACCCGAACCCAAAGAATTGGCTTACAATAGTTCGGGAGAAATACTTAGATTTCAGTCCAGAAAATGTAAGGTTAGCATTCAACTTGCCAATGATGCAAGGAGATGCACGCCCCTACACTAGAAGGGTCAACTTTGGTCAAAGGTTGGACCAAATCCTCATGGACATATGTGTGGAAGGAGCTCAGTGGAAAAGAGACTCCAAAGGCAAGCCGGTTCAATTGAGAAGGCATGACCTTAAACCCGTGGCTAAAGGATGGCTAGAGTTCATCCAACGCTCTATTATTCCTACTAGCAATCGGCCCGAAGTAACTGTGGATCAGACTATCATGATCCATAGTATCATGATTGGAGAGGAAGTAGAAGTTCTTGAGATTATATCTCTAGAACTCTACAAAGTGGCTGACAAAACCTCCACTTTAGCAAGGTTAGCCTTCCCTCATCTCATCTGTCACCTATATAATTTAGCTGGAATTGTCATAGAGGAAGACATCCTCATTGATAAGGACAAGCCCATCACTAAAAAGAGGATGGAGCAAATAAGAGAGCCCACTCATGGACCTCAATAAGAGCATGAGGAAGTTCCTCATCAAGAAATCCCTGAGATACCTCAAGGGATGCATTTTCCTCCACACAACTATTGGGAGAAACTCAACACCTCTTTGGGAGATTTGAGTTCCAACATGGAGCAACTAAGGATGGAGCACCAAGAGAACTCCATTATTCTCCATGAAATTAGAGAGGATCAGATAGCCATGAGGGAAGAGCAACAAAGGCAAGGAAGAGACATAGACGAGCTCAGGCGTTCCATTGGATCTTCAAGAGGAAGAACTAGCTGCCATAACTAAGGTGGACCCGTTCTTTAATTTTCTTGTTCTTATTTTTCTATTTTTCGATTTTACGCTTTATGTGTTATCTATGTTTGTGTCTTCATTACATGATCATTAGTGTCTAGTGTCTATGTCTTAAAGCTATGAATAATTCCATAAATCCTTCACCTCTCTTAAATAAAAAATGTGCCTAATTACAAAAGAACAAGAAGTACTTGAATTTTAAATTTTATCTTGAAGTTAGTTTAATTATTTTGATGTGGTGGCAATACTTTTTGTTTTTCTGAATGAATGCTTGAACAGTGCAAATTTTTTATAGTGAAGTTTATGAATGTTAAAACTGTTGGCTCTTGAAAGAATGATGAACAAAGAGAAATGTTATTGATAATCTAAAAAATTATGAAATTGATTCTTGAAGCAAGAAAAAGCAGTGAATAACAAAGTTTGAAAAAAAGGCGAAAAAGAAAAAGAAAAAGCAAGCAGAAAAAGCCAATAGCCCTTTAAACTAAAAGGCAAGGGTAAAAAGGATCCAAGGCTTTGAGCATTAATAGACAGGAAGGCCTAAAGGGATAAAATCCTGGCCTAAGCGGCTAAATCAAGCTGTCCCTAACCATGTACTTGTGTCATGAAGGTCCAAGTGAAAAGCTTGAGACTGAGTGGTTAAAGTCGTGATCCAAAGCAAAAGAGTGTGCTTAAGAACTCTGGACACCTCTAACTGGGGACTTTAGCAAAGCTGGGTCACAATCTGAAAAGGTTCACCCAGTTATGTGTCTATGGCTGTGTCATAAAGTGCTTAGGGTCACGGCCAAGACTCATAAAGTAGCTGTGTTCAAGAATCAACATACTGAACTAAGAGAATCAATAACACTATCTAAAATTCTGAGTTCCTATAAAGAAATGAGATATCTTGAATTGTTCTCTTGGAAGAGTTCCAGCAAAATGTATAAATTCTAGTTTTAAATCTATGCATTTCCTATTTCTCTATCTAATCTAAAACCGCAACAAACTTGTACTCGTCATTCACATGATCATATTTGACGCAGCAAACTCTTATGAAACCTTGAATTTCCAACGATTAGGATGTCAATCCAGTATAGAGATTCCACAGCATGATATAGTTATCGATGATAGTAATGTCAAGTAAGCACAGCAATCCATTGTATGAGCCAATAATTTCGTGGCTAGGTTTCCCATGAAGTAAACAACTTCTGTAGGTTCGGAAGGGTTGTCAAACAAGGATCATACCGAGAAATCTCTAAATCTTCTGTATTTGTAGAACTAACAAACATGATAAGAAACTCGTAGATGGCTAAAACTTGGATCAATGGAGATTAAATGTCGAACATGGTCATTGACAAATTGGGAGCTAGAAATTAGAGTTCTCCATGAACTGCACACACTCCATAATTGAAGCAGCAACCTCGTCGGAAGCCTCAGCAAGATTTTTCTGATGAGTTCATGTGGAAGGGTTGGCAGCGGTTCCAATGGCGTTACCGTTGAAGGTAGCAATAGTTTCAGATCATTTTTGGTGACTCTTAAACGCTTTATGTTCCTTTCATCATAATCAAGAGGCTGCGTCATAACTACTTGAAGGGAGATTAACATCGTTCGGGTTTCGGCGAAGGTTGATAGCGGTGGCGATGGTGGCGAAAACATTTAGCATCACAAACTTGGCAACTCTAAAGGATATACACTATTTATTTCTAGTTCCTTTCCCATGAGATACGCATATACATGCCTTTCAAAAAAGAGTGAACTAAAATAAAGATTCAAAAATATATCTCAATATCTTTTTGGTAACATGAAGTAAATTAATCTCTGTATTTAAAAGAAACAAAAATCTATCTATTTGAGAATTAGATTTTAAAATTGTCACAAAATTTGTCATGTAATAATCTTAATAATAATTGAACATTAAAATATACTTTTTCTAATTAAATTAGGATGGTGCTATGTGCTATGATGTTATTTATTTATACATATAATGTTTATTTTGAATTTATATTTGCATGATAAAATATTGACAATTAAATTAAGTTTATAAATAACCTATAACAAAATTGAATTAAAATCTTTAGAGATTACTAGAATTTTCATTATAATTGAAATCATTTGTACAAATTAATTAAAAGCAGACACGATTAAAAGCTACAAAAATCTTGAAAAAAGTTATAAAAATTTGACAAATCAACAAAATTGGCTATGATAACTAAAGTATTTTAATGATAAACAAACCAATTCAACATGAATTTAACTTCTACTAAGTTAAGTTTAGTAGAAAACATTTGTATATATAAAGTTAAAGTATCTATGTTATTTTTGTTAAGTGAAATTGGAATTAAAATGTGAGTAATATTAAGGATCTTCACTTCTTTTTCTATTATGAGAATATAATAGAGAATAAATATATATTATTGTTATAATATGTTTGCTCTTTGTAGTATATTGTTATGTTATTGTTGATATAGAATTATATTGAAAGTATATTCTATCGTTATTGAGATGTTTATACTAGTGAGCGGTCTTAAGCGCATCAATTGTAAATTTAATGCTCACATTTAGTATCAGAACATATTTAATTTATTGTCAACTATCTGAAATTTTGTAAGGTAAATATGGAGGTACGAAAGAGAGCCAAAGGCACATGTAGATTGAGAAAGGAAGATA